>NC_133994.1:7665481-7965481 GCF_047716275.1 Strix uralensis | reverse complement strand
GCGCCAGCAATAACGTTTGTTGTACTCATAACCTGGCATTTAAGGAAAAAAAAAAATATGGGAAGCCTCCCCAGACACGCATGTTGTCCTCATCACTTTAAGAGCAAGTTCTGTTTCAAAGGATCTCTTTTATTTTATTTTTTTCTTGTTTGTTTTCTGTATATCAGCTCAACGGAGTGCATGGGAAGGGTTTTAACTGTTTGTTTTAATTGAGAGAGGTAGTTACGTGTTTGAAAAGGAGTGTCAATGAATTTCTGCGACTTTAATGGCTCGGGTTTGGCAAACTCTTGTTTCTCGTTCTCTATTTCTACCGCTGCCAAGCATGTGGAAGCGGACTCCCTCATACCTGGCCTTTCCGATCGCCTTGGGAGCTGGCGGAGTCCGATGACCTCGTTTACGTTTTGCACCTGTTAAAGCTTGGCTAGTATTTTCTGCTGGCTTGGAGGAAAAGCTTAAAATACATCCTTTTTTTTTTTTCTTTTTTTGTTTTCTTTTTTGTATTTGGGGAGAAGGGAATGTAGACCGATCCCGTGAAAATGCTTGCTGCCCGGCCGCCGTTTGTGGCAGAGAGCGCCAGGCAGCGAAGAACTAGGGCTGCATCGTGAGGAGGAGAACAGCCGGCGCCGCTCCGCTCCGTGAAATAAATAGGTGGCGAGGAGCCCCGCTCCATACGGCCTGCGCTCGTCAGGCGGCTGGCCTAACGACGGGGAGCGCGGGATGTCCCGAGGGTCCGAACCCGAGTGGCGGCTTAACGATGGAGCAAAGGCTCTAGTCGATCTCTTGGTCATGGTACGAGCTGCGTTTGCCTCTGGAAATCAGAGATGTCGGGAACAAAACCAGCGTTGGATAAAGTCTGGATGATTCCTCCTGTCTTCCTGGTGGCAGCTGACTCCGCACGAGGCTTCAGGGAAGGGATTTTTCCTCCTCCGGCTCCCGGGAAGAGGACAGGGAGAGGCTGGTGGGCCGCAGGAATGCGGGTGTTCCCCTCTGGACGAAGCTGACCTACCTTAATATTGCTTAATATCGAGGGATTAGATGAACACTAAATGCTCTTCTTGGAGGGGATGGTACCTAGAAAACCATTTCTGGTTCTCAGCGGATTATTCTGTACGGGTGCAACCTTCCCTGCCACTTTGTGCTCAGTAGGTTCAAGGGTAAACGAGCAAATCTTCTATGTGAAGGGAAGTGACCGTACAAAAAGATGTGTATGGAAATACAGCTTAAAAAAAAAAATCAAACGGTAAAATAAACCTACCTGTGTTTAAAAAGAATCCGCTAGAGCGTTAATTAGCTGATTAAAGCACCAAGGACGGTGGCGAGGTGGCGGGCATTGTCCCTGGGCGTCCCCAACTGCTGGAGCTGTTTTTTGGGGGGATGTCTTATATTTTATTACCCCCCCCCCAGCTGGTGGTCAGGATGAGTCCCCAGGAGAGAGCGGGAGGGGAAAAGGACGTCAGCAATAACCGTAGTCACCGCGCCTTTCCTTAATTATTACTAAAAATAGCTTTTAATGGCCAAAAAACCCCCAAATCCACCCGGTTCCTGGTGTAGTTGACCAGTGTTAAAATGGCCGCCGCCTCCGGCACCAAAATCTCCGGTTTAGGCACTGAAATCTCCCGGCTCCTCCGTCCCGGTGACCAGGATACGTCCCGCCCGCGGGCAGGGTTTGGCGGCGTTCCTGCGGGAAGCCCCTTCGTCCTGGGAAGGTGGAGGATAAACACGATACCGCGTGTTTTCACCCCAAAATGTGCGCTGAAGAGAAAACTGTTTTATAAATTGTATTTTAAATAAATGTCTTTAAACTTTTAACGACTTACTTTTTCTCCTTTATCCCTGTCTCTCGCAGGGGCTGCTGCAGGAAGGATGTTTCGGTGGCAGCTTAAGCTCCCAGCACGAGTAGATGCTTAAAAATGCGTCAGGAAGGTAAAATCTGGGAGCGATCGGCCATAATTGGGCCGGTATTAACCCAAAAAGGGGAAATTTTGCCCCGTTTTTAGGCTCATTTTGGAGATGTGGTCCAAGGAGGGGGGGAAATAGCAGTGCTCGGAGGGAAGATGTAGTTTCCAAACCCAGGTGTGAACTGGGACTGTGCTGCTTCTTGCCGTGGAGGGTATAGAAGTGATTTTTATTTATTTTATTTATTTTTTTTGCGTTGTGCTGGTCTCCCTGCTCGGGCGGTGTGCTCAGTAACCATCAGAGAAGGTGGGCGCAGGCTGAAGGACTGCCTCTGGCTGGAGAGGGCTCAGGGTGCACTGGCAGCTCCCACAAGCCCTGAGTCCCTTTTAATTCTGTGAAATCGGGAAAAAATCTGTCTTTTAGTGAGTTGGGGAGGAACGGTGCCGCAGCAGCGCACCCGCCTGGCAGTGTGCCTTGACAGGGCCGGGCTGCGAGCTGGCCGCAACCGGGCGCTGTGCAGCCGCTCCCCGCGCCCGCGTACTGGTTCCCAGTTCCAGCAGCCCGCTGGGACCAGTTCCCCGCTCCTCCTCCTGCCTGCAGTGGAGCCTCCCGCCCGCCAGGGGGCGCTTCCCTCCCGCGGCTCCTCGGTCCCGCCCGGGGAAGGGGGCGCTACCATGGAGGCGGGGGCCCAGAGCGCCGGCGGGGGGAGTTCCGCCGCGATGGCGGCCATGGCAGCGGAGGAGGAGGAGTACGAGGCGGTGTTGTGCGTGAAGCCGGCGGTACACGTCTACCGGGTGCCGCCGCGGGCCTCCAACCGTGGCTACAGGTGGGGTCTGCCCCTGTCCCGCTGTGGGCTGCTTCTGTCCCCTCTTGGGTTACGTGGCGGCTGTCCCCTCCCTCCCCATAGGGTGTCTGTCCCTCCTGCCGTGGGGGTGTGGGGGGTTCCCTCCCCATGGACCTGGCCCTCGCTGTGGGGCAGCACGGCCTGGCCCTCGTGAAGTATCTGCCCCCCGTTCCGGTCCCCAGCGGGGGGTCTCCATCCCTCCGTGTGTTTTGGGGCTCCTCTCCGTCACTCCTCGGCCTGGACTATCATTAAACGCTAAGGCTGACCTAGCAGAGCCAGGCTGTAGCTAAAGCAGCTCAGCACCTCCAAGAAATTATTTCTGAGCTGGAGATCCGTGGAAAGGGAAGTGAAACCTCTTGTGCAATTCTTGCCTGGACCCTGCTGGGACCTGACGCCTGGGTTTGCAGGGGGCCAGCTGCCTTGGGGTGAGACACGTTGTGATGAATCTACCTCCTTCTGCAGCAAGCGCGGGTGCAAGCGCGTTCTTGTGCCGCTTTGGTACCGTTAAGGAGGAGAATCAAGCAGACGAGCTCCGTGATGCATTAGGGGGGCATTAAAATAGGTCGGTGCTGTGGTCTGGGACATGAGAGGCAGCTCAGACATCCGTCGCCATTTCCTCTTTCTTCAGAGCTGCAGAGTGGCAGCTGGACCAGCCGGCGTGGAGCGGCAGGCTGCGGATCACGGCCAAGGGCAAGATCGCTTTCATTAAGCTGGAGGACAAGACCTCGGGTAAGGAGGAAGCAAGGCGACAGCTCCGTACCTCTTCGTGGGGAGGAAGATGGCGCAGAGCTGCTACATCTTGGTGTTAACCCGCCCCCGTTTCCCTTTTTCAGGAGAGCTTTTTGCCCAGGCGCCGGTGGAGCAGTTCCCTGGCATCGCCGTGGAGAGCGTGACGGACTCCAGCAGGTATTTCGTCATCCGGATCGAAGATGGGAACGGTACGTCACAGTCCACAAGGGACGGGTTGGGGGAATCGCCTCAGAAAGTCTTCAGTGCCCTTGCTGCTCATATTTGTGAAGGATTCCTGCTTTCAAGGGCTAAATATTTCCTGCGTACAGTGGCAAAGGGATGAATTCTCTCGCTCCCATGCACCAGCCGCGCTCTGTCCTTCACTGGGAATAAAAACAGTTTAATCTTGCTGCTCGGTGTTAGCGTGAGGACGCCTCTCTGTGCAGGATTGTTGCCATGATGCCAACCTCTGCTTTGACTTGTTTACATTAATTTAAAAAACTGGTTTTACTAAGCCTGTACGTGCAACCAACAAGCCAAAGATATCTCCAGTCCCGTATCTCAGTCTCGGGAGTCCCAGTGCCAGCTGGAGGAGGCGGCAGGCACGAGGGTGTGTGGGAAGGGCTCTCCCCTCCCTCTTCCTCTGCTGCTTTGTGATTCCCGCCCTTACTCTTCCTCCTTCCTCAGGCCGACGTGCTTTCATCGGAGTTGGCTTTGTTGACCGTGGGGATGCTTTTGACTTCAACGTGGCTCTCCAAGACCATTTTAAGTGAGTTCGTGCCTCACCCTGCGTCCTCTCAGCTTGACTTTTTTTTGCGGATGTCCGCCAGAAATGCTGGGGGAGAGGAAGCTGTGAGCTCCTGTCGCGCTTGAGCGGGCAAGCGTGGTGTAAAGAGGTGGAAACGCCTGTTCTTCTGCGCAGCCTTTGTGCAGGCAGCTCTCCCTCTCTCAAATATTTCCCAGTCTGTATTAGCAGAGTCCCAAACTGGGCTTCCCAGTCCAAAACTGGGCAAATTTCCTAATTCCTTTCCTCCTCTTTGTGTGCCACCAGTAAGAGGCTGCTCCTGAGGGACTGGGACACTGCTCCAACTGCTGGCAGGTGGTGGGGCTGTGGGGAGGATGGGATGTGCTGCTGGCTGGAGGGTTGGTGCAGCTCGAGCCCTGACAGCCGCTGGTAGGAATCATTCCTGGCACATTGCTCTGGCAGACAAGGTCTCGGATCACATCCAGCACCTTTAAAGAGCTGCTGCCAGGCAGAAGGGATGATCCTGGGCAGGATTTGTCCGGGAGAGCCTCAGGCTGGTTGTTCATGTGCCCTTTTCTGCTTATTTCCTTCCTGCAGGTGGGTGAGGCAGCAGAGCGAGCTGGCCAAACAGGCTGAGAACCCCGATCAGGGACCCAAACTGGATCTGGGCTTCAAGGAGGGACAAACCATCAAACTCAACATTGCGGTGAGGAGCTTTTCTGGCTAAATCCACCCCCAACCTTTCCTTTGGGATGGCACAAGAGGGAGCGGTGGCTTCACCCCGAAATCCCTGTGCAGGAGGAAGCCCGGAGCAGAGCCCTTCGTGATAACGCTGCGCGCAGTGGTTTGCAGAGGGGTTGTGTTATGGTTCTCGGCTACAGAACCACGTCTGTGGGTTCGTGGTGGGGATTTGTGGGTTGAAAACCATCCTTGGTTTGAGCACTTCTGCTGCACCAGCTGTGCGATGTCACCGTGCAGCCACGTTTTCCCCCAGGATAAAGCAATTTGGCTTTGTGCGAGCTGCGGCTGGGAGAAATTGCGCTCCGGCTCTGCGTTTAAACTGGCACCACCCAAGTTTCCCTCTCTTCTTTCAGAATATGAAGAAAAAGGAAGGAACAGCGGGGAACACCAGACCACGTCCCGCAGGTCCTGGGGGCCTGAGCTTGCTCCCACCACCTCCCGGAGGAAAATCTTCTGCTCCGGTTTGTCCTTCCGGAGAGCGGCCGTCATCGCTCTCCGCGCCCGCCCAGCTCCCGGGCACCCCCATCACAGGTCCGTGGTCGTGCAGTGACAACTGTGAAGCTCTTTAGACTCCCATAAGAGTGGGAAATAACTCCTGGTGTTTGTTTTCTCTCTTTCTGACTTTCCTGGCCACCGACAGACTCCCTCTTGTCCTGGCCGCAGCCCGCTGCTGCTCCTGCCGCCGCCGATGTCTGGGGAGACTTTGCCAAAGCTTCAGGGTGAGGCCGTGTGGGGGTTTGTGGGTGATCCAAATCCTACTTGTTTTGCTGAAAACCCGTTTGGGATTTAAAAGGGGCTCTGAACAGCACGTGTTGCAAATTCCCCGAGTTCAGTGCAGGTCTGTGGGTGCTGCCTTCCTCTTCCTCGCAGTGCCATGCCCCATCTTCCCCCGCTGCTCTGTGCAGTGGGGAGAGTTTTGAGGTGACCCCAGAGGACCCGTTTCTGGCTGCCCAGCTCCCCTCCCACATGCCACAGTCCCTTTTGATGTCTAAAATCAATTTTTCCCCCTCTTTTTCTCCCTTTCCAGATCAGCTTCTAACCAGACTCAGGCAAACGCAGGCTGGGTTCAGTTCTGATCCGGGCCCCTCGTCCGCTTTTCCCTGCGCGGGTGCTGGAATCATCGCGATTCCTTCAGGACCAAAACTGGGGCTTCAGGACACCCCGCTCTTGCCCTTAAATCCCCGGCATCGAAATGCTGAAATAAGTGCCAGAGAGCGAAAGAACGCGTGCCTTAAAACACTCCACACCAGCACCCTCCCCATCGGGGGACTTTTATTTTCTGCCTGGATCGCAGCAAACCTCTGAGGCTTCTCCTTTCCACAAAAAAAAGCCGTTGGCTTCGGCGCCTCTCCTTGATAGCGAGAGGGCGAGCGAGTGCTCGGAGCAGGAGGACTCTCGCTCGCAGCGCTGCCCCAATTAAGGTAATTTTCACTAAGATTCATGCTCTAGAGCCTCCTTGGAGACTTCTCCACTTTCTCCTCGCATGGATCAATCCTTCCCTCGGCGGGGAGCATCCTCCTGGAGTCCTGTGAAATCCGGACCAACGCCCTGCTGAGATGCCAAGCGTCGCCCCAGTTTTTTTCTGAGCGCTTAATTCCGCGCGGCGGGAGCCGTACCGCTGCGTTTTGATGCTGAAATTCCTGATTTCTTGCTCTGGGAAGTTTGGGTTTTTTTCCTCCTCTGTTTTGAAGAGAGATTTTTAGTTCTTTCCGTGGACATTTTATTAAGCGATATATGCAATGAAGGACAGAATGGAGTCGGTCTCTTTGACAGAGCTGGCGTTGAGATTCCTCTTTAAACAAATAAATATTTTCTTACCTATTTATATTAAGGCCTTTCGGTGTACAAAGTCCTGCTTACATTTTTTCAGTGCCTTGGATTTTTATCCTTTCCATCTCCGACTTGACGAGCATTTTGGTTTCAGAGCTTAACTGTGCCTGGCAGCGAGCGTGCAAATCCAGGTGAGAGATGTAACACTTCAAAGCAAATAATAAAATGTTTTTGATGCCAAATATGAATTTTTTTTAGCCCCCGGTGTGGGCTTGGAGGGGCTGTAATGAGCTTTTGTGGTTCGCCCTCCTTGCTGGTGTCGAGGAGTGTCAGTCAGCGGAGCACAACAGACGCTTGTTGCTTAGCGCTGGTTTTATGGTTGTGAAGGACTCCGGGAGGGGAAGGTAAGGTAAGAAATGAGGGGAAAAAAGAGGGTTTCTTGCAACCCCAAAGCGAGGGGGGAGCCTCGAGGCAGCTCCCGCTGGCCTGAGGGACCTGAGATGCCCTAAATCCTCGATCCCATCTGCTCGCCCTTGCTCTGTCTTCCCCTCGCCATTAATCTGTGGCTCTTGGGCAGGAAAAAGGGCCCTTTTTCTTGGGGAAGAGAGCGGCTGGGAGACCCCAACCCTCTGCGGAGGGTGGCTCGGGGTCGGAGCCGTGATTTATTTTGGGGACAGCATGCCTGCACCCCCGGCCACGGGGGGGTTTGAGCTCAGCTTGGGGATTTACCAGCTGCTTTCCCTGCCGGGGTGGGGGCAAAAAGTCCTTAATTACCCCAGGGGGGGAAATTTGCTTCCCTGGGGTGACTGTAGAGGCTCCGGCGGAGGGGGGGCCGCATCCTGGGGAGGGGGGGGGTGGTTAATGCCGCTTTGCCCCGTAGCAACGCTGGCACGCTCCACCCCAAGGCTTTTCCTGCCAGAGCAAACCCCTGGGCTTTAATGAGCTTAAGGAGGGCCAGGGCTTAACGAAAGGGCTGGCTTACTCTCTCCAAGGAGCTCCTTTCCCTGGTGGGAACCAGCACCATCCTGCCTGGGGGGGGGACAGCGCAGCAGAGTAAGCACATTTCCACTGATTTGGGGCACGGGGAAGCGCCGGGCACTGCTATTTTTTTATATTTTCCTTTATTTTGCTCATTCCCCTCTCGCCGAGAGCTTCGTTGGTTGGTTTTATTTACCAAAGCCCTGCTTGGCCGCGGGAATATTTGGGGATATTTTTGGTGGTGGATGTTAAAATGTTGCTGCTTGAGGCCTGGCTGGAGGCATTGGGACCCCCGAAGCAGCCAGGAAGAGGAGGGTCCCCGGACCCGCCGTCACGTTGGGAGGGGAAGGCGAGGATTTCGGGCTAATGCCGGCCACGCATCCGCTTTCCGCTCGCAGGCGACGAGCCAAACCGGAGCCCCAAAAATCCCAGGAAGGGGCTTCGGAGCAAGGAGGCCGCGGCGAGGGGGTGCGAGGGGCTCGGCGGACCCCCCTGAGGGGCCCATGAGTGAAGCGGAGCCCACGGGGGAGGCTGTGGTTGAGGTGGGTGTCTGTGTCCATCCCCCCCCCCCCTCCACAGCGGGAACTGGTGGCGGCTCTCGCGGGAAGGGCCACGGAGCCACGGCGAGGGGGGGGCGGCGGGTTTGTGATTGCAAATGGCCCTTTTGCGGCGGGTTTTTGCGAGCGCGAACGGTGCTTTCGGGATTGCACGTTGCGAACGGCGGCGGGTCCGCGCTTGGCTGTAAATTTGCAGTGGTTTGGTCGTTACAGCTGCGAATTGGCAGCGGTTTTGTGATCGCAGACACAAACGTGCGGATGTTTTGTGGTTACAAACATAAATCTGCAGCGGTTTTGTGACGGCAACTGCAACTCTGCTGCAGTTTTGTGACTGCAACTATAAATCTGCAGCAGTTTTGTGACTGCAGTTGCAACTCTGCTGCAGTTTTGTGACAGCAACTGTAAATCTGCTGCAGTTTTGTGGCTGCAGTTGCAACTCTGCTGCAGTTTTGTGGCTGCAACTGCAACTCTCTGCAGTTGCAACGCGGCTGCAGTTTTGTGACTGCAACTATAAATCTGCTGCAGTTTTGTGGCTGCAGTTGCAACGCTGCTGCAGTTGCAACGCGGCTGCAGTTTTGTGGCTGCGGTTGCAACGCGGCTGCAGTTTTGTGGCTGCGGTTGCAACGCGGCTGCAGTTTTGTGGCTGCGGTTGCAACGCGGCTGCAGTTTTGTGGCTGCGGTTGCAACGCGGCTGCAGTTTTGTGGCTGCGGTTGCAACGCGGCTGCAGTTTTGTGGCTGCGGTTGCAACGCGGCTGCAGTTTTGTGGCTGCGGTTGCAACGCGGCTGCAGTTTTGTGGCTGCGGTTGCAACGCGGCTGCAGTTTTGTGGCTGCGGTTGCAACGCGGCTGCAGTTTTGTGGCTGCGGTTGCAACGCGGCTGCAGTTTTGTGATAGCCATAAATCTGCAACACTCTTGTTCCCACAGACACAAATTTGCAGCAGTTTTGTGATTGGAGCTGGAAATCTGCGGCGGTTTTGCAATCAGAAGCACAAATTTGCAGCCGTTTGGCGATCATAACTGCAAATTTGTGGCAGTTTTGTGCTTGCAGCTCTAAATCTGCAGTGGTTGTGGGATTGCAGGTGCAAATCTGCAGCGATTTTGTGATTGCCACTATAAATCTGTAGCAGTCTTGCAATGGCAAACGATTCTGCAGTGGTCTTGCCATTGCAACTGCAAACTTGCAGCGGTTTTGCCGTTGCAACTATAAACCCGCAGCGCTTGTGCGGTCACAAATTTACAGTGATCTTTGCGGTTGCAACTATAAATCTGCAGCACTAGGGATCGCAGCTGCACATCTGTAGAGGTCTTGCAATTGCAAACGCAATTCTGTGGCGGTCTTGTGATCCCACCTGCAATTTTGCAGCGATTTTGTGATTGCAGACACAAATCTGCAGCCGTTGCGCGATCGCAGCTTCAAACCTGTAACGGCGACGACAAATTTGCGGTGGTTTTGTGATCGCAACTGTAAAGTTCCAGTGATCTTGCGACTGCATCTTCAAAGCTGTAGGAGTTTTGCCGTTGCCAACTGCATCGCTCAGCGTGTCTGAGTTGCAGGGGGTGCAGCATTTGCAGCTGCGGGGGGAAAAAAGTGCTTTTTGTGGCCTTGGCTGAGCGCGTGGGGAAGGCGCAGCCCAGCCCCCTTCCCTGCTGAAGGAACAAAGCAGCTCTTGGTAGCAAAGGGCATCTTGGCTCCATCCTGGGGCCAGATCCCTGTCTCGGGGCTGGATTCCCATCCCGCTGCTTCCCGGAGCTGGCCTGAGCCCCGTCCCCGTCCCGCAGCGGCCGTCGCGGGGGCCATGTCCTCGCTGCTGTCCCTCCAGGAGGAGAACCGCATCCTGCAGCAGGAGCTGTCGCGTGTCGAGGACTTGCTGGCTCAGAGCCGGGCCGAGCGCGATGAGTTGGCCATCAAGTACAACGCCATCAGCGAGCGGGTAAGTCCCTGACTGGGTTAACCCAAACCCACCCGTTTGAACCCCAAAATCAAGGCGCTGCGAGCCGTAACCTTTGCGTTCCCTGTGCTCGGAGGGGGAGATGTTGTGGCGTCTTGCAACATCCCTGCAACGGGAGTTTCACTGCAGCACACCTGGCTTGTCCAGGCCTGTCCTGGCATGCTGGGGCTTGTCCTGCGGGACGCACAAAGCGTCCCCATCCGTGTTTTATTTATCCAGCTGCTTTTTTGGGAAGCAAGTTCCACTCCCCGCCCCCCGTGGGCATCCTTCTCCTTTGCATCCCTTTACCGTGGCAACGGGGGAATTAAAAAGGGCTTTGGGCAGCAGCCAGATGCTGAACGTGGCTCCTGGGGAGATCTGAATCTGACGGGTTCTTTGGGGAGCAGCCCCTCTATTTGTGCCTGGTGATTTACAAAATAAAAGCAAATGTCAGGAAAATACCCCAAGGGGAATCACCACTTCTGTGCTCAAGGATCCTTTAGCCATTGGCTAATCCCATGGGAGCCAGGATGGGGCTTTGCCGAACTCCCAGATTCAAAGTTGGGTTATTTTTAAAAGCACCCCCAAATTTTCCTATTCATCCCCACCCTGTGCATGCAAAGAGCGGGGGATACAAAATTTGGGGGGGGGGGGGGGGGGTGTCTCAGCTTCGGCTGTACCGGGGTTTGCTGTAGGATCATCCCAAACTGGCTTTGTCTAGGATGGGGTGTTGCGAGTGAAGTTGGAGGATGCTCGGTGGGTGCTGGGGGGGTGGATTTAGCATCCCAATGGGTGTCGGGGTGGGGAGGGGTGTCCCGGGAAATCCCACATCCCATCCCAGCTGGAGCAAACCCTGCGGCTGGAGACGGGTGAGCGGGAAGCGGCCGAGAGCCGGAGCTTGGCGCAGCACAACATCGAGCTGCGGCGGCTGCTGGAGGAGGAACAAGCTGCCTACAAGCGCAAGCTGCAGGCGTACCAGGAGGGCCAGCAGCGGCAAGCCCAGCTGGTGCAGAAGCTCCAAGCCAAGGTAAATCCTTCCTGGGGGACACAGGGACATTTTGGGGACCCCCCTCAGTGTCACCCACCCCATCCCCTCTGTCCAGGTGTTGCAGTATAAGAAGAAATGTGGCGAAGTGGAGCAGCAGCTGCTGGAGAAGGCGACGGAGCTGGAGCAGGAGAGGCTGACGGTGAGTGCTGGTTTTGGGTGGGGGGTCCCCTGCGCTGAATCCCCCCAAATTGGGGTGATGGTGAGCGGGCTGATGTACTTGCAGAGTCAGCTGGATGTGAGCAGCTCGCTGCCGGAGGAGGAGAGCACCAACGAGCTGGAGAATGCCCTGATCCGGCTGGAAGAGGAGCAGCAGAGGTGAGCGGGGGTCCCCAGGGAGCTGCAGGACCCACCCCCAGGGTGATGCTCCAGCCGTGTGTGACTCCCCCTCCCCGCCCCCATCCCAGAAGCAGCAGCCTGGTGCAGGTGAACTCGATGCTGCGGGAGCAGCTGGAACAAGCCAACGTGGCCAACGCGGCGCTGAGCGAGGACATCCGCAAGCTGACGGCAGACTGGGCACGGGCACGGGATGAGCTGGAGCAGCGGGAGGCAGAATGGAGGCGCGAGGAGGAGGTTTGGGGGGGCCCCGAGGATGTGATGGGGACCTGGGGATGCGGCAGGGAGCAGGATGGGGGGGTGGCGGGGAGAGGGATTCGAGGCAGAGGGATGCAGGGGTGTGGGGAGGGATGCAGGTTCACTGGGAGGGATGTGGGGACACAGGGGATGTTGCACAGAGAAGAATTTGGGGGTGCAGAGGATGTGGCACGTGATGGGAGGGTGACGTGGGGCAAGAGGGTTGCAGGGATAAGGCGCGGGAATGGATGCAGGACTTCAGGGAGGGGTGTGGGACCAGGGCGGATGTTGTGTGGAGAAGAATTTGGGGGTGCAGGGGATGTGGCATGTGATGGGAGGGTGATGCTGGGCAGGGGGATGTGTCTGCTGTCCCGCTCCGTGCGGGGCAGCAGGAAATTGGGGTGGGGGGCTGCTGGCTGCGGGGAACTGTGGGAGCAATGGGGGTGTTGCATGGAGATTGGGGGACCAAAGGGAGAGGGATGGGGGGGTGTGGGGAGAGGGGGTGCTGCCTGGGGGGGCTGCAAGGCAGAGGCGGCTGCACGGGGAGGGTCCCCCCACACCTGGCGGGCACCCGGCCGGGACCGATGCAGCTCCATGTGCCCCAAACAGTCCTTCAACACCTACTTCAGCAACGAGCACAGCCGGCTCCTGACCCTCTGGAGGCAGGTGGTGGCTTTCAGGCGGCACTTCGGGGAGATAAAAGCTGCCACTGAGAGGTCAGTGGGGTCCTGGGGTGGGTGAGGGGGTCCCTTGAGTTCCCCAAGGACTGCTGGGTCCCCAAGGACGGCCCCGGGTCCAATCCTGCCTCTCCCAACGCAGGGATCTGGCGGAGCTGGGCCACGAGGCCTCGCGGACGGGCAGGGCTGCGCACGCCGCCTGCCTTCACCTGGCCGCCAACCTGCGGCTGGCCGAGAGCCGGGCGGGCGCCGCGCGGGAGACGCAGGCGCTGCGGCTGGCGCAGCTGGAGGAGCAGCTGGCGGCGCGGGCGCGGGACGCCGACCTGGAGAAAGTCGCCCTCGGTGCCAGGTACCACGGGTTGGGGGGATGTTTTTTTGTGGGTTATTTGGGGGTGGGTGGGTCAGAGGGGTGGGGGGGGTCTCCGCTGCTGCCCGGTGTCTCGCCGCAGGCTGGCAGAGCTGGCGGCAGCCCTGGAGCGCCTGCGGGCTGAGGATGGGGAGAAGGAGCGGGAGGTGGAGGCGCTGACCCTGCAGCTGCAGAACCTGGTGAGCACAAGGCATGAGGAGTTTTGGGGGCGGCGGGGGGTGCGAGGCTGCACGCCGGGGCAGGCTGCAACGCGCAGCGGGTGCCAGGGCGTTGAGGGGTGCCACTGGCCGTGACGCAGCACCCGCTGGGAGACGATGGGTGCCGGGGCAGGGTGCGTGTCAAACTCTGCGTGCTGGGGTGCCTGGTGCATGCCCGGGTGCCGTGGGTGCTGGGGTGCGCTGCGCAGCGTGCGCTGGTTCTGTCTGAGACCACGCCGGGGTTTTGCAGGAGGCCTCGCGCGCTCAGGAGCCGTCGCCAGCGGAGGTGGAGGCTTTGCGCTCCGAGGTGGAGCTGCTGCGTCAGACGCTGCAGGATGTCACCCAGGTGCTGGGTTTCCCACCTCAGTTTTTCCCCCTTTCCCGCCTCAGTTTTTCCCCCTTTCCCGCCTCAGTTTTTCCCCCTTTCCCGCCCCGGTCTCCCTCTGGTGACACAGGGGGTCTCCCCCTCCCCTCTCAGGCGGTGCTGGCAGATGACCCCGAGCAGCCACCGCTCCCCCCGGAGTCCCCATCGTGTCCCCCCACGTCCCCTCACCGCAGCCTCTCGCCCAGCGCCGCCGCTGCTGCCGTACACGCCGCCCTGCACCGCCGCCGCCTCCAGCTGCAGGTGAGCGCCGGGAGGGCTCTGCGGGAGGAGGAGGATGAAGATGAGGATGAGGAAGGCTGACCACCCCCTTTTCCCCGCTCCCAGGATGCCCAGAGCCAGGCAGAGGCCAGCCAGGAGGCAGCCGGGAGCCTGCGGCAGGAGCTGGGGGACAGTGAGAAGCGGCTGGAGACCCTGGAGCGGCGGCTGGAGGAGCTCAGCGCCGAGGCCGGGGACTGCCGGCGGGCGCAGGATGAGGCCCTGCGCGAGGTCACCCGCCTGCGCGCCGAGGCTGAGGTCCTGCACAGGTACCCACCGTCCGCTTGTCTGTCCCAAGCTCTGTCTGTCCCTGCGTGGCTGTCCCTTGTGTCTGTCCATCTGCATCCTGACCCGTCTGTCTGTCCATCCCTGTGTGTCCCTGCACATCCACCCCCCTGCATCCCGGCCAGTCTGTCCATCCGTCCATCCCTTTTTATCTCTTTCCCTATCTCCCACCACACATCTGTCTGTCCCTGTGCATCCTGGCACATCTGCTTGTCTGTCCATCCCTTTACATCTTTATCTGTACGTCTGTCTGCTTCTTGGCCTGTCTGTCTGTCTATCCATCCCTGTTCATCTTTCCCTGTGTGTTTCTGTATATCTGTCTGTCCCCATGCCTCCTGGCTTGTCTGTCTGTCCATCCATCCCCCTGGCTTGTCTGTCTTTCTGTCTGTCCATCCATCCCCCTGGCTTGTCTGTCTTTCTGTCTGTCCATCCATCCCCCTGGCTTGTCTGTCTTTCTGTCTGTCCATCCATCCCCCTGGCTTGTCTGTCTTTCTGTCTGTCCATCCATCCCCCTGGCTTGTCTGTCTTTCTGTCTGTCCATCCATCCCCCTGGCTTATTGGTCGGTCTTTCTGTCTGTCCATCCATCCCCCTGGCTTTTTGGTCGGTCTGTCTGTCTGTCCATCCATCCCCCTGGCTTATTGGTCGGTCTGTCTGTCTGTCCATCCATCCCCCTGGCTTGTCGTGTGTCCATCCCTGAACACTAATCCCCATGGATCCTGCCTGTCTGTCTGTCTGTCCCCCCACATCTTGCCCTGTCTGTCCATCCATCCCTACACCCTTATCTCTGTCCGTCTGTCCCTACGCATCCCTACACGTCCCTCCATCCTGGCGTGCCCACCCGTGAGCATCACCCCATCCCTCTGCCCACTCGTGTCCGTCCGTCTGTCCGGCAGGGAGCGGCTGCAGGCGGAGGAGGCGCTGGCGCGGGAGCAGCAGCGGGCGGGCGCCCTGCAGCAGGAGCGGGCGCAGCTGCAGCACCGGGGCGAGGGGCTGGAGGACGCCCGGGACGAGGCCGCCCGCGCCGCCGAGGCCGCCCGCCAGCAGCTGGAGAGCAGGTGGGGGCACGGGTGGGTGCTGCCACCCCCCTGGGGTGCTGCAAAATCACGGTGGGTCCCCTGCAACCTCCCCCCAAATCCGGGTGCTACCACCTTGCTCCCCCCCGCCAAGTCAGCTGCTGCACCCCCCACCGAGTGGGTGCTGCAAAATCTCAGTGGGTCCCTGAAACGCCCCCCCAGGTGGGTCCCCTGAGACCCCCTTGATGTGGGTGCTCCCACCTCTCCCCGCTCCCCAAATTAGGTGCTGCACCCCCCCACCGAGTGGGTGCTGCAAAATCTCAGTGGGTTCCTGAAACCGCCCCCAAGCACATCCCCTGAAGCCCCCCAGTGTGGGTGCTCCCACCTTTCCCCCCTCCCCAAATTGAGTGTTGCAACTTCCCCCCACCAAGTGGATGCTGCAGAATCTCAGTGGGTCCCCTGAAGCGCCCCCCCAAGGAGGGTGCTGCCCCCCCCCGCCCCCCCCCCCGAAGTGGGTGGGGTACAAAACTTCCGTGGGTGCTGCAGCCCCTGCCCCAAGTGGGGTGCTGCAAAATGGTGGGTGCTGCAACGCCCCCTGCCCCGAGTGGGTACTGCAACCTGCCACCCCCCTCCCCGTGGGTGCCCCCGTGGGGGCTGTCAGCCAGCAGCAGGTGGAGGAGCTGGAGGCGCAGCGGGCCGGGGCGCAGCGGGAGCTGCTGGAGGCGCGGGAGGCGCTGAGCCGGGCGGTGCTGGAGGCCGAGGTGGCGCGGGGCGAGCGGGAGGCGCTGGCCGAGGCGCTGGGCAAGGTGGGTGCCCCCATCCCCCCTGCAGCGTGCGAGTGCCACGCAGCGGGTGCACCCCTCGGCAGTAGGTGCAACCCCTGAGCCCCATGTGCAGCAGGTTTAACCCCCCGCCATGCGCTGGGTGCAACCCCCGTGCAGCAGGTTCAGCCCTCCCGTGCAGCGGGTGCAACCTGTAAGCAACAGGCGCAGCCCATGCAGCGGGTGTGACCCCAAACCCTAAGCAATGGGTGCAACTCCATGCAGCGGGTGCAACCCCTAAGCCACAGGCGCATTCCCAAGCAATGGGTGCAACCTGTAAGCAACAGGCGCAGCCCATGCAGCAGGCACAACCCCCAAGCAACAGGTGCATCCCCAAGCAATGGTTGCAACCCCCATGCAGCGGGTGTAACCCCTAAGCAGCGGGTGCAACCCCCATGCAGTGGGTGCAACCCCAAACCCTAAGCAATGGGTGCAACCCTGTGCAGCGGGCGCAACCCCTAAGCAACAGGCGTGTCCCCACGCAGCAGGTGCAACCCCCATGCAGCGGGTGCAACCCCAACCCCTAAGCAACACGTGCATCCCCAAGCAACGGGTGCAACCTGTAAGCAACAGGCGCAGCCCATGCAGCGGGTGGGTGCCCCCCCATGCACTGGGTGCCCCTGTGCGTTGGGCGCTGCAGTGGGCGCAGAGTCCATCCAGCTCCCGCCGCCCGGCAGGCGCAGGGGAGCTGCGGGGAGCTGGCAGCAGCGCAGCGGGCAGCGGTGGCAGAGGAGGGGCGGCTGCGGGACGCCCTGGCCAAGACGAGCGAGCTGGCGGCCGGGCTGGCGCGGGAGAAGACGGAGCTGAGCCGGAGCCTGGCGCGGCTGGAAGAGGAGCGGGAGAGCGGCCGCATCCGGACGCGGGAGCTGGGGCAGGAGCTGGCGCTGCTGCGGGGGCGGCTGGAGCGCGGGCGTCGGGCCGGGGCGGCCGAGCGGCAGGGCCTGGAGCGGGCGCGCAGGGCGGCCGAGGAGGGCTGCCGGGGACTGCGGGCAGAGCTGCGGGCACTGCGGGGCCAGCACCTGCGCCTGCGCCAGCACCTGGGGCAGGTGGGCAACTGGGAGGGTGCTGGGGGCAACTGGGAGGGGTGGGGAGCGTGCATAGGGTGACTGGGAGGGATGTGGAGGGTGCATGGAGCAACTGGGAGGGTGCTGGGGGCAACTGGGAGGGATGGGGAGTGTGCATGGGGTGACTGGGAGGATGCTGGGGGTGACTGGGAGGGATGGGGAGCGTTCATGGGGAGACTGGGAAGGATGTGGAGGGTGCACAGGGCAACTGGGAGGATGCTGGGGGTGACTGGGAGGGATGGGGAGCGTTCATGGGGAGACTGGGAAGGATGTGGAGGGTGCACAGGGCAACTGGGAGGATGCTGGGGGCAACTGGGAGGGATGGGGAGCGTGCATGGGGTGACTGGGAGGGATGTGGAGGGTGCACTGGGCAACTGGGAGAGTGCCAAGTGTAATGGAGAGGTGTGGAGGGTGCATGAGGCAACTGGGAGGGTGCAGGAGGTAACTGGGAGGGGTGTGGAGGGTGCGAGGACCAACTGGGAGGGTGCAGGAGGTAACTGGGAGGGATGGGGAGGGTGCTCGGGGCAACTGTGAGGGATGGGGAGCGTGCATGCGGTAATTGGGAGAGGTGTGGAGGGTGCATGGGGCAACTGGGAGAGTGCTGGGGGCAACTGGGAAGGGGTGGGGAGCATGCATGGGGTAACTGGGAGGGGTGGGGAGGGTGCAAGGGGTGACTGGGAGGATGCTGGGGGCAACTGGGAGGGATGGGGAGTGTGCATGGGGTGACTGGGAGGATGCTGGGGGCAACTGGGAGGGATGGGGAGTGTGCATGGGGAGACTGGGGAGGATGTGGAGGGTGCACGGGGCAACTGGGAGAGTGCTGGGGGCAACTGGGAAGGGTGGGGAGCGTGCATGGGGTGACTGGGAGGGGTGGGGAGGGTGCAAGGGGCAGTTGGGAGGGTGCAGGGGGTAACTGGGAGGGATGGGGAGTGTGCACAGGGGAACTGGGAAGGTGCATGGGGTAACTGGGAGGGGTGGGGAGGCTGCGTAGATAACTGGAAGGGGTGGGTTGGATGATGTACAAGTTAACTGGGAGGCCGCGTGGGGTGACTGGGAGGGCCGTGGCGGGTGTGGGGTGACGGCGGTGCCCCGCAGGCGGTGCAGGAGCAGAGCGCGGCGGGCGAGGCGCTGGCGCAGGCGCGGGGGGAGCAGGAGCGGCTGCGGCGGGAGCTGCTGCGGCTGAGCCGGGCCCGCGAGGGACTGGCCAAGGAGGGGGCCAGCCTGGCCGTCCAGCTCGCCGCCGCCCAGCGCCACGGCCAGGATCAGGCCCAGGAGGCCGCCGGGCTCAGGTGGGTGCTGGTGAGGGGTGCAAGGGGAGGGGAGGGCGTCTCCCCTGCCCCGGACCCCCGGTTTTGGCAGCGTGGCCGGTGGCGTTTCGGCAGGACGGAGAAGGAGGGGCTGGAGAGCAGCATCTTCCAGCTGCAGCAGCGCCTGGCGCAGCTCGACACCCGCAACCAGCAGCTGGAGGCCGAGGGCCGGAACCTGCTCCAGGCCAAGGAGGCGCTGGAGGGTGAGGAGTCCCACCCCCCCAGCTGTCCCCATCAGCCCGGCCGTCCTCATCTTCATCTTCCTCCCCATGCCTCCTCATCCCCATCTTCATCCCCATCTTTAACTGCATCCATCCCTATTCCTCTTCATGGCCGTCCTCATCTTCATCTTCCTCCTCATGCCTCGTCATCCCCATCTTCATCCCCATCCAGCCCTATTTCTCTTCATCCCCATCTTCATCCCCATCTTCATCCCCATCTTCATCCCCATCTTCTTCCCCATCTTCATCCCCATCTTCTTCCCCATCTTCTTCCCCATCTTCTTCCCCATCTTCTTCCCCATCTTCTTCCCCATCTTCTTCCCCATTCCTCTTCAAGGCCATTCTCATTCCCATCCTCATCCCCATCTTCATCCCCATCCAGCCCTATTTCTCTTCATCCCCATCTTCATCCCTATTCCTCTTCATGGCCATCCTCATCCCCATTCCTCTTCATGGCCATCCTCATCTTCATCTTCCTCCCCATGCCTCCTCATCCCCATCTTCATCCCGATCCAGGCCTATTCCTCTACATCCTCATCTTCATCTCCATCTTTAACTGCATCCACTCCTATTCCTCTCCATCCCCATCTCCATCCCCATCTTCATCTTCCTCCCCATGATCCTTATCTTCATCCCCATCCATCCCTATTCTTTGTCATCCCTATCATCATCCCCATGGCCATCTCCATCCTCACTCCCATCTGTCCCCATCTTCATCTCCACCCCCCGCCGTCCCCAGGCACCTGCAACAGGGTCATGACAAACCCTCCGCCACCACATCCCCTCCATGTCCCTGCTCCTATCACTTAACCCACATCCCCGCTAACGGGGGGGTGTCCCCACAGCGGAACTGGGCACGGCACGGCTGGCACGGGAGCAGGAGCTGCAGGCCCGGCGGCAGGCGGTGGCGGCGGCCGAGACGGCGGCGGTGACGGTGGCCCTGCAGAGCGCGCGCGATGCGCACCGCGATGAGCTCGACCGCCTCCAGCGCGAGAAGGTGGGTGCCGATGCGGATTTTTGGGGTGCAGTACTGATTTCTGGGCTGCGATGGTGATTTTTTTTTTTTTTTTTTTTGGGCGTTCGCAGGAGGAGCTGGAGGCTGAGCGGGGCCGGCTGGCACGGGAGCAGGAGGAGCTGGCGGCCGAGCTGGCGGCAATGCGGCGGCAGCGCGAGAGCGAGAAGCAGCAAGTGGGTGTCCCCAGTGTCCCCCCACTTGCGTCCCCCCACCCCGGCTGAGCCATTTCCCCCCGTCAGGCACTGGCGCTGCAGGAGGAAGAGCGGGCGGCGCTGGCGGAGACGCTGGAGGGGCTGCAGCAGAGCCTGGCCGAGGCCACGGCTGAGCTCGAGCAGCAGCGGCGAGAGGTCACCAGCCACCAGGAGAAGGAGCAGGTGGGTGGGTGGGGGTCCTGGTGCCCCCCCCAGAATGGCACAGAGCCCCACATGTCCCCTATGCAAGCCCCCATGCCTGGGCACTGCTCACCATTGCAAACCCCCATGCCTGGGCATCCCCTGTGGCCCCCCCACTGCAAACCCACATGCCTGGGTGTCCCCCATGCTCCCCCCAGCTCCCCCCGAGTCCAAATGCCTATGGCTGCGTATCCCCTATGGCCCCCCAGTTGCAAACCCCCATGCCTGGGCACCCCCCTATTGCAATTCCCAATGCCTGAGGCTTACTCCCACCTTGCAAGCCCCACCCCTACACTCCCTCTGCTTTTGACACCCCTCAACGACCCCCACTTCTTGCAGCCCCCCAAGTGTAAGCCCCCCCATCTCCGCATTGCAAGCTCCCTGGTGATAGGGATGCTCAGGTGCATTACCCAAGCACCCTCATCTCCATCCCTGCACCATCCCCATTGCAATCTGCCCCCCCTCGGGACCCCCACGCTGCTGTGGCGGGGAATGCTCAGGGCTCTGTGCCCTCCCCACCAGAGCCTGGCAGTGGAGCTGCGCAACCTGCGGGCGCAGGCGGAGGAGACGGCAGTGGCCCACGAGCGGGAGGCGAAGACTCTCCGTGACCAAGCGACGGCGGCAGCCAAGCAGCGGGATGGTGCCCTGCGGGAGGTGAATCCCCCCCCAAACCCCTTCCCACCCCCCAAAATGTCCCCCCCCCGTAATCTCCAGCCGCCCCGGCTGCAGGTGGAGGAGGCACGGGCGCAGCTGCGGCTGGTGTCAGAGGCGCGGGCGGCGGGGCGGCGGGAGCTGCTGGAGGCGCAGCGGGAGGCCCGGGAGAGCCGGGAGGGCCTGGAGACGCAGCGGCGGCAGGCGCAGGAGGCACGGCGGGCCCTGGGCGACGAGGCCAGGGAGAAGGAGGCCCTGCGGCGCTCCAACGAGGAGCTGCGGGCGGCACTGCGGCGCGCCGAGGGCGAGCGCATCAGGTGAGGGTCAGGGAGATGCTCAGGACAAGGGGATGCACGAGTTGGGAGGTGCAGGGGATGGGGTGATGCTCAGGGGCAGGGTGATGCTCAGGACAAGGGGATGCGCGAGTTGGGAGGTGCAGGGGATGGGGTGATGCTCAGGGGCAGGGTGATGCTCAGGACAAGGGGATGCGCGAGTTGGGAGGTGCAGGGGATGGGGTGATGCTCAGGGGCAGGGTGATGCTCAGGACAAGGGGATGCATGAGTTGGGAGGTGTAGGGGATGGGGTGATGCTCAGGGGCAGGGGATGCGTGGGGTGGTGCAGTGGTTTGGATGCTCAGGGTTGGGGTGATGCTCAGGAAAAGGTTGGAAATGCAAGGGCTGAGGTGATGCTCAGGGTCAGGGTGATGCTCAGGACAAGGGGATGCCCAAATTGGGGGGTGCAGGGGGTGGGGTGACGCTCAGGGTCAGGGCAAGGATTGGGGTCAGGGCGTGCATGGGGTAGTACAATGTTTTGGGTGCTCGGGGTCAGGGTGATGCTCAGGACAAGGATGGTGCCCAAGTTAAGAGATGCAGGGATTGGGGCAATGCTTGGGGTCAAGGTGATGCTCAGGAGAGGAAGATGCTGAAGTTGGGAGATGCAGGGGATGGTGTAATCCCTTGGAGGGCAGTGCTTGGGTTGGGGGCGATGCTTTGGGGTGATGCTCAGGACAAGGGGATGTGCGAGTTGGGAGGTGCAGGGGATGGGGTGACGCTCAGGGGCAGGGGATGTGTGGGGTGGTGCAGTGTTTTGGGTGCTCGGGGTCAGGGTGATGCTTAAGAAAAGGAGATGCCCAAGTTGGAAATGGAGAGGTTGAGGAGATGCTCAGGGTCAGGGCAAGGATTGGGGTCAGGGTGTGCATGGGGTCGTGCAATGTTTTGGGTGCTTGGGGTCAAGGTGATGCTCAGCAGAGGAAGATGCTGAAGTTGGGAGATGCAGGGGACGGTGTGATCCCTTGGAGGGCAGTGCTCGGGTTGGGGGCGATGCTTTGGGGTGATGCTCGGGGTCGGGATGGTGCTCAGGACAAGGGGATGCCCAAGTTGGGACTTAAATGGGGTGATGCGATGCCTTGAAGGGTGATGCTGGGGGTTGGGGTGATGCTTTGGGACAAAGGGGTGCCCAAGTTGGGCGATGCAGAGAAGGGTGATGCTCCAGACCTTGGGACAAAGGGGTAACGCTCAGGACAAGGGGGTATTGTGGTCCCTTGGATGTTTGGGGACAGGGGGATGCTCTGCTCAGGGGTGGGGGGATGCCCCTTCTCCTGCAGCCTGAAGCGCGCCAGTGAGGAGAAGGAGCAGCAGCTGGCGCTGGTGGAGGACGGGCGGGCGGCTGCAGACCGGGAGGTGACAGAGCTGCGGGCAACCCTGCGGGAGCTGGAGCGCGCCCGCCTCGACGCCCGCCGCGAGCTGCAGGAGCTGCGCCGGCAGGTCAGGAGGAGGATGGTGGGACACCGCCCCCCTCGTCCCATTTGGGGTGCCCCCAAACTGCCCCTATCTCCTCCTTGGGCAGGTGAAGGACCTGGACAGCGAGAACAACAAGAGGAGCAAGGAGGTGGGTGAGCTGCAGGCACGTGTGGCCCTGGAGGAGCAGCGGGAGGAAGAGAGCCGTCGTGAAGCCTTCGGCCTCAGGCAGAAGGTGGTGGAGAGTGAGGCTGGCACGGAGGCTGCCAGGAAAGAGGTGGGGGGGTCCCCAAGAGTCCTCAATGCCCCATTGCTCCGGTGCCCCCCATGCCAAGGTGTCCCCCTAACCCTGCAGCTTGGTACCCTGCATAACTGAGGTGTCCCTGTCCCTCACCCCACAGCTTGATGCCTGTTGTCCCCAAGCATCCCTGTCGCCCCATAACTGCTACCCTGTGTCCCTGAGTGCCCCCGTCATCTCACTGCTGTGTCCCCTATGTCCCCATCACCCCACCACTCTCTGCCCTGCATCCCTGGGGGTCCTTTGCATCCCCACCGTCCCCTTGCTTTGGGCCTGGTGTTCCTGAGTGTCCCCATCACCCCGTTACTCCATCCCCTGCATCCCTGGGGGTCCCCATGCCCCACTACTCCATCCTTGGGGTTCCCCCTCACCTCATTACTCCATCCCCTGCGTCTCTGGGGGTCCCTGTACCCCACTACTCCATCCCTGGGGTTCCCCATCACCCCATTACTCCATCCCCTGCATCCCTGGGGGTCCCTATACCCCACTACTCCATCCCTGGGGTTCCCCATCACCCCATTACTCCATCCCCTGTGTCCCTGGGGGTCCCTATACCCCACTACTCTATCCCTGGGGTTCCCCCTCACCCCATTACTCCATCCCTTGCACCCCATCACTCTGTGCTTCATCCCCCGCATCCCCATCACCCCACCTCTCTGTGCCCTGCACCCCAACTGCCCCCATCACCCCCTTTCTGCTCCCTCCACCCCTCAGCTCCAGCACCTGCAACAGCGACTGTCGGAGGTGGAGGGTGAATTTCGGCAGCGGGAGAAGGACCTGGCCCGCAGCTTGGAGGAGGCTCGCGGCAACGAGAAGAAGCTCCTGGCCGATGCCCGCAACCTGCAGCTGAAGGTGGAGGCGGCACGGGGCGAAGCGGCCGAGCTGAGCCTGCGCTTGAGCGCGGCCGAGGGTCGGGCGCAGGGGCTGGAAGCTGAGCTGGCCCGTGGTGAGGCTCTGCGCCGGGCTGCTGAGACCCGCCTGGGAGGCATCCAGTCCGCCCTGCGCCGTACCATGGGCATCGGCCGGACACGGGCCGGCTCCCCGGGCAAGGGTGAGAGTCCCCGGGGCTCCCCCAGTGCCCCGTCCCTTGCTTAGGAGAAGGGGATGCATCCTGCTGCGGAGCGTCCCTGCGTCCCTGGGTGTCCCCTGTATCCCATTGCTGTGTCCCTGGGTGTCCCCCATATCCCATTGCTTCGGGTCTTGCATCCTCATCACCTCATTGCTCTATCCCCTGCATCCCTGGGGTCCCCCATATCCCACTGCTCCATCCTCTGCATCCCTGGGGGTCCCCCATACCCCATTACTCCATTCCCTGCTTCCCTGGGGGTCCCCTGTACCCCATTGCTCCATCCCTGGGGGTCCCCAATCACCCCATTACTCCATCCCCTGCATCTCCATCCCTTGCACCCCATCACCCTGTTGCTGTGTCCTTTGCATCCCTGGGGGTCCCCCACACCCCACTGCTCCATCCCTGGGGGTCCCCCATACCCCACTGCTCCATCTCTTACATCCCCAGGGGTCCCCCATATCCCATGGGTGCATCCCACTGCAGCACATCCTGCTCGTTCCAGCCTGCCTTCCTCCCTCCCTTGGGTGCTGCGCCCCGCTGTCCCCACGTCACCCAGTTTGTCCCCATACAGGTGGGGGACCAGAGGGGTCGGGGAGCCCCAGCTCATCCCCGGACCCCGATGCAGCGGCCGAGCCTGAGGCAGTGCGGGCAGCCTTGCGGGATTTCCTGCGCGAGCTGCAGGACGCGCAGCGGGAGCGGGTATGCCCCCACTTTCCCCTCCCCTCCCCACCGTCCCCAAAAAGCCCCTTTCTTGCCCCGTTTTCTCGCCACAGGAGGAACTGCGGGTGCAGGTGGGCAGCCTGGGCCGGCGGCTGGCAGAGGTGGAGGAGGAGCGGGACAGCGCTGGTGCCCGGGCGCAGCAGCTCCAGAAACTGGTGGCTGAGAGCGAGGAAGGTGATGGGGGGTTTTTTTGGGGTGTATCCCCCCTAAATTGTAGGGTGATTTGTCCCAGACTGGAGCCTTGCCAGCAAGCAGGGACTTTGGGGGATAGTGATGGTGCTGCCTGGGACTGCAGGATGCTTGGTGGGATTTCCCCCCTGTGCATGGCCCCAAAATGCTGGTAAAATGGGTAAAACCTCCCATGCAAACCCCATGAGCCCCAGTAAAACCCCCTGTGGGTGCCCAGTAAACCCCAGTAAAACTGGTAAAAGCCCCCATGCATCCCTCATAAATCCCAGTAAAACTGGTAAACGCTCTGTGCATCTCCTGTAAACCCCAGTAAAACTGGTAAAACCCCTACACACATCCCATAAACACCAATAAAACTGCTAAACCCCCCCATGGATTCCCTGTAAAACCCAGTAAAACTGGTAAAACTCCTGTGCATCCCTTGTAGACCCCAGTAAAACTGGTAAAACCCCCTGTGCTTGCCCCATAAACCCCGGTAAAACTGGTAAAAGACCAATGCACCCCCCGTAAACCCCAATAAAACGGGTAAAACCCCCTGTGCAAACTCCATAAATACCAATAAAATGGGTAAAACCCCCCTGCATCCCCCATAAACCCCAGTAAAACTGGTAAAAGCCCCCATGGAACCCCTGTAAACCCAGTAAAACTGGTAAATGCCCTGTGCATCCCCTGTAAAGCCCCATAAAACTGTTTAAACCCCTGTGCATGCCCCATAAACCCCAGTAAAACAGGTAAACCTTCCTATGGATCCCGGGTAAACCCCAGTAAAACTGGTAAACCCCCTGTGCGTGCCCCATAAACCCCAGTAAAACCAGTAAATTCCCCGTGCGTCCTGTGTAAACCCCAGTAAAACTGGTGAAACCCCCTGTGCAGACTCCATAAATCCCAGTGAAATGGGTAAACCCACCTGCATCCCCCATAAACCCCAGTAAAACTGGTAAAACCCTCTATGGATCTCCTGTAAATCCCAGTAAAACTGGTAAACCCCCTGTGCATGCCCCATAAACTCCAGTAAAACTGGTAAAACCCTCTATGGATCTCCTGTAAATCCCAGTAAAACTGGTAAACCCCCTGTGCATGCCCCATAAATCCCAGTAAAACTGGTAAATCCCCTGTGCATGCCCAGTAAACCCCAGTAAAACTGGTAAACTCCCTCCATGGATCCCCTGTAAACCCAGTAAAGCTGATAAAAGACCTATGCACCCCCCTGTAAACCCCACTAAAACTGGTAAAACCCCCTGTTCAGGCTCCGTAAATCCCAATGAAATGGGTAAATCCACCCCGCATCCCCATAAACCCCAGTAAAACTGGTAACTCCCCCACTATGGATCCTCTGTAAGCCCAGTTAGACTGGTAAATGCCCCGTGCATCCCCTGTAAGCTTCACTAAAATGGATAAAACCTCCTGGGCAGACTCCATAAATCCCAGTAAAATGGGTAAAGCTCCCTATGCCCATCCCACTAACCCCAGTAAAACTGGTAAACCCCCCCGACCCTGCTCCCTGTGCATGCCCCAGTGGGGTGGGTGACCGTGGTGTGGCTCCGGCAGGACGTCGCAGCGGGGAGCTGAGCAGCGCCCAGGCCACGCTGCTGCTGCAGGAGGAGACACTGCGACGAGGCGAGCGGGAGCGGCGGGTGCTGCGGGAGAAGGTGACGGCGCTGGAACGGAGCCTGCACGCCGCCGAGGGCGAACGCCGAGCCGCCCAGGTGGGCATCGCCATGGGTGGGGGGCGAAATCCCGCTCCTATCGCCATCCCCATGCGTGCCGGGGGATTTATGGCCTTGCAGGAGAGGATGAGCGCGGTGCGAGCCGGCGAGGCCGAGCTGGAGGATGCCAGGAGGCGGTTGGAGGCGGCGGAGAGCCGGAGCACCCGCCTGGAGCTGCAGCAGCGGGTGCTGGAGGGCGAGTTGCAACGGGCGCGGCTGGCCCTGGGCGAGCGGCAAGCGGAGGCGCGGGCGATGCAAGACCGCGCCGAGCTGCTCCAGAAACAGGTAACAGCACCGATTCCTCGAAATCCCCGTTGCGTGGATTTTTTTTTTTTATTAAATAATTATACATCACTCCGCTCTCGGTTTTTGGGGTGTAGCTAGCGGAGAGCGAGCAGCGCGCCGGCGCGTCGCAGCTGGCGATGGAGCGGTTGAGCGCGGCGTTGGCGGCCAGTGGCTCGAAGGACGACGTGCCGAGCGCGCCGGCCTTGGCCGATGGCGCCGTGGTCCACGAGCGGCTGCTGCAGCTCCAAAGCGCCCTGGCCGCCGGCGAGCTCGACCGCCGGGCGCTGCAGGTGGGAGCCAGCACCCTCGGGTGGGGTGACACCGGGGTGCCTTTGTTTTTGGGGGGGGTCACCAGGGGTGTGTTTTTCCCCCCCCCCTCCCTCCCCCCAATCCCAGGAGGGGCTGGAGGTGGCGCGGCGGGCGCTGACGGAGGCGCGGGAGGAGAAGGGAGCGCTGCGGGAGCAGCTGCGGGCGCTGCGGGAGGAGCAGGAGGCCCTGCAGCGGAGCAAGGAGGAGCTGGAGGCGCAGGTCCGGCAGCAGCAGGAGGTGAGGGCGGTGGCGGGGGGACACCCATGTCCTTTTCCCCCATGTGACACCCTGTGCCCACTCCATGAAGCATATTTTGCCCCTATGCAGCACCCTGCACCCTTCTCCCCCTCCCCACCAGCACCCTATTGCCCCCATGCACCCTCTTGCACCCTTTAGCCTCCCCATGCAGCCCCCCTGCACCCTCTTGCCCCCTCCCTGCAGCCCCCTTCACTCTTTTCCAACCCCCCATAGCACCCTATTGTCCCTGTATGACACCAGCATCCTTTTCACCCTCCCATACAGCCCCCTATTGCCCCCATGCAACCCCCAGCACCCTCTTGCCCCCCCCGCAGCATCCTATTGCCCCCATGCAGCCCCAGCACACCTTTACCACCCCATGCAGCATCCTCTGCCCCCCCCAGATTTGCATTGCCCAGTGGACCCCCATATACCCCCAGCACCCTCTTGCCCCACCCTTCAGCCCCCTCTTCCCTCCATGCAGCCTCCAGCACCCTCTTTCCCCCCCAAAGCACCCTGTTGCCCCCATGCAGCCCCCAGCACCCTCTTGCCCCCCCCTTCAGCCCTCTCTTGCCCCCATGCAGCCCCCAGCACCCTCTTTCCCCCCCATGCAGCACCCTCTTGCCCCCATATACCCCCAGCACCCTCTTGCCCCTCCCCACACCCCTGGGGGCCCAGGGCTGACCCCCCGGCCCCGGCGCAGGCGCTGCAGCAGCGGCAGGAGGAGCGCGGGGGGCTGCAGGAGCGGGTGGGCAGCCTGCAGCGCGCCCTGACCCGCACGCAGGGCGAGAAGCGGGAGGCCGAGCGCGTCGCCCTCCGCCTCGAGAAGGACAAGAGCGCCCTGAAGAAGACCCTGGACAAGGTGAGAGGGCGGGTGGCACCCATGGGTGCCCCCGTGGGGTCACTGTAACGCATCCTGGATGCCAGCGCAGCCGGGACTCGCAGCCCTCCTTGGCCAGAACTGGGTGCAAATCAAATATAAAGCCCTCGACCCAGCTTATTAACAGTGCCCTGTTATTTTTCCAAGCATTAAATTTACTTTATATATGTGCTGCGTGCTGCTCCTCTCTGCACAGAGCCTGCATGCACTTGAAATATATATATTTTATATATGGTTTATATGTTGAGAATATATTTATATATTTATTATGTATTTCACATGTAAAATATCTATTTTGTGCTATATAGTTCATGTTCTATTTTACATATATTTTATATACAATGTATATTTTACATGTAAAATATTTTCTGCTATATGTATTTTATGCTATATATATTTTATGCTATATTATGCTATATAATGTTATATATATTTATGCTATATAATGCTATATAATGCTTTATATATTTATGGTATATAATGGTATATAATGTTATATATATTTTATGCTATATTATACTATATATATTTATGCTATATATATTTATGCTATATAATGCTATTTATATTTATGCTATGTTATGCTATATATATTTATGCTATATATATTTATGCTATATATATTTATGCTATATAATACTATATATATTTATGCTACATATTTCACGTGTCAAATATCTATTACATGTGAAACATTTCACATGTAATATATAGCTTCTAAGTGTTATATATATTATATGTGAAACATATTTATATGTAGTATATAGTTTGTTATCACCATTTTTTATTTATATATAGAGTACGTAAAATGTATCTATTTTACGCATTAGGTGTATATATATTTGACATGTTGTATATGTATTTTATCTCTTGTATCTCTATATTTTACATGTTGTACGTACTACTGTGTATGTCTCCGTACTTGACCTGCTGGCGGGAGGGGTGCAGCGGGGGGTTGCTGCACCCCCCGCACCCCGTCTCTGTGTCCCTCTCCCCGGCGGCGGCGCAGGTGGAGCGGGAGAAGCTGCAGACGCAGGAGGCCTCGCTGCGGCTCTCGGCGGAGAAGGGCCGGCTGGGTCGCTCGCTGGGCACGGCCGAGCGGGAGCTGGCGCAGGCGCAGCAGCGCATCCACCTGCTGCAGGTGGGTGGCTCTGGGCTCCCCCGGGGGCGATGGGTGCAGGCGGTGGCACCCCTGGGTGCTGCCTGACCGTGCGGGCGCACCCCTGCCTTGGAGCAGGATGGTGCTGGGCTCCCTGGGGGGCTCATCCCAGCTTGGGGAGATTCTGGTGCTTGTACTGGGATGGTGCTGGGCTCCTTGGGGGGCTCATCCCAGCTTGGAAGGATACTGGGATGTCACTGGGCTCACTTTTGGGGTGCTTTCAGCTTGGGGAGATGCTGGTGCTTGTACTGGGATGATGCTGGGCTCTCCTTGAGGGGCTCATCCCAGCTTGGGGAGATGCTGGTGCTTATACTGGGATGGTGCTGGGCTCTCCTTGGGGGGCTCATCCCAGCTTGGGGAGATGCTGGTGCTTGTACTAGGATGATGCTGGGCTCCTTGGGGGGCTCATCCCAGCTTGGAAGGATACTGGGATGTCACTGGGCTCACTTTTGGGGTGCTTTCAGCTTGGGGAGATGCTGGTGCTTGTACTGGGATGATGCTGGGCTCCTTGGGGGGCTCATCCCAGCTTGGGTAGATGCTGGTGCTTGTACTGGGATGGTGCTGGGCTCTCCTTGAGGGGCTCATCCCAGCTTGGGGAGATGCTGGTGCTTATACTGGGATGGTGCTGGGCTCTCCTTGAGGGGCTCATCCCAGCTTGGGGAGATGCTGGTGCTTGTACTGGGATGATGCTGGGCTCCTTGGGGGGCTCATCCCAGCTTGGAAGGATACTGGGATGTCACTGGGCTCACTTTTGGGGTGCTTTCAGCTTGGGGAGATGCTGGTGCTTGTACTGGGATGATGCTGGGCTCCTTGGGGGGCTCATCCCAGCTTGGGTAGATGCTGGTGCTTGTACTGGGATGGTGCTGGGCTCTCCTTGAGGGGCTCATCCCAGCTTGGGGAGATGCTGGTGCTTGTACTGGGATGGTGCTGGGCTCCTTGGGGGGCTCATCCCAGCTTGGGGAGATGCTGGTGCTTGTACTGGGATGGTGCTGGGCTCCTTGGGGGGCTCATCCCAGCTTGGAAGGATACTGGGATGTCACTGGGCTCACTTTTGGGGTGCTTCCATCTTGGGGAGATGCTGGTGCTTGTACTGGGATGGTGCTGGGCTCCTTTTTGGGGCACTTCCCATTTTGGGACAATGCTGGTGCTTGCACTGGGATGATGCTGGGTCATCCCAGCTTGAAGGGAGGTGCTGGTGCTTATACTGGGATGGTACTGGTCTCCTTTTGGAGCATTTCTCAGCTTGGGGAGATGCTGGTGCTTGTACTGGGACGGTGCTGGGCTCTTTTGGTGGCTCATTCCAGCTTGGAAGGATACTGGGATGGCACTGGGCTCCTTTTTAGGGTGCTTCCAGCTTGGGGAGATTCTGGTGCTTGTACTGGGACAGTGCTGGGCTCATCCCAGCTTGAAGGGAGGTGCTGTGCTTATACTGGGATGGTGCTGGTCTCCTTTTGGGGCATTTCCCAGCTTGGGAAGATGCTGGTGCTTGTGCTGGGCTCTTTTGGTGGCTCATTCCAGCTTGGAAGGATACTGGGATGGCACTGGGCTCACTTTTGGGGTGTTTCCAGCTTGGGGAGATGCTGGTGCTTGCACTGGGATGGTGCTGGGCTCCTTGAGGGGCTCATCTCATTTTGGGGAGATGCTGGTGCTTGTACTGGGATAGCACAGGACTTATTTTTGTGGTGCTTCCCAGTTTGGGCCGATGCTGGTGCTTGCACTGGGATGATGCTGGGTCATCCCAGCTTGAAGGGAGATGCTGGTGCTTGTACTGGGATGGTGCTGGGCTCCCTGGGGGGCTCATCCCAGCTTGGGGAGATGCTGGTGCTTGTACTGGGATGGTGCTGGGTCATCCCAGCTTGAAGGGAGATGCTGGTGCTTGTACTGGGGTGGTGCTGTGCTCTTTTGGGGGCTCATCCCAGCTTGGAAGGATACTGGGATGGCACTGGGCTCATTTCTGGGGTGCTTCCATCTTGGGGAGATGCTGGTGCTTGCAGGGGGATGGTGCTGGGCTCTTTTTGGGGCTCCTCCCAGCCCGGGGAGGGCGGGTGCCCAGTTTTGGGGTGACAGCCCCCCCACCCGCCTGCCCAGGCGCAGGTGTCGGTGCTGGAGCACCCGTCTCCGCCGAGCCCTGCGCCGTCTCCGGAGCTGCAGCGGGAGCTGGACCGCCTGCGCATCGCCCAGCTCCAGGCCCAGCGGGCGCTGGAGGCTCGCGACCACGTCCACCGCCACCGCGTCCGCGGCCTGGAGGAGCAGGTGAACGGTGGGGGGGGGGACACCCCGAGGTGTGGGGGACACACCCACCCATGTCCCCTCCTCGCTCCCCCCCATCTCACCCCGCCACCCCCTCCCTTGCAGATCGCGCTGCTGAAGGGGCAGGAGCTCCACCATCACCCCACCAGCACCTAAGGACCCTCCACAACGCCCGCAGAGACCGGCACAACTCATCTCACGGGTGAGGGGGGAGCCGTTCCCCATCCCCGTGCTCAAAAAACACATCGATTTTTGTCTCATCGTGCCCTTTGCTCAAGCAAAAAGCCGCACTTTACCGACGAGGCGATGACACTCGTGTATTTTTGATACAGGTTGGGGCCCAATGGGTGTTTTTTCCCACTTTTCTATCGCAATTTTTAACAAAAAGTTTGGAAATACTCCTCTTTTTTTAGCCCCAGGAGAGCCCTGTCTCGGCACTGGCCAAGCCCCCTGATTTATTTCCCCCCGATACATGATGCTCCTCCAGCCCTGACAAGCCCCAACGCTCACCAGATCCTAATCTTTTCACCTTTTTCTAACAAAAAAACTACTCCAGGTTGATGGTTTTGTGTATTTTTAGCAAATAGCAGGGATTTTATATCGCTATTTTTGGAATTTGATGTTTTTACTGGTGCTACGGGGCAGCCTGAGATCTGGGGGCTGAGCCAAGCCGAAAACCCACCTGCATCGAGGCGGTGGCTTCGAGTGTGGCCAAACCTTGTCAGTCCCGGCACGATTAAATGTGGATAAACCCAAACTGGAGGCTCATAGGGGTTTTTTTTTGGAGGGGGGGGGGGGGGGGGGTGGTACTTTGGGGATGCCCAAACACGTGTCTGTTGGGACACCAGGATTGATTCAGGTCCCTAAATAATAAATAATAATTAATGAAGAAATACTAAGAAATAATCATAAATAATAATATTATTAATATTATAATTATTACCACTCCCCCTTTGGAGGAGAGCTGCAGGGATGCACCGGAGCCATTAACATCATCCTTTTGGGGTGTCCTTCTCCTTGTTTTAAGCCTTTTTGGAGGGGGTTGAGCCCCAAGGGAAGGATGATGAATCCCTTGTGCCCCCGAGGCCTGGAGCGGTGTGGGGCCGGGGAGGATGATGAGGGAGAAAACTCCCCACTGAACCCCCCCTGGACTCTTTTCTCTGAGAGAATTGGGAATATAATGCACCCTGCAAGCTCCACGCTGAGAGAGAGACACGCTATAGAGCTGTATGTAGGAGAATGCAGCCTCTATAGGAGCTACACACCATGAAGGGAGCTGTTTGCTCTAAGGGAAACACACACCATGTCAGGTGTACACCATATAGACACCTGAGGGGTGATTGACAGCCGGCTGAACAGGAGCCAGCAGTGTGCCCAGGTGGCCAAGCAGGCCAATGGCATCCTGGCTTGTATCAGCACTAGCGTGGCCAGCAGGGACAGGGAAGGGATCTGACCCCTGTGCTCGGCACTGGTGAGGCCGCCCCTCAATGACTGGGATCAGTTTTGGGCCCCTCACTCCAAAAAGGCCATTGAATGACTCGAGCGTGTCCAGAGAAGGGCAACGGAGCTGGTGCAGGGTCTGGAGCACAGGTCTGATGGGGAGCGGCTGAGGGAACTGGGGGGGTTTAGTGTGGAGAAGAGGAGGCTGAGGGGAGACCTCCTGGCCCTCTCCAACTCCCTGAAAGGAGGGTGCAGAGAGGGGGGATGAGTCTCTTGAGCCAAGGAACCAGCGGCAGGCCAAGAGGGAATGGCCTCAAGCTGCGCCAGGGCAGGGTCAGACTGGCTCTTAGGAAGGATTTCTTTGCAGAAGGGGTTGTTGGGCGTTGGAATGGGCTGCCCAGGGCAGGGGGGGAGTCCCCATCCCTGGAGGGGTTGAAGAGTCGGGTTGACCCAGCGCTGAGGGATCTGGTGGAGTTGGGAACGGTCAGGGTGAGGTGAATGGTTGGACTGGAGGAGCTTCAAGGGCTTTTCCAACCTCGATGATTCTGTGATATAGAGCTGCACAATATATATATTTATATATAGAGCTGCATATTCTATAGGAGAACTGCACACTATATAAGAAGTAGATACTGAGAGCTGCACGCCATATGGGTTGCACACTGTGCAGAGCTACATCCTCTATGAGACCTATAGGCTATACGAGAGCTGCCCACTATGTAAAAGAGCTGAATGCTGTATAGACAGGAGCTGTACACGCTGTGTAAGAGCTGCCCAGTATATAAGAACTGCACCCTATATGAGCTCCATAAGAGAACTGTATCCTGTGCGAGCCACGTGCTGTCTAAAAGAGCTACACGCTGTGTGAGCTACGTGCTATAGGAGAGCGCTGGATGGTATAGAAGTGAGCTACACACTGTGTAAGAGCTACACCCTCTATAAGAACAGACTATATACGAGAGCTACGCTACAGTTTCCTGTAAGAGACCTGGAGAAGCTCCCCAAGCTGAACCCCTAAAGCCCCCACCTATAAGTGAACCAAACCCCAACCTCCCCCCTCCTTTCTATAGGGGAATCCGAGCCCTAAACACCACAGGACCCCAACAGAGACCCACCCTCCACTTTTTTCTATAGGGAAATGGGGCAACACCCCAAAATCAACCCCCAAAATCCCCATTATTTTCTGTAAGACTCAGAAATCTGCCCCAAACACCTATATACCTATATATTTTTTCTATAAGAACCCACCCAAATTAATCCCCCTCCAAGCTGCGCTACTTCCCCCCCAAAACTGCCCCCAAATCAGACATTTTACAAGCCCCAAAACACCTTAAAGCACCCCAAAACCACCCCCCCCCCCAGCCTTTCCTCCTGTGCACAGGGCTGGATAGTCAGGAATTGCTCCAATCATTGGAAAACACCCCAAAAAAATGAGAAATCCTCCCCCAAAATTGGAAAATCCCCCCCCCCCCCCCCCAAAAAAAAAACGAGTCGGGAGCCGCAGCGACCCTTACGCTTTATCTCTTGGATACTCTACGTAGAAAACAGGGTGGCGGGGGCTCGCACCGCCCCCCCTTTACAATATAATAAAGTAAGTAATAAAAATAATAACACCCCCCCCCCTTTTTTAATTATTATGTGCACAAAAAATGGACTTTTTTTTTTTTATGCTCTTTCATGCACAGTTTCTTTAGCACCACGGTGAGGATCCGGAGCGGGACGGATACCCGGGAGAGGAGGACGGGAAGGGGTTGGGATCCCGGGATGCGGCCGGTGAAGGGGGGTCCCCTCGAGCTCAGCACCCGCCGCAGCTGCGGGCGCAGGATGCGACCACGGTTTGGCAGAGCCCGCTGGTGGCCATCACCCCGCACTTGGAAAACTTGTCACGGCAGAGATCGGCTGCGGGGAGAGTAGGAAAGAATCTGTAAATGTAGGAAAAATAGAGGGGGGGGGGGGAAGCAGCGAGGGACCCCCCCCAATCTGATGGGGGCATCATGATGCTGCAAGGGGGTGGCTCAGCCCCCTCAAAACAGGATCCCAGTTTGGGATCCCAGCGATTCCTGGAGCTACTTAGGTCGCTGGGATTTTTTTCCCCCCACATCATGGGAAAAGGGGTGAGCTGGATGGGGATGACCCCAATTTGGGGGTGCAACCTACCCAATACTCCCCCTCCCCGCCCCTTTACCTCGCAGCAGCTCTTCGTGGGCGCACACGGTGCGGACACAAATCTCCTTGTTGATCACATAAACCCGGCGGAGGCTGGATGGGGTATAAAAAAAGATGGGGAGGGGTTGAGTGCGAAAGCAGAGGGAGTCCCCAAAATACAGGGCGGGAGGGAAGCTCCCCCCCCCTCCCCACTCACCTGTAAAAGCAGATCTCGTTCAGGCACTGCTTGCAGGGCTTGTGCACGGAGTAGAGCCTAGTGCAGGGGTACTGCTCCTCCCGGCAGTCTGCGAGCAGAAAAGGCGGTTGATTTCTGATGGGGGTCTGGGAAATCCATGGGGGGGGAGGCCTGACACCCCAGGGATGGGCTTAGCATCCACTCGACGCCTTCCCCCCACCCTAATTTTTGCCCTGGGTGTGAGCATGGCAGCCCAGCTTCACCCCAGCCAGGCTAAAAGGGAGGTTGAAACCCCCTCCCTGAGGCACTCACCGAGGGGTCCTGGCTCCGTGGGCTCAGTCTCGGGGGCAGCAGCTGCAGGGGAGGGGGCGGGGGGGGGAAGCAAATTTAAGGATGGAGCAAAAGCATCTCGTTGCCCTTTCCCTGGGTTTAGGGCTGGAGCATCCTGATGCTGGCACCTGTGAGGCTGCTCCGGGGGGAGCACAACCAGGTGCAGGGGAGGGATGGAGACCCCGAGGTCTGGTGGGATGGGGAGGGGGCTGGTGGCTGCCACCTACCTGGGGTTGGGGCCGGCACGATTTCCTGCTGGGATTGCTGCTGGGACTGGTATCGAAACTGCTCCTCGGGGGCACGGGGGGTGACATCTGTAAGGAGAGGGACAGTGCAGGCATCCCCCAAAAACCCACCCCCTCCCCACCCTGACATCCTGCAGGGGAACCACTTACCGTGGTAGTCGTAGTAATCCTGAATTTCTGGGGAAATAAAACAGAAAACAGAGCGGAGGCTGAGGATGGGGTTTTTTAACTACAGGGAGAAAAAAACCACCCCATCAGGGCCAGGACTTTGCAACAAGCTCCCCAAAATTTTGCAGCTGGTCTGAGCAAGGGGAAAACACCCTCCAGCCGCTCCAGGAATGAACCTGGGCAACATCCCACCAGGGTTTTTCAAAGCTTAATAAAGGCTTAATAAATAATTGGCAGTGAGAGGAAGGGGAAAGGAGAGGCATGTGTATAGGGGGGGAGGTGGGAAGGTGTTAGGAGGAGGTTGGAAATTTAAGGGGCAGGAGAAAAAGAGTGGAACAAAGAGTATTGAAGCAGAAAGAGCCATCAGACCGAGGTGTATTTGGCCAGAGAAAGCATAAAAGAAAGGAAAAAGAAGGGGGAGAGCAGTGGGTGAAGCGTCTCCCAGTTCAGGGTGCTCTAACCTGCTTGCTGGTCGTACTGGGAATATTGCACCGGCTCGGGGTAGGTGATGCCTTCAAACCTGCTGTACTGTCCCTGGACCAGGAGCGCTGCTGGGGAGACAGAGCGGGGGGGAGAAGCATCACCAGGAGGGGCAGGGCCACCCCAATCCCCAGGGCACAGCAGGGACCATCTCCAGGACAAGCCGTGATGCCCCATGGTCCATCCAGCCACCACACACACCGCGCCCCCCCCCCGGGTCCTTGTAAGAGGCAGCATCCGTGAGCAAACTGGGAACGATGCCGGGACGGGACTTATCTTTTCTACCCACTACCCCCCACGCTGCCCCCCCCTTCCCCGGGCTCCCTCGGCCTCGCCTGCTTAATGTTTTCCATCTGCTCACTAGCCTTTGTGCCGAGCTGGTTTCGCCCAAAGTTTTCCTGGCTCCAGGCTCCCGGGTCCGTCGCCTCCCTCCTTGTTTCCATCCCGCCTTTGCCAGGCCCCCGGGGGGTTACAAATATAATTTTTCTGGATGTCGTCCCAGCCCTGAAGTGCCAATTTTGTGCCACCTCATGGTGCCACCTCAATGTCCCCGAAGCAAGAGGGACTCGCTTGGTGCCAGACCCCTCTGTGTCCCCCCAATCTAGAGCCAGTCCCAGCCTAAATATAAGCCTACGCTGTGATTTTGGGTTAATTTTGGGGTAGAACAGGCGATGAGGTGATGCTTCCCCCAGGTGAATGCACCCAGGTATCATTGGGGGTGGTGGCCGGCTCCTGAGGTTTAATGAGGTGTCACCTCGCCTTGGGGACCCCCGGGGAGGGGGCACTCACCTGGCAGACACAGCAAGAAGAGCCCCACCGCTCTCATCCTGACAGCAGCGATGGAGGAGCAGCGCGGGCCGGGATGCAGCCGGAGGAGTCTGGATGGGGCAGAGGGAAACACAGAGGGGTCAGCGGGAGGTGGTGGGGGCACACGGACCCCCAAACCCTTCCGTTCCTCATCCCCTACAGCAGCCCCTCTCTGCCCCCCGCCCAGCACGACGCTCCTCGCGTCTCTGCCTGAGATTCCCCCAGAGGCTCGCTCAAAAAAACAACCCCAAACCCTAAAAAAAAAATAAATAAACTTCCCCCAAAAAGGCAGGCTGGGCTTTCCGCCCCGACCACGCGCTCCCGGGGGGGCGGGGGGGAAATTGCAAGGACGAAGCCCTGAAATATCCTGCGGGCAGGACGGGGATGCGAAATGCCGGGATGTCTGAATCACCGCCATGGGGGAGACATCTGGACCCCCCCGGTGGTAACAGACCCACGAGCTGGACGTTTGGGGGCTCCTGCCCTGGGGTTTTCAGCCCCGCTCCTTCGCTAAGGGCTTATTCTGGGGGTGCCTGGCACCGGTGGATGATGGCGCGTCCTTGGGCATCCCCTAAATCCAAGGGGATGTGGAGATTTGGGGAAGGAAAAACCGCTTTCAAGAAAAATCCCGCGCCGGCGCTGGGGTTTGGCAGCCTTGGGCGCTCACGGCTCCCCGGCGCTTTCCAAGCGGCGATTTCCATGTCGAGCGTCTGCTTTCCCCGGCGGGGAGACGGGCCAAGGCCGGCTGTGCCGCCGGTGAGCCGGGCCCCTTCCCCAGCGCGGGCTGGCAGGGACGCCGGCTGCCCTTCCCCCTCGTCCCAAGCCAGCTCGAGGGGGGAAAATTGGGGAGAAAAAAGAGGAATTCTCCCCAAAACCTCCTCTGAAATCCAACCAAACGCGTTTGGCTCTTGGGGATGAAGCACGTCGGCTTTCCCGGCGGGCTGAGATGCTGTGAGGATGGGGAACCCCTCCTGGATCTGCTGCTGGAGCGGGGAAACTGAGGCACGGTGGAAATAAGCCAACCCCAGTGGTATCTCGCCCTGGCTGAGGGGGAACACGAGCTCCCCACACCAGGAGGCAGCCAGGCACCCACCCACCCCGGGACGCGGCTCCAGCCCCAGCACGGTCCCTGCTGGGTTTAAGACCCCACTGGGGAAGGGGGGAGGGGGTCAATGGGGCTGTGCACCATCACCAGAGCATGGCACCTTCTAGTGACCACGTCCTCACCACCACCAAACCTTCCAGGGACCATGTTCTGCACCATCTCCAAAGCACAGCACCTTCCAGGGACCATATTCTGCACCATTGCCAAAGCACAGCACCTTCCAGGGACCATATTCTGCACCATTGCCAAAGCACAGCACCTTCCAGGGACCATGTTCTGCACCATCTCCAAAGCACAGCACCTTCCAGGGACCATGTCATGTGCCATCACCATAGTGTTGCACCTTCTAGCCACCGCGCCCTCAAGATCACCAAAACGTAGCATCTTCCAGGGACCTTGTCCTGCACCGTCACCAAAGCGTGGCACCTTCTAGCCACCAAGCCCTTGCACCACCACCATAATTGCATCTTCTAGGCATCACATCCTCCTCCATCCCCAGGCTTGTAGGTACTGGAGATGTTGACAACTGACTTCCAGACCCTTCCCAGCTTTGGGAAAGCCAGAAAGTTGGGTCCTATCTGAGCTGGGATCAGATAACCAAGCTCAGCTGACACTCAAGAGTTTGGTGGCCCCAAACGAAGCTCCCAGCAGCACCCCATCACCAACCCACGGCTGCACCTTGGTGGGACCCACGTCCCTGCAGCCCCATCTGCTTCCCACGGCAAAGGAAGCCCCAGACCTGGGTTTAACCAAGGCTAAACGTGTCCTGGGATAAAGGGGATTGCACAGGGATGAGCGAGATCAACGTGCGGCTCTGGGCTTGGCGGGCGCTTGGCCGCGGTCTGGGAGGCTTTATCGAGCCTTAGCGGCTGCTGGCAGACCTTGGGTTTGGGAGAGCAGCTGGGTCCTGGCCAGGACAGGGCTGCTACGGGGGACTGGGGGGGTTTGGGGGTACCTCGAGGCAATAGAAAGGGGCTGTAGATGCCCATCCTGACCGTTGTCAGTTCTCCAGATGCCAGGATCCCACGGGATGCTGCTACCAATGTCCTGCGGCCCCAAATCGCCCTGAGCTGGCACCCGTATCCCACCCAGGCCAGCTTGGGGCAAGGCTGGGGGGGCAGATGGATGCCCACCTCCGGAGGCATCACACACCCCATCCTCCCATCGCTCCAGTGACCCCAAGGACACGGCCACACGGCTTAACCTGCCCTGCCAGCTCCTTTTTTACCCCAAAGCAGTCTGCAAGCGCCCAAGGCTTCTCCCGAGGTCTAACTCCCCCTGAATTTCCCCCGAACACGGAGATCTTGGACCGAGCTCGCAGGGTTTGGCTGCGGAACGGGGACAGACGGGTCACGTCTTTTCCCGAAGGCAATGCCAACGTCTTCTCCTCCCGACGGAGGACACCGAGGCCCCCGCCGCCACCTCCAAACCCAGCTGGGAGCGATGCCGAGGGTCGCCGTGACACTTTCCTTAAACCCAAAGTCTTCAAAGAGGGGACGGGGCCAATTCCACCCTCCTCCTTCTTTTGGCTTTTCCTACCACCAAAGCAACTGGGTGAGATGCCCCGGGAGGGACCTGAGGTGCTCCCCCCCCCTCCCCCCCCCCCCCCCGGCTCCTCTCTCCTCCGAGCAGGGGTCCGGCGACTCCAACTGCGCCAGATGTTTTTGCAACTGCACATCTGGGAACAATCAACCCCGAAGAAAGAACACCACAGTCTCTCTCTTTCATTCTGCTAAACCCCACCTTCCCCCAGCCTTTCCCCCCTCCCCCAGCTTTTTTTTTTTTTCTTTTTCCTTTCTTTTCTTTTTTTTTTTTTTTTTTTTTTAAGCTCTCCAGTTGCCAGAGAGTGGGAGAACAAAGGGAATATGAAAGGATTCAAATTTTTTTTGGCCCTCGACCAAAGGTAAAAAACTTCTTTCCCCCATCCCCGTTTTCACACATCACATTTTCATTAGGGTCCCGTCCTCCCCCAGGGGGGCAAAATAAATACAAATATTAAAATATCCCTTTTTTACAGTCTCTTTCCAGGATGGAAAAAAAAAAAATATACGGCTTCCTTCAGACATTAAACTTTTTGAAGTGATTAAAAATCTACTACAACAGCTGTCAGGCTACAAACATGGGGTCCCCCCCAAGGCTGCTGGCTCTTCAGCACCCCAAAAATAAGGTGGGTTTTCTTTTTATGAGATTAAAAGGTCGAAAACAGCTTTTGTGAGCTCGCCTGCCCCGACCGATGGAGTTTTTAAGGCGACTTTGCAAAGCCCCAAAGATGGGGTTCAGCCCCATCTGCTGCTGGGGGGGGTCCCAGCATCCCTGCCTGCTGCAGGGGGCTGGGATGGGGGGTGTCTCTCGCCTGGTCCTTACCGCTCTGGGTGTTAGTGCTGGTTCTGCCCTTGCCCACCGCCTTGGTCTCTTCTCTCTGCTTTCAAAAACTCCGAAATGAGAGTTAAAAAAAACCCAAAAACCTCCTACCTCCAACATGGGGGATCCGCTGGGTCCTAATGCCACACCTGAGCCGTCCCCTTCCTCCTCCCAAATTGCTGCTTGCTAGGGGGGAAAAATAATAATAATTAAAAAAAAAAAATCAATAAGCACACATCGATGCAATAGTCGGCGGGGTTAGGGTTTTTTTTTTTCTTCCAGCTGGATGAATTTTAAATTGATTGTAAAACCAAGGAGGGAGGAGGGTTTTGCACAGCGCCGAGCACGCCGGCGCGGTTTAGGCTGGGTTTTGTGCTGCTGGAGGGTGAGATAAAAGGATCATGTCAGGGCGCTGCTCTATGATCTCAGCTGCTCTTGTGACAACCAAGATAAACCCACAAATTTTGGGATTCTGGGATCCCAATCACCCCTCCTGCCTCCAACCTCGGCCTCCTGAGCAGTGAGGACGCTGCAACCCTGCAGCAGATTTAAAGCTTTATCCCAGGATGGAGGGAAAAAAAAAAAAAAAAAAAAATCCCCCTTTTTCCCACCCAGGCTGAGGATGCCGGAGCAGATCTGCAGCCCCTGTGTGGCGGTGGAGGCAGCATTGCTGACCGTGAGGCCCTCTTTTCCCCGGCTCGCTGGCGGCTTTCCGGAGGACGCGGGATGCCGGCTGCATCCCGGCGAGGCTGGGGATGCTCCCCTAAAACCCCTGAGCCCGCCTGCGACACCATGCTCAGCGCTGGGGGGTAAAACCCTGCAAATTTTAGGCATGTTTAAAACCAGCAAGGGAGCAAACGGAGGGTGCTTGAGGGCTGGGAGGGAGGGAGAAGCTCTCCAGAGGCAGCCAGCGGCATGCACGGGGCTGAGCGATGGGGAGGAGACGGGGATCTTTCACCCGTGGGGCAGGATTGCACCCACTGAACCAAGCCCACAGTCAGTTGTGCTGAGATCTGAGTGTTTCTGCAGCCAGGAGGGGCCTCACTTCTTTAAAACAGAGAAACCTCCCCCAGTTTTAGACCAGGAGGAGAAGCAGAGGGGTTTTTAAGGTGCTCACATCTCATATCAAGCTGAGTTTTCCGGCCTGGAGGATGGATAAAATCATTCAGATGACTCCAAACGCACCTAAGAGCTGCTCCATAAAGCTTCTGCCTGCCCCCAAATCCAGCATTGTCCCTGTCCCCAGCCCTATTAACCCCTATCGAAGGGCAGGAACTGCCTGTTAATAATTAAATGGACTTTGCAAAACCCCCTGAGGCTGGGAACACCCTGCAAAAACCAGCCAAGCAAAACACCCCTGTGTGGGGTTGGGGGGGATGGAAAAAAACGAAGTGCAAGGAGGTCCCTGACACCTGGGTCGCTTTTGCTTTTAAAATTGCCCAGCACAGACAAAAATCTCTGAGGGTTGTGTGTGGTGGTTTTTTCTAAGCTCAGGAAGCCTGGTTTAATAAGTCAAGTCTTGGCTAGGATTTCAGGAAACCTCTTACCTCTGCTTGTGCCTCATTTCCTGATCTAATCCCCAGCTCCCGGAGGGCAGAGAGGCGCCGCTGGCGCTTGGAGGGGTTTAGACTTTCCATGCAGGCGGGTCCCCACAAGAACCAGCCTTCGATCCCAGAGCCAAGCTCGGAGGCAGCCGAAAAACCCTCGGAGGGCAACGCAGAGAGCGCGTCCCCCCTCCACGGGCATCAGCTCTTCCCCTTTCGGGATGCGGCATCTCCATCTACCGGCTTTTTCTCCGTTGAAGGAGCGAGGTTTTGCAGTCTTGGCGAGGACACCTGGGTTTTTCCAGCAATTATTATTATTTTCTAGGAAATTCCAGCTGGAAAAAGGCTTGGGGATGATTTATTCGCTGGTGCTGGGTTTGTGCTGCTGAAATCCCAGCAGTGCCGTCCCTGGGTTCACTCTCTGCTTTCAGGCATCGAGGATGGCATCTTCCAGACCAGATGGAGAATGAGGTGACCCTAAAAGCTCTTTCACCTGCTCCCTGACTCCATCCGACGCTCACCCGCGCTGCTGATACTATCCTGTCCCAAGCAGTCCATCCATGCCAGGCAGCACAAGCAAGCGGTCAAGAAAATAGTGTTAATTTATTAGACAACACTCACGACAGCACCATACGGAAACCGAAAGCAGTACGTCATTCTCCCGACTGCACTTACACCTCGATGCACTGGAGTTAAAAAATAAAAATTTGGGTTTTTTTTAATGCTACAAAGGTCCCGTCCGGAAGCAGAAGTGCTCTGCAGGAGCATCGCAAGCAGAAAGGGTGCCTGTGGCTGGTCCCTGGGTGTTGGGGATTGAGCAGCATCCTTGGCAAGCCGGGGACGGGGTGGTTTGTAAACAGTTCCTACACATCTAGGGTGGTCACGGGGGGGAAGCAGAGGGGGTTTTTTCACAGTGAGCAAAGACGCGAGGCTGGGGTGGGTGCCCTCGCTATGAGAAGATCAGGGACTCTCTTCTTGGTGGTTTTGACCAGCCAGGAGAGGAAAACGGAGGCAGCGTCCCCCTGTGAAACGGTACCGGAGCCCAGCGTGGCGAGATGGATCCAAGGCCAGCACGAGAGCGGGAGAGATCCTGGAGGAAGAGCTGAGCTGGACCATTTCTCCTCTTCTTCTGGACATTCTCCCCCAGTTTGCTTCTCCAGCACCTCCTCCTCTTGGCCATGGCTACGGGACCGTCACTTGTGGACTCACAGCTGCGATGCTGGGGGACTCCCCGTGGGACCCTGCCCGCTGCACCCCTCGATTTACCAGGATAAATAAATAAATGACAGTGTCTGAGGGCTGGCGGGCAGCGCTCGCCTGCAGAGCAGGCAGCAGGGAAGCCCGACGTGTGCTATCTCATGGCAATGGACATCTTGGGTGTAGCGAAGAGCGGTTCATTAAGGGGCGGCCAGGGTGGCTGTTGCTGGCTCAGCTCCTTCTCCAGCCTCTTGAAAAGCTTCTTGGATGCTTTCTTTCGGCGCAGCTTGCGGAGGCAGGAGAGCAAGCCGTGGTCCAGGGCGGTCTGCAGCAAAGATGGGGGGAAGAACAGGTTTTGGGGACCCCAAGGAGATGGCAGAGCCAATGCCAAGGTGAGCCCTGCTCCCTCCATGCCCACAACAACTCCTGGAAAAGGGGTTGTTCGGACAGACCCAAAAGGACAACACGTGTCCCTTGTGTGCCCAGTGCCCACCCTGGGCTGCCCTACCTCCAGCACAAAGGCAGCGAAGAAGTTGAGGGCAGCGATCCCCAGCAGCAGCAGCTTGAAATTCAAGTCATCGATGCCCTGCAGCTTCAGCAGGGTTTTGGGGAAGCCCAGGGGGTAGAGGGTCAACCATATCATGAGGCCAAAAAGGAGGATGAGGACTACCAAGAATAGCACTGAGGGCGAGAAGGGAGAGGGTTGAGGAGGAGGATGAAGTTTTGGTGTCTCTCTTCATCCACATGGCCAGCATCATCCTCACCATTGGTGTAGAGTGGCTCCCGAAACGGGTACCCCTTGGACATGGCGACGGCCAGGATGAGGTACTGGAAACCCGTCACACAGAAGAGGACCGTGTTCTCGTAGTTGGGCAGGTTTTGGGGAGCCGTCACCGTGCTGTTCAGTGGCACGTACCTGAGCCGGGCAGGGGAGAAGGAAGAGGGTCAGAGGCAAGAAGAGGGTCTAAATAAGGGTTCTCCGTGAGCACATGGGAGCTGTTTGTTGCAAGGTGGCCGGGCGCGTCCTTGATGTCAGCTGGAGTTGGCCAAAGCTGAGGACGAGCGCCCAGGCTTCGCTGCAATCCTCTGCGCTGTTCCCATCACTAAACCCACGTGAAGCCGGGTCCTTACCAGCTCTGCGAGATGGTGATGAAGTAGCTGAGGACTTGCACGGTGATGAGCAAAGCTGTTTGGAGGAGGAGGCTGCCCAGCACCAGGACGCTGATCAATGCCCCTTGGGGCCGCTCCACTCCCAGCTCCTGGGCAGGACCGGTCCGACCCATCAGCACCGCCACGGTGGTGGTGATGATCAGGTCAAAGAAGAGGAACTGGAAATCACTCAGGTTGGTGTTGATCTGGGAAGGAGAAACCAGTCGCTCTCAGTGGGGGGCTAGGAAAGGGACAGGTTAAAACTCAGCCAGGACAAGGTGACCCAAAGGCATCCCTGAGTGTCGCAGGCATCCGGGCAGCCGCAGGACTCACCGTGTAGAGCAGCAGGACGGACACAAACTGCACCAGGCTGTACAGAGCCATGTACTTAAAGACACCGAAGGAGGTGACGAGGGAGCACCTGCCCTCCCTGCAGAGACAAAGAGAGATTCACCCACCAGCCACAACACCCTGCCCATGAATTGTCCCAAAGAGGGGACAGAGGCACTCATGAGAACCCCCCCTCCGGTTTTTATCCCCCCCCAGGAGGCTCTCGGCAGCTCACCGGATGACAGTGGGCACGCACTCGATGTTGGCCACGCGGGAGGTGAATGGCGAGGCCACCGACGCCTCTGCCTCCGACAGCGAGATGCCCACGTCGGCCGCCTTCAGAGCCCCGCAGTCGTTGGCGCCGTCCCCGCACATCCCCACGCAGTAGCTGTGGCGAGAAGGGATCTGATATTTCGCGACGGGACGGGGGAAAAGCCTTGGGTCTTTAAGGTTGCACCCCCGTCTTTAGGACCCCTTCACATCTGGGAGAGGGCAGGACACGATTTCACAGCTGCCAACCACTCCGGCACACAAGAGAAGTCTCCGAGCAGAGGACTAACCCTCTTGCCCTCCTCTGTCCTCCAGCCAGAGAGGGACCTGGGGGTGTTGATTGCCAGCCGGCTGAACAGGAGCCAGCAGTGTGCCCAGGTGGCCAAGCAGGCCAATGGCATCCTGGCTTGTATCAGCACTAGCGTGGCCAGCAGGGACAGGGAAGGGATCTGACCCCTGTGCTCGGCACTGGTGAGGCCGCCCCTCAATGACTGGGATCAGTTTTGGGCCCCTCACTCCAAAAAGGCCATTGAATGACTCGAGTGTGTCCAGAGAAGGGCAATGGAGCTGGTGCAGGGTCTGGAGCACAGGTCTGATGGGGAGCGGCTGAGGGAACTGGGGGGGTTTAGTCTGGAGAAGAGGAGGCTGAGGGGAGACCTCCTGGCCCTCTCCAACTCCCTGAAAGGAGGGTGCAGAGAGGGGGGAGGAGTCTCTTGAGCCAAGGAACCAGCGGCAGGCCAAGAGGGAATGGCCTCAAGCTGCGCCAGGGCAGGATCAGACTGGCTCTTAGGAAGGATTTCTTTGCAGAAGGGGTTGTTGGGCGTTGGAATGGGCTGCCCAGGGCAGGGGGGGAGTCCCCATCCCTGGAGGGGTTGAAGAGTCGGGTTGAGCCAGCGCTGAGGGATCTGGTGGAGTTGGGAACGGTCAGGGTGAGGTGAATGGTTGGGCTGGAGGAGCATCAAGGGCTTTTCCAACCCAGATGATTCTGTAATCCCTAGGGGCTGGAAGGGACTTACTTCAGCTCTTGCAGGCTGCACACCAGCTGAGTCTTCTGGTCAGGCGACATGCGGGCGAACACGGTGGCTCGGATGAGGATCTGCAAAGAGGGAAAGGCCGCATGTTCGTATCGCAGCACCCCACACCCCTGTGCACCCAGGAGGAGCCTGGGTTTTCTTGGTTATTTTGAGCTTTGCCAGCTCAGGCGGGCAGAGGGCATCCTGCACCGGCAAAAAAAACCCACCCCAGGGTATTTTATTTTGGAGCTGTGAGGCTACAGCATGAAACCCCGGTGAGATCAACCTTGCCAGAGGATTCCCCGCTGCCAGACTCACCTTGGGCAGCAGGTCGGCGAAGTGCTCACAAACCACGGCGAAGGATTTGCCGTTCAGTGCGAAGTGGCAGGGCTGTGGCTGCAGGAAGCAGCCATCCCGCGGGGGCAGACCCTGCCAAGGAAAACAACTCCTTTTTCTGCAGCAGGGCTTCGACTCGCGCTCAAATCCCTGCTGAGCACCGATCTGAACCAGCATCCTCAACCCACATGGAGCAGGGGGTAAAGCAGCTTCCCTGAAAGCTTGATTTCAGGCATATAAATGATGGTATTTTGGATAAAAAGCTTGTGTGAGTGAGCCCTTTGTGCAGGACCTGAGCAGCACAGTGCTGGCTGCATCGGATGAGGGTGTTTGGAGGCTTATGTGCTCCCAGGGACTAAAAAGAGCAGGTTATCCTCTCCTAAAGGGGCTATTTAATAAGGGGCAGTATTGCACCCATAATTGCCTCTAAGGCTAACGATGCTGGGAAAGGAGAGTCCTGCAAGATGATCAGCACCCCTGAAACGTTGCCTCGGGACTCACCTCCACCTGCTCTTCGCCCTGGGAGTGCTCGGCGAGGATGAATTTCAGAGCGGCGGGTTTGTCGTGGCTGGGCGGGGAGGCGTTGACGAAGATCACCCGCTCTTTCGGCTCCACCATGCGGCAGCTCCTGGCCACGTTCACGGCCGTCAGCATGTTGTCTCCTAGCAGAAAGAGGCAGCGGGGCTGAGTAACCGCCAGTGGTGTTGGCTAGCTGGTGCTGGCAAGAGGCTCGCATGGCTGCGAGCCAAGAGCAGCTCAAACCTGCCGCATCCCCTCTCCCAGCCACCACAGCCACGCTGGGGGGCCCTTTGCTTCGCTGTGTTTTGGAGGAGAGCTCCAAAATCTCCTTTCTGCCCTACCCCAGGGAAAGGCAGCAGCTTTAACCCCTGGCAGTGCTGCTTGCCTTGCTGCAGAACACCCGAAGGTGACTTCCACGTCCCCCCCATTAGCTGTGCAATTTGGGGTGCTCACGAGATACCGACGTTTCTGTGATCGGCGATGAAACCACGAGCAGTTTTGTTGTTTAAGCCGCCCACCCCAGGTCTGCGGGTTCACGCTGCATCCATGAAAAAGCAGCCTGCACCCTTCCACACCCTGCCTGCCGTGAGCCCACCAGCAAGGCAGTGCAAACAAGTAGCCAGGATGCACAAGACCACAGCCCAGGAGTCCTTGCCGTGTCTCCCAGCTGCATCAGGCCACTGATTTCTGGTGGAGAAACCCTTCACCCCTTGCACAATGTTGTCCACGTCCCAGTTTCTCCCCGAGCTCAGAGTCCCCGTTCCCCTCTGCAGGGTCACCTGTCACCATGACGGGGCGGATGTTGGCGTTCCTCAGGACGTGAATCACGGGTGCAGACTCTGGCTTGAGGACGTTTTTCATGACGAGGAACCCCAGGAAGGTCAGGCTGCTCTCCACGGCGTCCCTGGTGGGATACAATGAGCCGTTCAACACCGCCTTCAACACACGGCAGAGAGGATCAGTTGGTATAAACAGCTAAAAAATCCATCTGGGGGGCAGCCAGCAATTGCTTTAGGGTCAGGGTTTAATTCCTTGCAGGCTGCAGGGCAGCAAAGCGTCCCATGAAACAGAGCAAGCAAGATCTAAACAGAGAGACAAGTTGTTGGCACCAACCTGGGGAGCTGCAGGGACTCCTCAAAGGTGGTCACTGTGCTCAGGGGTTTGCAAGCCAGACCCAAGACCCGGAAACCATCCGTGGTGTAGTATCGCAGCATCTGGGAGAAATCCACGGGCACTGCCAGCCCCGAGGGGAAAAGCAAGGTCAGAACAGTTCCTGAATGAACCTGGGCTGCGTAGACCTGGCGAGGGGAGCCGGGGCTCGAGCTCCCAAAGGACTGAAGGGCTTTGGGTGCTCATCCAGACTCCAACCCCCTTCCCGGTCTTCTGGCTCCTGTTTTCTTCCCTCCACGTGGCTGGAGCTAGTGCCTGTGGGAGCTACCCCACACATCACTGAGGATAATTCCTTGTGGGGATGAGCTGCAGGGATGCAGTCGGATGCAGAACTGGCCGCTTCTCAGCTGGGGAGAGACAACAAACCACTGTCCCCCCCACCACGTACCCGTTTCCTTCCTGCAAAGGCTGGCCACCATCTCCGGGGCACCCTTGACGTAGACGTGGGCTGAGGCTTCACCGGGCAGCTTCACCAGGACACTCATCCTCTGCAAGGAGGAGGAGAAGGGGAAACGCCGGAGGATCCCCACGGGTGACTGGTGCTTCTGTGGAGGAGAGGGAGCGGGTGTGGGTGCCAGGCGGGAACTTCTCTGGGGGAGGTACAACCTCTCCAGGGGCTGGGAAGCACAACGACCCTTTGAGGGTTGTAAGGAACTGAAGGAAGAAACGCCTCAAACATTCATCACACAGAAAATCTCAAGGACAAGCTGTGGCCTTTGGATTAGTCTAAGGAATGTCACCCAGGGAAGCGGGAGCATTCTGAAGGATGCATCCCGCACTCCCTTGCATTGACAAACTCCTTAGATGAGCCTCAAAGGGGGAGACACAGACTGAGCTAAACCCTATTGTGCAAGCCAGACATCATGCCTGCCTTGCTAATGACTCGCTAATGACTAATGGACCTTCACCATTGAAGTGGTAACAAGAACTGAGAAGAGGTATTTCTGGGATGACTGGTAAGATCTCTGAGAACAGAGGAAAAACCAAAGTTGGGCAAGGACCACTAACCACCGACTCAACTGGAACCCCTGCTCCACCTTTTTCCTCTCTCTCATGGAAATGAGTTTGTGGAATACCTGCCCCTCCTTGTCTACTATGCTAATTAGCTAATAAGAGGAACTTAAAAGGGCAACAGAAACTTTGCCCACCACCCAGGATTACTGGACCTGATTCCCTTTCCCCTTCCCCCTCCCCTTCCCCTTCTTATAGATTTATAAGAGACCACATTGCTTATTATCCTTTTCCAAGTTTAAATTGTTCTCTACTGCAAGTAAAACATTTTAACCGGTCGTCTGGTGTCGTTTCACCTTAATTTAACCTGAGATGATCACAGAACCGTTGCGATTCTCTGGGCTTCCAGTCTGGGTCATGACAAGGGTACAGACCCAGTGGCTTGGGGAACCTCAGCCTCTCTGGTCCACAGGACCTACCCTGTCTCGTGGCTGTTCTTCCTCAGGCGGAGGTTTCATCACAGCCAAGACCTTCGTCCCAAACTGCTGGAAGGTGGGCAGCTCACCTTCCTCCTCCTCCATCATTTCCAGGCGCTGAAACCAAGGCAGATGCTGAGCTGGCAAAGCCCCATCCACCCCACCACAGCTCACGGGTGGTTTTACACACCCCCTTCTCCTGGCGGAGCAAGATGTGTGCCACCTCTCTCTTTATAGATATGTAACTTTGCTCACTGCTTGTCTTACCCAGCCTGTGGACTCCACCATCTTGAGGTCCACGGGGTCCCCGACAGGCTGCGCCCGCAGCAGCGAGACAGTGTGGCAGGCAGCCAGGGAGTAGAGCAGGGCACCGGCAGGCAGGCAGCGGGGCTCGTGGATGAGGGGCATGAAGTGGTTGTTCTCCAACGGGACCACCCCCCAGACATCCAGACCTTCCTCTGTCAGGGTTCCCGTCTGCGGGGAGAGCGTGGTGGGTCCAGGCCAGCCCCGCCCCGAGCTGGACACTGTGATCCATCAGCGCTGCCCGAGACTCACCTTGTCGAAGCAAACCAGGCGGATCTTCCCGCAGAGGTTGATCCGGGGAGGGCTGATGCAGAAGATGCCCTGTTTCTTCAGCCTGTTCTGGGCATAGATGGTGCCCACTGTCATCGCAGCTGGCAGAGCTGGGGGCACGATGACGGTGACGAGGTCGAGGGCACGGATGATGATTTGCCCCACGGGGACCTGGCAGGCGAGGAAGAAGAGGGATGGGCGTCCTGAGAGCCTTCACCCATCTCCACCCGCATCGGCTGATGGCCCCAGTGCCAGCCTGCGCTCGAGGATTCACCAGCTCCAACAACCCTACCTGGTTTTTAACCAAGATGAGGATGCTGTACAGCGTGCCGATAAAAGCTGCGCAGGAGGGAGAACAGGCTTGATTACAAAGCAAAGCAGATGAAGGGTGGGTTCAACCATTTAAGAGGGAGTTTGGCTGCTCCTGGCCATGCCTCCACGTTCAGACGTACCCAGGATGGACAGGAACAGGACAAACTTCACAGCATCCTTGTAGAACTTGAAGCTCACGGGTTTGGGGTAGAGGATGGAGCTGATGAGATCCCCTTTGGCCGTGCAAAACCCTGCAGGAGACGGGCAGAAGTTAAGCAAATGCAAAGCCACCACTCCAAAGGATATGGCTTAATCCCAGCTTCTCTCCTCAATCCGTTACCTGTGCGGGTCACCACGGCCAGCACTTCTCTGCCCACGTAGGACTTGGCTTGGATGACCTGTGTCCCGCAGAACAAGGTGTGCCGCCTGTGCTCCTCGGGGGAGTAGATGGTGCTGGCTGCCTGGCTGCCAGCCGGGAGGGGGGTTTTCATCACCGGCACGCTCTCCCCTGCGGTGAGGGACAGCATGGAGGGAGGTTTCACAGAATCATCTGGGTTGGAAAAGCCCTTGAAGATCCTCCAGTCCAACCATGAACCTCACCCTGACCGTTCCCAACTCCACCAGATCCCTCAGTGCTGGGTCAACCCGACTCTTCAACCCCTCCAGGGATGGGGACTCCCCCCCTGCCCTGGGCAGCCCATTCCAACGCCCAACAACCCCTTCTGCAAAGAAATCCTTCCTAAGAGCCAGTCTGACCCTGCCCTGGCGCAGCTTGAGGCCATTCCCTCTTGGCCTGGCGCTGGGTCCTTGGCTCAAGAGACTCATCCCCCCTCTCTGCACCCTCCTTTCAGGGAGTTGGAGAGGGCCAGGAGGTCTCCCCTCAGCCTCCTCTTCTCCAGACTAAACCCCCCCAGTTCCCTCAGCCGCTCCCCATCAGACCTGTGCTCCAGACCCTGCACCAGCTCCGTTGCCCTTCTCTGGACACGCTCGAGTCATTCAATGGCCTTTTTGGAGTGAGGGGCCCAAAACTGAACCCAGGAATCGAGGGGCGGCCTCACCAGTGCCGAGTCCAGGGGTGAGAGCCCTTCCCTGTCCCTGCTTATCACCCTGGGGGGTCAGGATCCAACCAGCCTGGATGGGAAGGGGCTGCTGTAGGGCCACTGAGATACAAGGCTTGTCCTCTCCCCCAAAATCCCCAGCGAAAGCCAGGGCGGCAGAGGCGTGCAGCTCACGGGGTGCTGGATCTCTCACCCGTCAGCATGCTCTCGTTGACCATGCACTCGCCCGTCAGCAGCGCAGCGTCGCAAGGGACCAGCATCCCATCCGCGGGGAGGCTGATGCAATCGCCTGGCACCAGGTCTGCGGAACTCACCACTGTCTCCTCTGGAAAAAAAGCACGGCCGTGCTCAGACACGTCATCCCGGCACCCTCCCAAAGGGCTTCACGCCAGGAGCCCTCGCTCGTCACCGGCGTCACGCTCACCTCCACTGGGGCGATGGACTCGGACTCCGACCGACATCTTGGCCATGGCTTGCAGTGTGGCGCTTTGCTGCGAAGGGAGGGAGCAGTCGCAGAATCACAGAACCACAGAATCATTCAGGTTGGAAAAGCCCCTTGGGATCATCGAGTCCAACCCTCAGCCTGACTCTACAAAGTTCTCCCCTACACCACATCCCCCAACAGCTCATCCAAATGACCCTTAAACACACCCAGGGATGGGGACTCCACCCCCTCCCTGGGCAGCCTATTCCACTCTCTGACCACTCTTGCTGTGAAAAATCTTTTCCTCATGTCCAGTCTGAACCTCCCCTGTTGCAGTTTAAAGCCGTTCCCTCTTGTTCTGTCACTAATCCCCTGGGAGAAGAGACCAGCACCAACCTCTCTACAATGTCCTTTCAGGGAGCTGTAGAGAGTGATGAGGTCTCCCCTCACCTTCTCCTCCTCACACTGAACAGTCCCAGCTCCTTCAATCTCTCCTCACAGGATTTATTCTCCAGGCCCTTCCCCAGCCTCGTTGCCCTCCTCTGCACTCGCTCCAGCACCTCGCCCAAGGGCAGCTCAAAAAGCGCAGCAAAGCAGCCGCAAAACAGGTCTCGAAGGCTCAGGCCCACAGACAAAGGAAAAGGGAACCTGCCCCGCTGTTGGAGTACGGGTTGTCCTCCCCCAGCTGGGCTCAGAGGGAGTTCAGCATCAGAACAGAGGTCAAACACCATCAGAAAATGGGCTCTTACACCAGAGCTGCTTGGCCCAAATAAGCCCACCACCAACCTTCCTCGTCTCGTAGAGGGACAGCCCTAAGGAGATGGTGGAGATGAGGAAGATGCAGGCGGCGTAGTAGTAATAGGCGTCGCAGACCCACAGCACGATGCTGAACACTTGGAAGATGTAGAAGGGATTGAGCACCTGGAAAGGAACAAGGAGAGAGAGAAGGTTTTGGGAGGGGAGAACTTCCTCCAGCCCACTGTGAGACCTCCAGGCTCCTTGAGGAACAACAGCTTCTGCAGAGGAGAAGCTGGCCCTTCCCTGGGGCTGGGGATGAACCAGCAGACTTCTTACAAACCCTCCATTCTCCGCGGCTCTGCTTATGTTCGATAGTCCTGAGGATGCTCAGCCACCTCTGCAACTACCTGGGGATGCTCCTGTCTGAGCTAAGAGGCAGGATGGGTCCCCCCCACAGCTGTTCCAGCTCTGCCTTCTCTGACCTCTGCCCAAGCTGCCTTGCCTAAAGTCCTCTCCGTGTCAGAGAAGAAGGGCCCACAAAGCACTTGCAGCGAGGGACGTGGAGCAGGGGAAGGATCTGCCCTGGGACAACTCGCCCTTTGGAAGCACAGCCCGTAGATGCACACCTCCTCCACCAACAGCCTCGCGTAGGACTTGACTGGCACCTCGATCAGGTTGGGTCCGTAGATCTTCTGTCTGCAAAGAGGAGAGAAAAGCACGGGGGAAGCAAATGCATGCTAGGGAAAAGCCACATTTCCAACCCAAGGGACCCTCACACTGCCCAGACCTCCACGGGAGCCCCGTTATGTGGAGAAGCCAAGCCAGGGCAATCCAGCCCACCGAGCTGTCCTCTGTTTTGAGGTCTGAATGTAAGAAAAACCCCAGGCTCCAGGATTTGGTGGCCCCTGGAAAACCCTCGTCTGTGCTCCCTGCGTGTCCCACGAAGCTGGTAGATCCCTACCTGGTGTTGTGGTCTTGCTGGTCGAGCCCAGCCTGGGAGAGGTGGAGATCTGCGCAGGTCCAACCTTCATCCAAGACGCTGGCAAGCCCGAGAGGAAAGAAAAACAGAGGAGAAATGGAGTCAAAATCAGCAGGAGCCTGGCTCAGCGGAACAAACACGCCATCCAAGTCCTTGGTGACAGAAAAAAAACCCTTTAGGAAAGGGAGAGCATCTTGTTCCTCAGCCTCTGACACAGCTCATGGGCGCCAAGGAGCAGGAACAAAAGGGCCACAGTTTGGAGAGCCGTGAGCAGCACAGCGCCATGGGGACCAATCCAGCACGGGGCAGCTGCCAAACTACTTCACCCAGTTTCCTCTGCCCACAAAGACAGGCAAAACCAACAACTTGGGGGGAGAGGCAGCACAGCTTTCCTGACCCAGCGCCCCGGGGATGGTCTCCAAAGGCTTTGCAGCATGGAGAAAAGCTCCAGCGTGGTTATGTGACTTCCAGCCGGGTCAGGGCCATTTTGGGGGGGGGCTGAGGGGCCAAGATAAGCAGCAGAGAGATGCGGAGAGGTTTGCTGTGGCATGGGGGGACAGAAGAAATACCTGACTTTGCAGAATGCCTGCCGCCGTTCGATCCAGATGTAGCGCATGCCCTCGAAGAGATAGTACCGCAAGATGTTCTTCTGAGCAGAGCGGGAGGGAAAAAATAAGGTGTTGGTGGGACACAAGGGGAGCCTGTGCCAAGGGGGAGGAATTAGGGGGTGGAGGTGGGAAGGGTCGCTAGTGTTACCTCTTCCTTGTCATGGAGCTGGATGGTGTCCCGGCTCTCCTCCTCATCCGACACGCCGATGGCGATGCTGGTTCTCCGGTCCTCCAGCCTGGCCCCGGGGTGTTGCTCCAGGCTGCTCGGGGTGGAAAACCAAGGGTCAGACCCTCCCCGTCCACCAGCGCCGCTGCAAACATCCCCCTCCCTCGAAGCCAAAAGCTCAGGCGAGCCCCTGCCCGCTGGCATCGCCGCAGGGACGTGAGCCCGGCTCACCTGCCCTCGCCCAGCGTCTCCGTGCGCACGCGGGTGGTGAAGCACTGTCCAAATCGGTCCTGCAACACAGGCACGGGTCTGAGCAGAGGGAAATGGGGAGCTCCCCGCGTGTCCCCCCTGCTCCTTCAAATGGGGACAGCGTCGCAGGCAGGCAGGGAGTCCCTGGCCAACCGTCCCAGACGGTGGCTGGGATTCAGGGACAATAAAGAGAAACGCAAAGCCAGGCTGGTTGCTAAAGAAGGGGAAAGCACAAAATTATTCCAGGAATATAATAATTATTAAAATAATCAAAATAAATTATTAAAATAATTATTCCTGGAATAATTCGGCTCTGGGGTAGCGCATTCCTTGATGAAAGGAGATGTCAAACACAGTTAGGGAGGGGAGGGTGACAAGCAGCAAGGAACATGCCCAGGGCCCCCCTCTGGGAAGGCAGTGGCAGAGCCCAACCCCAGACCCCTGGACCCTTCTGGGGACTCACTCTGATGATGACCCAGTCGGCCTGGCTGAGGGCGCAGGGCTTGCACTTCACCTGCACCTCCAGGCTCGGCTTCCAGTGGAAGAGGACGAGCAGCAGCCCTGCTGTCAGCACGGAGCAAGCGTGGCACAGGGCCACCCGCCACGTCTTGGTCTGGTAGCCCGTGACCTCCTGGAAGAAAGGAGGTCACCTTTACAGAGATGCTTATTCATAAAATAAACTGAACTTAAGATTATCAAGCATCTAAATCCTAAATTGATAAAAGCCCTAAGATTCCTGGTGTCATTTAACACCGGGCAGGTGACAACCAAGTAGCTTTGAGGCTGGAAAACCACCGTCTCGTGCCGGTGTTGTAGATAACGTGGGTTTTGTGCCACCCCTTCCCGAGCGTGCCTTCCTCCCCGCGACGAAGCCCTCGGAGACCTACCATGAGGGATTTATTGGCGTCTCGCTGCAGCGTCCCGTACCCTGGCCGCTGGTTCCCCAGCAGCCTGCTGCTGTCTGCAAAGTTAAAGAACAGGGGGGAAAAAAAAATAAGGCGAGTTGATCTGAGGGGTTATTTAGGAGATGCCACGGTGACGGGCTCCCAGAGGCAGCGATGACATCCCCAGATCACTGCCGGAAGGTGGCTGGACTCGGTGTCCCCTCTGCCATCCACCCCAGGGTGCTCGGCCACCTCCGCCACACAGGGGGATGCTGTGGGCACGGGGTACCCCAGCGCTGCCTGGTCACCCTCCCGCGGCACGTGACGGTCATGCGAGCGATGCCAAAGGAGCCCGGGGAGACAAGCTGGCACAAAACCAGCGGCTTAGCGGCCGGGGGAAGGGAGCAGGGCTGGTGCAGAGCCAGGTCAAGCGCAGGGAGAGCTCTCCCAGCCCCTTTTCATGCTTGTTTGCTCCTTGTGTTTCCCCCTGCACGGAGGATGTGGTCACAAAATTTGCTTTTCTTAGTTTTAACAACGCCCAGCGTGGCTCAGCACCTCCAATTCCTGCCGGTCTCCGCTGCACCCCAATTCCCAGCCTGAGAGACGGGGATCACAGGAGGCATTGCCGTAATCATCCCAGGTGGGATTTTGATCATCACCCTCTGTCCCAGGAAGCTGCACCCACTTATGCCCTAAATCCACACCGGATTACAAGCCGTGGTGTCCCAACTCCAGGATCTTAAAGCAGCAGCAGCAGTGAGATAACACGTGGCACAAACACGAACCCAGGAGCTAGTTCCCACCCTTGAGACCAGCAGAAAATTTCCTGGCTGGGCTGGGTTCAGGTTTCTAGGAGGGCACTCAGACTGGCTTAACGATTTACACGCCGGGTGGGAGCCCGTACACCCGTCCTCTGCTGGAAAAGCTACCCCGGCTGGATTCCTGCCACTCCCTGGTCCGACCCCAAAGCTCGTCTGCAGGTGACAAAAGTAATTAATTAAAACCATCCTCTGGTTTTGATAACCACCAGTGACGGGGTCTCCACCTTGCCAAGTGGCCCAGCGGATAGCCAGCTCCCAAAACGCAACCGGTGCCGCTCCAAGTGAGAAGTTTTGGGTTGAGGAAGTGGGGGATGAGCCCAAGGGATGGCTTATTAAAATAAAAACCCTCCCAGGAGCTAAAACGAACAGCTGTGAAGCTCGCCGAGGGCCCACGAGGAGATGAGATGTCAGATCCCCCCACTGGCAGCGTCAAACCCTGCAAAGAGCGTGGATTCCAGGTGAAACGGGCACGGGAGGGCGAGGAGGAGTGTGCTGCCCTTCAAGAGAGCAGAATAAAGCAGAGGGCAAGGGGGTGCCTCGTACAAAGGCTTTTCCCCAGCGCTGTCTGCAGGGTTCACAGGAGGGGGAAAGTATCAAAACAACCTGAAAACAACCCAGTTTGCTTTCTGCACCTCCCCCAAACAGGCTGGGCAGCAAGACGCACAGCCCACCTCTCCACCTGAACTCTGCTGTTAGCAACAACAGAATTATTACGACTTTCTCAACTCTATAAGCAGTAAATCTTCTGGAAGAGAGCGCAAGCATGGCCGCAACCGGCTCTGTCCTGCAGAGCTGCAGCTCTTGCACAACCCCATCTCTGTCCCCGTGGGTTTTCTCACCTCCCGCTCCCATCCCGGCTGCTCCCCAGAACACGGCGAGCGAGAACGGGCTCTCACCTCGACTCGCCGCGCCTTACCCCGCCGCTTGCGCAAGCGGAGCCGTCCCCGGTTGGGATGGGATCGGTACAACCGTCATCACCTGCCCGCCGGAGGACGTGTCCGGGAAGCATTCGGCGGAGGGGAGGGCAGAGCGCCGCGAAGCTGCGCTACCAGTTTGAATCGCGGCGCAGCGGCCACACCTTGTCGGCAAACACGGCGTGGAGGCACCCGGCCATCCCTCCTCCGGCTCCCGAAGCTGAGGGGGTTTTACCCCTGAGCTCATCTGGAGAGCCCTGGGGAAAAGATTTGCTTCTCTCTCTGCTGCTAAAGGGGGATTGAGGGGACGGGAACAGCCAGGAGCGGCTGCAAACTCAGGGAGGGTCAGCGATGCACCAGCCTGGCTGGCAGAGGGAAGAGGGGAGCCACGATTCCCAGCTGATGCCAGGTTTGCGTGGCCAAAATGCTGCTTGAAGTCCCAGCGCCAGCTCCTTGCCTGGCTCCGAGAAGAGTTGGTGCCCTGTCTTGCACCTTTTAGAGAACCACCACGCGTCCCTGCTGTCAAAGTTTGGGGAAAATTGGGGAGAAAGCTGCTCAGGATGACCTGACATCTAGCACAGGTCCCAGCAGGGGAGGACGTACCCTCTGACACCAGGAAGTGAAGCTGGAAACCTGGAGCCTGCACATCTCATGGCACTGAACATCCCTCTGCAAAGCTGCCCCAGCCCTGGCAGCCACTGTCTGCAAACACCAGTGCCTGTCCTTGACCTGGGATTTTGTGCCGAGACGCAGCCTTTCTCCCCAGCAGCACACACACACTGAAAGCGGACGCATGTTGGTCCCAGAGTCCTTCTCCACAAGCTTCCTTTGCAGCCACGGCCCTTTTACAAACACCTTTCTTGAAGCAAACAAACCCCAAGGGGACTTGGGATCTCCGTCCGCTCTCATGGTCCCCATTGGATGCTCAGGGCTTCCCAAGCAGCAGCATCCATCCAACCCATATTCATCCATCCATCCATCCATCCATCCATCCATCCATCCATCCATCCATCCATCCATCCATCCCTCCCATATCATCCATCTACCCACCCCACATCCATCCATCCATCCATTCATCCATCCCTCCATCCCTCATCCATCCATCCATCCCTCCACCCATCCCTCCCTCCATCCATCCATCCCTCATCCATCCATCCATCCCTCCACCCATCCCTCCCTCCCTCCCTCCATCCATCCCTCATCCATCCATCCCTCCCTCCCTCCCTCCCCCATCCATCCATCCCTCCACCCATCCCTCCATCCATCCATCATCCATCCATCCATCCATCCATCCATCCATCCATCCATCCATCCATCCCACATCCCTCCCTCCCTCCCTCCCTCATCCATCCCTCCATCCCTCATGTTGCATGCAAGAAGAGGAAGGTCCACCCAGGGAGGTTACTGCTCTAGCCAGCAAGGTCTGCTGCTGTCTGGTCAACGGAATGGGGCTGGCAAGGTCAATCTGGGCCCTTGAAGACGGGTACATGGAAAATCAGGATGAGACAGAAGTAAGGAATGAGGGATGAGTAAAGGAAGACGACATTTGGGGCACGCAGGGCAAGATTTAACTCGTGAGGATCTTTCAGAGCAGCCTTCAGGCTCTAGTTTGGGATGAGAGATGTCCCAGCCAGCTGCAAGCCCAGACCCAGCGAGGGGTTGGGATGAGATGGCGTCGATTCTCCTGCCCTTTCCACCAAGCCAACATAAACTTGTCTGTGTGAGCCAACCGGAGAGAAAAACGTCGTCCCGCTTGCCACGCAGCCGGAGCAAACGTGTTTTACCAGGCGGTCTGGTCCTACCCAGACGTGGCAGCATCTGCTGTGGGGGGGGGAGCGCAGCCAGAAAAACGCCCCAAGACTGGAAGAAACAAAAGGACAAGACTGGCTTGATGCAAGGTGAGGACATGGAAGACAGGGATTCAGGCTCTGCCGTTGCTGGTAACCCCAGGGAAATCACTCTCGTGCATCAGGCCCTTGAGATGGGTGAGAAAATAAAGTCCTCATAGGCGAGGCACCCTCCCAGTAGACCTGTCCACCTCAAACTGGTTTCAGTTTGGATTTGTAGGGAAGGTTTGTCCACGAGGAGGAAGTCAGCAGCACAGCCAGCGTTTTCTTTGCCACGTGCTGACGACACCGGCTGAGGCCACGGCGGTCAAACCCTTCCAGCAAGGCGGGCTTCTCCCCTACCTGGGCAGGCATCGCCCTGACCTCTCCTGCACCCAGTTTTGCAAGACCTCGCTGTACGCCAAAACCACCTGCCAAGCTGGAGATAAACGCCCGGTGGCTTCAGGGAGCATCCTTCCTTGGGCAGCCACTGGCGAGGGGGGAAGAAAAAGGTCGTTTATATCCAAAACTCCCATTTTCCCCAAATTGTGGTTAAATAAAGGGCCCTTACCTCCCTCAGGGAGAGAGGAGCTGTGCTTCTCGCAGCCCATCATCCCTGTTTGGTGTGTTAAGCCAGGATTAGAGAATCTCCCGGCCCTTGAGCCAGCCTGCCAGGCTGGCAGCATTAAACCTGGGTACCCTGAAATTAAGCAGCGCTGGAAAAAAAAGGGGTGAGGTTTAACCCCCAAGTGCTGCTATGCTGCAGAGCTGGAGCAAAAGATGGGCGAAGGGGGTCTGAGCGGCCGTGAGCGGGGTCACCACAGTGGCAGGGACAGCGGTGACAGGGACCATGGCGGCGGCACAGCTGGGCAAGCCCCACAGAGCCCAGTCTGGGCACCCAACAAGCCTTACGAGGGGCCACAGTGCGGTCACACTCCTCCCTTTCCTGCCACAAAGCTCTTCCTTTCTCACGCCCGTGCCGCCTTCAAGAAACTCCTCCGCGCTGTCTGGGGCAAATTCGAAAGGAAACGGGCAAAGGTTGCACAGGCTGCACCACTTCCGTGTGCCCTGGAATGAGAAACGCTGCCGACACGAGGGATGCAGGCGCCGTGGTTGCTTTCTCCAATGCAATACCGCACTCAGCACGAGGCTGAACCTAAATCCGTGTTTTTTAGCCTCTTCTGAATGCCTGGGTAACTCTTCCCCCTGCCAGTCGTGACCCTGCCAATGGTCTGTAAGGCCAAGCCACGGCCGGCAGAGATGCCGGTTCAGGGCTCGCTTACCCCACGTCGCGTTACATCCTTTATTGATGGGAGAAATCCCCGGGATTGCTCCGCTCGTGGGGTCAGAAAGGCAACGCAGTCCTTTGCAACCTTAAAACCCACCCCCATTCCCACGCCACTGGCCAAAGGGATGCTTCGCTCCAGCTGCACACCCCGACTAGCTCGGAGCCTCCCCGAACGCCGAGTCGGAGCGACGGGCTCGCGGGGCTCCAGCTGTGGGGTTTGGCAGTTGTCGGAGCATCCCAAAGCGACACCTGAGTTTTGTTCCCCCACGTTTTTCGCATGGATTCATCGGCGCACGCCTCAACGCGGAGTCTCACGCGCCGATGTCGCCAGCAGCGGGGCCAAGAGCTCGTGTCCCGACGGGATGAAAAGCAAAATAGTTCTGCAGTAACGAAGCACCAACTAAAGGCTGCAACATCCCGCGACAGCAAACGCACGAACCTGCTCAGCCGCAGCCTCAAAGAGCGTTTTCCAGACCCACAGCACCCCAGGGTGGGCAGGGGGACAGTGCTGTGTCCCCCCCCACCTTTGCTCGGTCACCCCCCAAAGCTGCGATGCCAGGGAGGGGGCAGCACCCCGCTTTGCAGCATCCCTGTCTCCTCCTTTTGCAAACCTTGCTGGAGGGGAAAATAAAGCAAAATAAAGCAAAATAAGGCTGCTCTTCTCTCTGCACCCCGCATGCAGCCCCCCCCCCCCCCCCCCCCCCTTCCTGCAGAACCCACCGCACAGGCACGGCTGACGGGGGGTGAGCGCAACCCCCGGGGGCCACGCAAAATGCAACCGTGGGGCCACGCACACCACACGAACCCCGGAGCTCCCCGATGCAAGCCGGGGAAGAGGGGGGACGGACGGACAGGGACTGTGCAGACCGCGCCCCCCCACCCCACCCCACGCGTGGGTCCCCCTGACCTGAGCTCATGGCGGGTGGCCACGCGTGGGTCGGGGTGCGGGCACCCCGGGGCCGGAGCCCCACGCACACCCAGCTCCACGGCGCTCGGCGGAAGGGCGGCTCGCGGGGGCTGCTGGGACTTGTAGTTCTTTACCACCACCCCCCCCCCAAAAAAAGGCAAAAAAAAAAAAGCAAGGAAACACCCCGAGTGCTGCCCTTCCCCCCCCCCCCCGGCGTTTTGCAACCCCACCGTGGCAGGGCACAGGGCTCACGGGGGGGGGGGGGGGGGCTGCACCCCCCACAAACAAAATACCGGGGTTCTGCCTCAAAAAGACCTTTGCACCCCCATATCTTGTAAGGAAATACACAGCGTTTTGCCCCCAAAAGGGCCTTGCACCCCTATATCTTGTAAGGAAACACACAGGGCTCGAGCCCCAAAAGGGGCTTTGCACCCCCATATCTTGAAGAAAACGCTCTGGGTTCTGCCCCCAAAAAGGGGGGTTTGCACCCCCAAATCTTATAAGGAAATGCACCGTGTTCTGCCCCAAAAGGGGCTTTGCACCCCCCCATCTTGCAAGAAAATGCTCCGGGTTCTGCCCCCAAAAGGGGCTTCGCACCCCCACAGCTCATAAGGAAATACACAGTGTTTTGCCCCAAAAAGGGCTTTGCACTCCCCCCCCCCCCCCCCCCATCTTGTAAGGAAACGCACAGGGCTCAGCCCCCAAAAGGGGCTTTACACCCCCACAGCTTGTAAGAAAATACACAGCATTTTGCCCCAAAAAGGGCCTTGCACCCCCATATCTTGCAAGAAAACACTCCAGGTTCTGCCCCCAAAAGGGGCTTTGCACCCCCATATTTTGTAAGGAAAGGCACTAGGCTCTGCCCTAAGAAAGGGCTTTGCATCCCTGTATCTTGCAACAAAATACACCATGTTCTGCCCCAAAAGGGGCTCTGCAGCCCCCCCTTTTCTCCCCCCCTGGCTGCACCCCCTGCATGCTGCCACAGCTCCCACTGCAGCAGGGCTCCCACTTGGAAAGCTGCAGGAAAGGGGATTTTTGAAGCCGGGTGTGGACCCAAATAACCGGGTGCAGACCCAAATAACACCCCTGGAGCAGACCCCTGCACCCGAAGCGGGGATTTTTAGGGCTCCAGTTGCTGCAGAACCAGTCAGAAATATGAACAACTATGAGAAAGGCTGCTCCTGCCCCCCCCACTGCACCCATCCTTGCACGAGGGGTTTTGTTTCTTTCACAGGAGGGGAGATAAGACCAATGTTTCCTTCCAATGGGCCTCAGGTAGAGCCTGTGCTTCCTCCCGAAGCCAAACATGAAGCAGATTTTGCTAATCAGATCAGAAAAAAACCCCTCATCCAGCGCAGCGACTGCCACGGCAGCAAGGGGCTGCCTTCGGCTCCTCAGCACCCCGCTGTGTTTCCACCCAACCCTCAGCAAGCGTGCCTAGCTTTTAAACAAAACAAGGCAAAACCCAGTTCATTTGTGCTCAAAAAAACCCACGTTAACTAAAGAGAAGGGAGTAGTGGGCGAGGAGGGGGATCACAGAGCTCTTTTTATACAAGCTGTTGCTGGGAGCCCCTTGGATTTTAGCAGATGAGATTACGAAGCGCAGGGATGCAACAAATATAGAAATATCAGTATTGTGGGACTGATAACACGTCCCTGCTGTCTAACATCAGCTGAGGGGGCTTCTCCATCACAGCACCTGCACACAGGACCGGCGCTCACCCATCCTTAACCACAGCTCACTCCAGACACAGAAAATGGGGGGAATTCAGTGACATGGAAGAGCAGCGCGACACACGTGGATTTTAAGTGTAAAATCTCTGACCTAGGGAGGTCTGTCTCACATGAGCTCTTGGGAATGAAGGCATTAGCTCCAGGAAAAGAAGTATTTCTGTAAATGGAAATTAAGGCACCATCATCAGCTTGGCTTCTTGACACAGCCACAAGGTTCCCTTACTGCAGGATATAGATAAATGTATGGAAAAACAGGGTCATTTTTGGGGTAAGCCTTTCCAGAGCTGTGCACAACTTTTATGTCACCTCAATCTTCCAATTTGCTGCCCACTGGCAGCATCCTGGTTACCACACCACATCTCAGAAGCAGCATCATGACATGTCTAGAAGTTTTCACAAGTTTTCAAATTATTTTTTTTTTTTTTGGTCTAAACGTAGTAAACAGCAAAACAGAAAGCACTGCAAACAACTGCTTCAAAGCAACAACCTACACAAACATCACAAGTTTGAGAAATCTGGAGCTAAAAAACACTTGTACTAGAGCAAAGAGAAAGATTCAGCCCTGTTGTGATAAATCTCATCTACTTTAGGACTTGGAATGAAAATAAGCATCCCAGCAGGGCAGTGGCAAGACACCTCTTTCCTAGTGGCACGGCCACAGGTATTTTGCCACCTGCCTGCACCCTGGGAGCTCCAGGTCCTCACTTTGCTCCTCGCCAAGGAGCTCCCAGGGGATTTCAGAACAGGGTGAGATTCTTCCAACATTCCCCTTTCCCAGCCACTTCCATTGTTTTCTTGCTAATCGCCACAGGGCTTCCTACTCTTCCCACACAGGCATTTGCTTTCAAGACATGGGATCAAGGTCACTGCAGAAATTCTGTCTCTGTTCATCTCTGCTGCAGGGCCACTTCATCCCACAGCAGAGCCTCAGAGGTGACCCAGCTGCCCGCAGAGTCAAAAACTGCAAACCAGATTTGTTCTTTACAGTATTTATTGTACATGCAAACCTATGAGAAAAATGCCAAACTCCTTGCTGGAACCTTCTCTTGCTAAATCATGTATAAATTACTTTCAGGTAAAGCACGTTTGTGTGTTACGCTTCCAGTCAGGGAACAGCATTACGCAGCGGTCGCCTTCTCTTTGTAAGTTGCCATCATCTTCTTGATCTCAGCAATTGCTTTGCCAGGGTTCAAACCCTAAAAAGGAAAAGTTTGTTAGCTCCTCGGACATCAGCATGTCAGAGCATCCTCCCCCCGATCTAAGTCGTAATAAACTCAGAAATACGCGCTACTCAAAAATAGCTGGCAGAGGAGGTGCTCAGCACCCTTTTTTCCCCCTAAAAGCTGGTGTTCAGCCTAATATTGTGCTTCCTTAAAGCTGGGAGGTTAGAGGAGGCGGAGGGCCAGCTCTCAACAGCCTGCTCCAGGCAGGTTGAGCATTATGGTATGCAGAGCCCCTCGGTTAAGGTGTGCTGATGCAGGTTTGCTGCACTCCAGCCTCAATTTACAAGGAAGGAGCAAGGCAGCCTGGAGTAGAGACGCAGTGCTGGGAGCTCACCTCCTCTACCTGGAGGCTGAACCAGCAGCACTTCCCACCGCTCGAAGAAAAACGCTCATTTGACTTTGGAGGATTGGTTTTAATCAGCAACGCGAGGATCAAAGAGAAGAATGAGTGGCAGAGCGATAGGAACTTTTAATAAAGCTCAAGTAGGACTGAATTCAACACTTTTACGGGTGTTACAAGATGACTTCTGGAGGCAGGAAACTGCCTTGGAAAAGCTTGACAGTGACAGTACAAGAGAGGTGGTTTTTCTCCTTGTCTGAAAAAAAAAAAAAAGTTGTGTATGGGAGGACACTAGAAGTGAGCAAGAACACTAAGTCACAAGGTGAAAATGCTCCTCACACAAAAGCCAGCTAAGCTTTCCTAAGAAGGTTTCTCCACAATATAGACACATGTCATGTTGCAAAGGCCCTTAATCCTGCAGCACTGCTACCAAACCAAGCGTGCCTAATCTCAAAATGAGAGAGGGATCACAGCTGCCCTGCGCTGTCGTGATTACAGCAGCAGCACTGTGGGACAGAGAACGACCAGGAAATTACCCTGGTGCAAAGCTCACCATGCAGCCTTTCAGGGCTGATCAAGACAATAGCCAGGATTTAGAGCATGTGAGTGGAAAGGCGTTATTAACCACAGATGTGTCTCAAACTTGACAACAAGAACTATTTCCCTACACTACGTACATTCCTCCGTACAGCCAGATCTTCAAGTCAAACCTTCACCTTTAGCTGAACCATGGTTGACACCAGATCACAAGCTAGCTCCCCATACAAAGGGGGGCATTATCTGTAGTCAGTGAATCACTTTAGAAAAATACACAGAAAAATCAGCATGCAGTGCTCCTGACAAACACATCAACCCAGATCTCAGGCATCTCATCTTCCCCACATCCGTGATCTACTCAGACATTTGCCTTTATATTATTTCACAGCTCAAGGAGGATTACTCCACCGCCACCAGGTGCAAGCAAAGGCTGGCTAGAAAACAGCACAGCTGGCAGGAGAGCAAAACTTGATAATCTGCCCAACAACAGGCACAAGGTCATTACAAGACGAGGAAGAGGCATGCTCTCCGATTTGGGAAAGCTTGCTCAGTTCTCGAAAGAAATACTAGAGAGAACAGACCGTCTGGGAAATGCCCTGATAGCAGGACGTCAGCATAAAACATGTTCCCCAAAGGTGTCGAAAACTTGCTGAGGTCTTCTCCATTACACGAGTTGCACAATACACTGCTACTGCTGGAGTTTAAGGTTGCACTGTGTGTGGGGGGGGGTGTTAAACATATTACCCAAAGCTCACACCACTGACGGGATGAGGCAGGACAAACTTCCCTGTACTGTTTCCGGCAGTGTCCCTCGCACGAAAAGCATCCTAAATCTTGGAAACACAGGTTCTCAAAGTCCCAGCCTTGCTCACAAGGAAGATATGTGTAATACAAACTTTACCACATCCTCTTGTACAGTCACTATCATAAGCACGACTGCTGGTAACTCACTGTTTCAGGTTGAACAACCCAAGGCAAGGAAAACAAAAGCCAAAGCGAGTATTTTCCTACTGGTTTCAAGCAGGGTGTTTGGAAACGAGCCAGTAACCCTAGAAGGGACGTACGCAGGACACACACATACCTTAGGGCAGGTCCTTGTGCAATTCATGATAGTGTGACAACGGTAGAGAGAAAATGGGTCTTGAAGCTGTGCCAGGCGTTCCTCTGTGTAGTCATCTCTGGAGTCAATCATCCAGCGATAGGCCTGAAAGTCAGTGGCATTGGACACACCAAATGCTTCTCCAAGGTGTTGCAATCAGTGTGTGATTTTAAAAGCACCACCTAACTCAGGAATTCTGGTCCAGGATCTGGACTACGTAATACTATCCCACCTGCGCTCGCAAATATTTGTACTGCTCTTAGATGGGGAGTTCCTCAGCAGCTCCCCCCCTGAGAAACGGGGTCCGTCCTTACCTGCATCAGTACTGCAGGACCCAAGTACTTGTCCCCGTTCCACCAGTAACTGGGACAGCTGGTGCTGCAGCAGGCACACAGGATGCACTCGTAGAGTCCGTCCTGCACAGGGGTGGGAGACCACAGTCAAGCCACTCCAGAAACCCATGACAAAACCTTTTTTTTTTTTTTTTTTTTAAAGAGGGTATTTACAAGAGCACGTGCTCCCCTCACCGCTTTCCCCTCTAGTGTCTTGCCACAACAGAGCGGCTCCAAAAACCTTACACTGAAGAAGCACCACTGGAAGAAAGTGATTCCTACATGCAGGTCCTCTGAAACAAGACGCACACAATCCTCCCAGCTCGACCCATATAACAAGCTAGGGTTTTGTGGCAACGCAGGGAAAAAGCGTAAACTGAAGAAAAATGTGAAAATTGCTTGATCTTCCTGCGTTCCTCCCTTCCAGTCTGTCCCAGTAAGTGGCCAAGAAAAGGAACAAATACGTAACCAATTAAGGCCACGCTACAGGAGAGAAGGAAGAGCAAAGTCTGCCCAACAGCCTAAGGGAGGATAGCTCCTAGTTCAGCACGTGCTTTGAGGGGATCCCCAAGCATTTACAGAATGGAAATGGTGCAAGTCTTTAACCACTTCACCATTTTTACAGAGATTAAGGCCTTTATATTTCAGGCCTGAAGAAAAGAAAGTCAGACCTATGTGGAAGTGACACTGGGTAGAAGACAAACTCTGAAGAACAGAGGGTCTCCCAAGTCTCCCAGTCAACCCCCCAGGCTAAGAGACAGGGTCCCGTCTGGCTTAATTTACACATCTGAAAGTTGTTCTGGGACAAAGGTCTCATTAAATTTAGTCTAGAAAGATACCTGATGCTAGAACTCCCGGGATCTTGTAACAGATCTACTGCATTAGTCTTTTGGAAAGCTAGGCAAGTCACAATTACCTTCTCACCCTAAATTTGTCTTATTTCTAATTGTAACATTTCAAATGATTGAAAGAAAAAGGTGGGAGTTTTTCAGATGACACTGTATCCAAGTTTCTCCTGCACACAGGCTGTTCTCAAAGCAAGAGAAGCTTCAGCAATGAGATAAAAAGCAAGCTTATTAGTTGTGAGAAAGATTCAGGCAGCTCTTGCAGTCATTTTTAGGTTTGCTTATTTCTACTTGAATGAGAAAGTGATTTCAAGGATGCTGCTTTATGAAAACCACGTGAAGGGAGAGTCCCTTTTCGTATGGATCATGTAACGTTATGAAGGGTTGCCCGTGGATAGAGATTCTTTCAGACTGTAAAATCCTGCGGTTGTTAAGACATCACAGCACCAGTCGCACGGTGCTGCGACCTCTCGGGCACATGACCTATTCATCGACGTTAACTTCACATCATGGAAAACTTTCAAAGATCACTGCAGAGAATTAGGCTGCAGCTCACATGTTTTCACTGAATCCCCTTTAATCAGCCTTCCTCTTTGCTGTTCATATTCACCTCTTTTACTACTTGCCAAAATCTAGGCTGCTCGCCCACTTTGTGCCTGCTCAGTGACAGCACCACAGCAACGATCCCAGCTGAGCACTGACAGGTCGAGCTTTGAACTGGGAAGCGAGTGATGGATCCATCAAAACATGTCAGAGGCCAAAGAGAAACTGATGATTTAATGATACTTACTGTGGCAGCCAAGGAAATCCAGATAAGAACTTACCCACACTATCAGCTCTTTAAAAAGCTATTATGTCCCAGCTGTTCACGTGGCTCCTCAGACACCCTTCAGCTTTATGCAGAAACTTGGGACCAACACCACCACATTCCCAGAAAATCCCCTTAAAATAACGCCGTGCTCAAGACAGGCAGCGGAAGACTTGCACTAACACATCATGCTTGCACCTCCCCATCCAAAAGGGTTTAGCTTTGGCCATTAGTTTTTAGGGCTGTAAAACCCAGCAAGCAGCAACACGAGCGCGCTGCTCAGCATGCTGCAGCTAGACAAGACGGTGCTGAGCCCCAGAGCTACACGCCGGCACAAACTGCAGTGCCTTATCTCCACTGGAATATTACAAGCCTGTAGCCTTCACAGTGTTTTCACAAACACACACGGTTTCGCAGCGCAGACAGTGGAAATGAGATCAGAGGCCCCATCGCAACCGCGACTGCATTTCATTAGCAAACGTTACCCCTAGCAATGCTGGCATGCCATGACACTGCATTTCAGGGAGCACATTCCACCCACGTCGGGTTTTGCACCAGACAGCTTTGTCATTAAAGGAACTAGAAGCTACTGCATGTTAACGTTTAACCCTGGTCTTATCTGGAAGGGATTCCAACAGCAGAAAAGAAGCAGTAACCAGTTTCTGACGGTCTTCTATGGACTGCAGGTACTGCTCCTTGCCCTGTTTCGACTCATCCTTCTTCTTCAGGTAAGGCTCGATGGATTTGTACTGTGCATAGAAGTTACTCAAGTCCTAGGAGTCAAAAGGCAAAGAGGTCACATTTATTAAGCTAAATTGATGCATGAGAGACTGAACATCTGCTACCACTCCAACAGAAGAAGGCATTTTCTACCTCAACCTGCCACATTCCTCCAAATGAGGACAGATTTAGTCACTGCTGTGAAGCTCAGACCCACCCAAGCCAGAGAACACCAGCAGGAGTAACAAGGGAATTGTGAGACCTGATCTTGTTGGCACCTCCCAGCATTATCCTTTCCCAGCCAATCTGAACCCCACGCTGCCTGGAACCCTTGGTCCCAAGCTGAGGGAGGCAGATACTCACCGGAACAAGGTCTTTCACCACATACATGTGGGGGAGAGGGTAGATTTTAGTGATCTTGTTGAGATCGGGGTCAATTCTTTTGATACAGGCCAGTGTGTTTCCACCTGCAATGTTCATAGCACAAGAGCCACAGATGCCTGAGTGGGGGAAAAGGAGGGAAGTATTAGATATTTACCCTCTTATCCTACTCGAGGAAGATCCTCTTGGCCCCAAACATGCCCTCAGGCTGTCTTCAAGAAACTCTGTACGTGACAAGGAAAACGCCAGAACTTGCCATTGGGCCAAACACGTTGCAATTTAAATAAAGAACAAACACAGGAGTCATTTTCATTAAAGCTCAAACACATCCTCAGTGTTGAACTTCCTTCCACAGCAGAAAACAAGTGGCTTGGACACTTCATCCCTTTCGCATCATTCATTAATTTTACATGCTACTTAGGGTGGGGAAGACATTCAGCTTTGTTCATAAGTTTGAAGCACAAGTTCGTATCGATGCGAAGCAGCTAACGCTAAGATTGTAACATGGGAACCAGGCGCATCCCCCATCAGCCCTAGTTACGGTCAAAAGCATCCCTGAAGGTCAGGGACATAAAACAAAGTCCCTAAGACAGAAGCTTCTTTCTGTGCCTTCTGCACCAGGGTAGAGTGGTGCCATAAACTGCATTCATTAACTCCCAAAGGTGAGAGGACAGACACTCGCCAGAACAAACAGCATATAAATAGCTTAACAAATGGATTAAATGACACCACTAATGATCTCTCAGTAATAGAAGGATCAGATGAAGCGCAGGAAAGGCCAAGGTTTGCAAGAAAAACCACTGCAGAACTGTCGCAGATACTGCTCAGGTCAGGAGCTTGGTATCCAATTCAGAGCGATGCCTAAAACATCAACAAGACAAATGTTGAAAGGGCAAAACTCTAATTTCGGAGAATTTGACACATATCAATTGATATGAGTCAGAGGAATGCCACTGCTCCTCCCAGTGACGGCTAGCCCGCCCCAGCACCTGATGCACTGGCCCCTCGCTGCCAGATAAAGGCTGGCACTTGAATGAGGTTATTGCTCCCACTCGAGGAATGGTTACAAGTATTTTCCAGTCAGCTGGAGAGGGAACCAGGGCTGCAGACACAGGTCTGAGTATGCAACAACAACTGTTTGGTTTTTTTTTTCCTGCCTGGTATAAAAGGGGCAAGATTGAACCAGTCCAGCTTGAAAAATCTGTCTTCAGGTTCTCAAAGTACTCAGGGCAAGTAATTCCCACAGCGTTGGCTATCTGAGTATCAGACAGTGAGAACAAGCACACCAGATGAAATTCCTCCACCTGCTATGCAGATTCTACAGGAAACGGCTGCGTTAAAGCATGCTTTTCATTTAGATCCAAGTCAAAACATCTTTAGACACCTTTCTCAGACTTGCAAACCCACTTAATTAAATCAAAGGTCATTCCGTAAAGGCATCCTCCCTCCTTGCATTTCCACAACTATCATTTTAAGCTCAGTATCCCAACATTACCCAGGAATTAGGATTTATTTTTTTTTTTAATAAGGAAAGTCACCCGGACAGGTAAGTTTTAATGCAGTTAAGGAGACATGCTGATTTGTACCTGCATGAGAACCAGCCGCTCGCTCTGCCATGTTAAACCACCAGATGGCCTTTTCCTCAATCAATCATGTAGCTTAGTCAAAGGGCCAAAAAAAGATTCCTGAAGCTATTCCTAGAAGTCATAAGCACTCTTCCAGTTACACCCTTTCTTATTTCAAAGCAGCACTAGATAAAGCAGCCCCTACAATTCATTCCCATTTGCCACCTCTGCCCCCTCAATTTTGCTGTTGTAATCTCTCCTGCTGTATTTCCCTACGCAGTCCGTCACTGGAGGGCAGCAAGATGAACAAGATTAGGACAGAAACAGGAACGACTGGGGCTGTTTAAGCATATTGCTCATAGCTCAGTGCTGTGCGATTACACCCTGTGAATATAAGCTTTAACTTTACTACTTGATTCACTGTGGTATTTCATACGCAGCAGCTGGAAGAGGAGAGTGGTACGCTGCCATCTACCCTGAAGTTTTCTAGTGGTTACATGTACACTGTCGGCAACAAACAGTCTTCAAGGACAGTCTTCAGTTTAGCAGGCTGGAAATTCCTTCTTACCTTCTCTACACGATCTGCGGAAGGTCAGAGTGGAGTCCAACTCATTTTTAATCTTGATCAGAGCATCAAGCACCATAGGCCCACATCTGTAACAGAAAACAAAGCTGGTGAACCTGTATAATTTCCCCCCCTCCAGCCTCAGTGCTTGATCTCTGGCAACCCAACTAAACAGCACCTAAAAGGACTTTGATCAACTACAGTTAAGAATATGGGGTTTTTTTGCCAATCCAAGGCAACAAGATAGAGATCTCTTGATCAGCAGCATGACCCATTTGCCTCAGCACACCCCAGGGTCAGGGTGGGAGAGAAGCCCTTCCTTTTGCTGATGCCCAGAAGATCTGGCTCAGCTGCAGACAGTTCAGAGAGCACAACTGAAAACCAAGTGCCTTGCTACCGGTTCTCTCCTTTTGGGTCAGGTTTTAACAAGTCTGCGTGTCCTCATTAGTCACAACACGCAATGCTGTACACAAAAACAAACAGTCCTGGACAACTTATGTAATTTTATATACGGCAGACAAGGCAACACCCAGAAGTTATTAACTGATGCAAGTCACACAAATTTGAGTTCTCTGTCATGTGCTTCTCAAGTCGGGAGCTGCGTGGCTTTGTATCTGAAGCTTTCAGAAAGGGCTTGAGGTGATTCCTCTGGCAAGAGCACAGCAGCAACTGGAGCTCAGGGAAATCAAGGCACATGTGCCCATGCAAAGGTTTCTGCACCACAGGGAAAACTGCACCCCTTCGCAGAATCAGAGAACTAAGAGCTTTCTGGGCCATAGCTACACCAAAGCATGCAGGTAGTTACTACAAGTTTAACATGACCTGCAAATCATAAGTAACTAAACACGAAGAAAACTATGAGAAGAGTCGATAAGGCTTCCACCTTATCTCCCAGGTCTGGGACTGCGAGCTATATGTAAAACAGCTTCCTTTCAGAACATGCCCCAGAATTTTCCATATAAATAAATATATTAAAGTCACAAACACCTTCACAAACCCAAACTCCCTCACAGAAGTCACAAAGTGACCATTTTATTGCTGACAGCTATTGAGACACTGGCATTCGGGGTACAGTTTTATTTGTCACACTTAGCACCAACAGGTGAGGGAGAGGAAAACAATCCCACATGATCATACTAAGATTTATCAGGAAATTAACATTGATCTCACCTGGTGTGAGGATAAGGTGCTCTGTAACATGGCTGAGCACCACCTCCCTGGCCACTCCAACAAGATTTTAACAGTCCCTGAAGCTTAATGAGACTGCTGACACCTTTAGCTGTCAGCTCAAGTGCTCCGCAACCACCCTCCATTATCGCTTGTCAGATAACCTGCATGCACACACAGCCCCAGTGCACCTGTCTGGCAGCAAAGGCTCTCCCTAAAGGGAGATACTCACTTATTCAAATCCACTTCATATGTCTGCATGCGGGGCTTGTCCCCAGGCTTGTCGGGATCCCATCTGTAGATGGCAAACTTCTTGATACGGGGCACCACCGCAGCTGCTGTCTGCGCTCCCCGACATATCTGTATTCAAACAACAGCAAAAGAGCCCTTAGGTCCCTTTGGGTGGCTCTTAGCCAGGCAAAAAAAATGACTTGAGGCCACATGTTTGGGGTGAGAGCTGCAGGACCCATCACTGCTTTGTATTTGGGCATTCAGACAGTTTTGGGAAAACCCTCCCACAGATTTTCTATAGTAGTGTATGCTCGCGCATGTAACCACCCCTATCCTGGGGCTCCCTCCTCCATGAGGCTGACAAGATAATCCTAAAACTAAGGGGCGACCCACAGGCGCTCCTGCAGTGCCTGCAGACAATCCCTCCTCCAGAGCCCTGAAGACTCTCCCTGCCCCAAAACTGCCCTCAGAAGCTCCCAGCCACATCTCCACCCGGCTCCAGGCCAACAAACCACCTCCTCACAGTATTCCCCCAGGAGCTTCTTTCCCCTCCAGGCCACCTGCCCCTACCTCTCCCCAGATTACCCCACATCCCTGTTCCGCCTGTTCCCACATTGCTTCCTCAACCCCTTCTGAATCTCCCGTGCCCCTCAGTCTCCTGTCAACCTCTATCCCCCTCTAAACCCATCTCAGACCCCTTCCCACTCCTTTTTGCCCCCAGACCCTCCCCAGCACCCACCTCACACATGCTCTTGCCCCCCTACCCCAAGCCCACCTCCCCTTCTCTTACCCACTCTGAACCCACTTCACACCCTGTGCTGCACCCTGGACCCCCTCCCGCTCCCCAGCCCCCTCTCCTCTTGCCCATCCCCAGATCTCACACAGCCCCTCCCGCCCACCAGACCCGCCCCCAACTCCCTTCACACCCCCTCCAACCCCTCCATTTCCCCCCAACCCCTCAGCCACGCCTCCCCCGAGGACCCCCCCACCCGACTGCCCGGGCAGGAGGGCTCTAGGCCTCTCACCGGCCGCGGGCCGGCCCGCAGGAGCCGTGAGGAGACACCGCGCTTCAAGGAGACTCCCACTACGGCCGCCGCCATCTTGGCGTTGCGCAGTTCCGACCCCGCTCCCGCCCCGGAAGCGGAAGGAACCGCCCGCGCGCCCATAGAGCGCCGCAGCGAGAGGAGGAAGGGGCGTGGCCTCGCGGGCAGCCATCTTGGGAGTGGCGGCGGCCGCAAGCGCCATGTTGAGTGTGGTGCGCTCTGTGGCACAAGGCGGGATGGCGGGGCCAGGGCCCCTGGATTCCCCCTTTTTGGAGAGGGGGGAGAATTGTGCGTCCCTCCATTAATTCCCAGCCTCATTCTTTTTGGAGGGGAGGTCCCCAGACCCTCCCACTTGCCCCAACATCAGGCAGGGCAAAATGGTGGGCGCCGAGGGCCGAAATGGCGTCCCCCTTGCCTCACCCTTCCTGAGGGGTTGCCTCCCGTTCTCTCACAGTTATCACCCGTTATTATTTAATTCCACGTCTCTTTCCTCACAGCAAATTTATTTATGAACTGAATTGCAAGCAACACACGTTGAAAACACCACTGGGGCAATGGTGGAGGGGGAAGGAGGCCCCGCTATGGCGTTACATGCCACCATTTGAAGGCAAAGGGCTGCCGCTGGACGTTGGTGCCACAGCGGACCTCCCCAAACCTGCCGTGGTAGGAGGCCACCTCCTCGAGGAAGCGGCAGCGTAGGCCCAGCGGCTCCAGGAGGGAGCGGGTCCGCCGCTCCAGGCAGCATTCGCCCTCCAGCATGGGGCCGAAGGGTTTGGGGATGCCCAGGTCCCTGGCCAGGATGATCATGGTGACCTGTGGGGTGACACAAGGGGAGCCCAGCAGCATCGGGATTGATGAAGCTGAAGGAAAGTCGCTGGCCACTCTCCTCCATCAGCCTCACCCCAAAATGGGACATCGACACCACTTTTTGCAGCCACCCTCCCCCAGGCCTCCAAATCCAGCATCGTTTTCCCCTTTTTTATCATTAAAACACACATCACACCTTGCAATTTTACCGCTTTGAAAGGTTTCCGCCTCAAAGCTACACAGATTAACCCCAGCCACAAAGTTATGGTAGACCTGGGCTTATCTGAGCCTGGCTGGAAAGATTTTCTTTTTCTGGGCATCTGTAAATACTGTGGTTTTTTGGGACAATTTTGGGGACTCATCCTGGCTGAATAAGCTGTTTTTTGGAGAGGACCTGAGGAGCAGGAACCCCCCTCACCATGTTGGGGAAGTACGGCACGGCTTTGCCCTGCTTGTCGAGCTTGAAGAGGGCTGGCAGGTCGATGATGTCCTCCTCCGTCAAACCCAGCTCCTTCTTGAGGACATCCCTGTTCCAGTCGATGCAGCGCTGGAGGGGACGGAGAAGAGCCGGTCGAGGTGGGGGACACAGGTGGGCACAGTCCCCAAAACCATCTCATGCAGGAGGAGAGCCAAAATGCAACACCTCCCTAAGGGTTTGCACCACCTTGGGGCAGCTATTGCAAGAAATATCAATTATTATGAGAAATATTGGTTATTACCTGGACATATTGGTTCTGTTGCACCAGGATGTCGTTGGCAAGGACCTTGTTAATGGTGACCCGTTTCGTGTCTGTCCCCAAGTACCCTACAAATGCAAACCCCTGTCAAAATGAAGTGGTGCTAGCAGAAGCCTGGCTTAAGACGGGGTACAGTGGTGGAAAAAGTCCCCAAAATCCTGATTTCCTGAGCTTGGGGTTAAGGCTGCCGGGAGTCCCAGTTCTTAGTTTATTGGGAAACTGGGTGAGAAGAAAACCTTTGCCCACTGGAGAGAGCATTGGGAAGGTTGTATCATCCATCCTTCTGCCCACAGGAATCACCATCTGCTACATTTCTCCACTCAGCTCCATAAAACCAGAGCTGCCACCTCCACAAAAGCCACCCCTTGTTTGGGGACATCTGGGTCCTGGGCATGTGGCAGTGACCCAGAGGGACCTGCGGAGGTATGGAGACCTTCCCCTAACCCCATTGTGGATGGACAATGTTCAAAACTGCAATTAAAGGATGCTCAAACTGCCAACCATAACAACATTGTTGCAGGGAGGGAAGGGCGAGTGGGAAGAAACGGTGCTAATTGGGGGTGACATGAGAGCCCCCGTTTGTCCCACTCTGTGCTGGAGCTCTGCTGGCATTTACAGAGATGCTCCATCCCGCCAAGCAAGCATCCCCTCCGTGCAGAGGGCTTTATCCCTTCCGTCCCACTCGGTTTCCCAAAATAGGGTTTGAGGAGGCTGGGTATGGTGGGCAGGCATCCCGCTTGCCAGCCGTGAAGGGCAACTGGGTGGGAAAAGGTCCCCACGTCCCCCCAATACCCGCACGTCAGTCAGGCGCTGCCGCCCTCAGGCCGGCTGCTCTGCAGGGCGGTTCTGGCTGTCTCAGCTGACATCAAAGCTCGGCCAAAGCCACCCGCTGTCCCCTTGCCTTTGAACATGGTGGCTTCGCCCTGGCCCTCCTTCTGCTTCTCCCGAAAGAGCTTGTAGCACGCCGCGGGGCTGGCCATCAGCATCCGAAATCGCTGGGGCGAGACGGGAGGGAGAGCAGTCACCAAAAGTCCCTTATCCAAAGCCTTGGGGGACCTCAGGGACTTATTTTTGCAAGCTTAAACTATTAAAATTAGGTGGGTTTGCTGTTATTTAGTGCCTTTTTTATGCGGTGCTGATGGGATATACCTGAATGAGGTGCAGTGATTTATGCTGTTGGCAAATACCCACCAAACCACCCCTGAGGGGTTAAACTGCTGCTGGGACAGGGAGGAAAACTGCAATTTTTTGGCTGTAGCTGTGCCCAAGCCTGTCCACCCCGGGTGGGATATACAAACCCCTGGGAGGGGGTTTGCTGAAGGTTTGAGTGAGCTGAGATGGGGAGTGAGGGGTGTGGCTGCTGTCTAGGGTGGTATTTTTTCATTTCTGGGCTGGCATTGTAATGTGGGGGGAGGATGGAGTAAATAAATAATCATGCTCTGATTTTCCTAGGAGATGCCCAAAATCAGCATTAAGCTAATCCTATGGAAAGCTGAGAACTGTGAATTTGTAGGGTCTGAGCCCCGTGTGTGTCCTGGCTTGCTTTCCACCAGCAGAAATGGTCTCCTCGGTGAAGTGCAGGAGGCTGCTGTGGTCTTGATGGCATCTCTTACAGGGGCTTAGCACAGCCCTGGGGAGGGCAAAAGCACTGCATCGAGGGTTTGTGAGGGATGTCTGTGCATAAATACTCCTTTTCTGAACCATCCAGGTCAAAGCACGGTTTCCCCAGGGGTAAGAGTCTTGTGTCAGGAGCAGTAAAAACTAGGACAGAGGAAAGAGCTAGCTTCTGAAAATATCTGGGAGATGCTAAGCAGCTGTTAACCCTAGCCAGCCCATATGAATGTTGAAGTTTAAATTTCTTGGACTACCTTTGCAGGCACCTTTTTTCTTCTATTTGTGTTGATTATTAGCTTGGCAAATCCCTTTTTGTGTTCAGAGCCCTCATGTTGGGGACAGGGGTGAAAACCCAAGCAAATAACTGCCTGGGACTGTCAAGGAGAGGAGCTTTGGGGTTTTCCCTAGAGGTTCCCCAATGGGATTAGTATCTCAGAAGAGTAATCACGGAGCGGCGTGGGGTTTTGGGGTACCTTTGCATCAGAGGTGGGCACAAAAGTGACAAACTCATCGACGTGGCCCATGGACAGCCAGTCGGAGTAGAGCTCCACGGGAGCCTGCACTTGCTGGGCGTAGAGGAAATCCCGCACTACTCTGGTCATTCTCCTGCCTGCAGATCTGGGGGCAGAATACCCCCAAGAGAGGGAATAAGGGGAATAAATATTTATGCAGCAGTATGTACATACACACAAATTGTTATCAAGGTGGAGGAAAGAGAGGAGGGTGCAAATGTGAAGGCAGAGATTGGGTGCATGCACTCCATAGGGTACCAGATTTGCAGCTGGTCAGGGAATGACTAATTAAGGCTCTTAATGTGATTTTTTTGGATGGTATTTAGGGACACTTGTGGTTCCTTTACTCCCAAACATGTGGGTTTCCCATCTCTTACGTGGGGAAGCTGCTGCCGATAAGGATCCTCCCCAGGGGATACTCCTTCCCTGCCACGGTCACAGGTGGGCTGACTTCCAGGTTGCCGAAGGAGTCGAGACTGGTGATGGCTTCAAAGAGGGGCTCTCTGCTCACATAGCCAAAGTCGGGGCCCTGGGGAAAGAGAAATTGCTGTGGGCTTTGGCCCGAGCCCCCCCTGCCTCCATGTCTTAGCTTTTATCCCTCCTGCTGGGCGCAGACCTGCTCCAGTGGGTAAAAATATTGAGAATGAAGCTGTCTGTGGATGGGGAGAGGCTAAAGGAAAGGCAAGAAGATAAAGGTCTCTGGGTCATCTGAGCTCAGTAGTAAATGGCAAATGCCAGGGGCAGAGTTGCGGTGTTGAGCCAGGGAGAGATCTCCTCTACTATTCTGCAGCCAATGTTTAAGTGTCCACATTAAGCTAATTAGGTGCTGGGGTAGCCCTGAAGCTGAGTTTCTGGATGGCTGTTGTCGAGCTAGAAGAACCTCAGCCCCTGAGGGTAAATCCATCCCAGGCACAAGCGTCACCCTAAGGGCTATACTTCACTTAAATCCTATTTAAGCCCTGATTTTCAAGACTTAGTATATCTGGGATTGAAGGTGTTGTGCATGCAAGGGTAATTAACCCTTGGTTGTCATGTGCCAGCATCAAATGTCCAAGGGAGAGATGGCAATGTTAAAAACAGGGCAAAAATGACGGTGGTGGGACAAAAATCCTGCCTTGAACCTGTCCTTGCTCTCTGGTTCAAGCCAACATGGGCTTGGAGCGCAGGGCAGCTCCTGGGACAAGATCAGGTATCTGTTGGGTTTGCATTAAGTCCCAATCATTTGTCGTTGTTGGGTGTCCTTAGCAGTAAACTGAATGTACAGGTCAGTAAAAATGAGCGGGGAGGCCTGAGGGTGCGTGGTTATGATCTAGGAATTGCTTTTTTTTTTTTTTTAAATTGAGGTTGATTGGAGCAGCAGGGAGCTGCTGTTACCCTTCTCCGAGGCTCCCTGTGCATTTTTGGGGTCCATATCTGGAGGATGGCTGGGGGTCAGATCCTTTCCGTGGGTGCTGCAGGAGGGACTAAGCATGACACACCTGCTCTCAGCTTATCTCAGTTTAATAAACCATGGAGCTGGTACGGTTTTGACTGTCAAGGTGCTTGTTCATCCCAGGTTTGTGGATCACATTCAAGTCCTATCAGTTCCAGATTGATTTTGAGGGGCTAATGCCCTCTTGTCTCCTTTTTCCCTGGTGTGGGGTCCCAGAGGCTTAGGGCTTGGCCGGGGTGAGAGGAGGACCCGTGCGTGTTGCATTTGGCTAAATATTCCCAGCTGGAAAATGAGATTGGAAAGATAGCAGTGGGGATTAGGGCAGACTTCAAAGCAGAAACTGGAGTAAAATGTGTTAGCAGCTCCAAAGGCTGAAACTGCTTCTCTAAATATGAAGCAAAGCAATGCCTAAAGAGGACAGCTAGGAGCGGCTGCCCAGCTTACTTGTGAAGGAGCAGATCAGAGCGCTATTCCCATCCCGCCTGATGAAGCTGGGACTGCATGTACTCATCTCAGGCATGAGAAATGATGTATTTCAATGCTTTTGAAAGCACTTAACCTTCCTCAAAGTGATGCGCAGCAAAAAGAGTGAGCTGCACTTTTCACCTGTTACTGTAGGAGAGAAGACCAGGGCTGATGCTGCTGCCAGGGCTTGGCTGGGTGTATGGGGCAGAGATTTGGTGGCTACTTGGGGGTGTCCTGCCCTTTCTGCATGGTGATATCTCAAAGGCATCATTCAATCCATCTTTTTTTTCCATGCTTGTCTCTGCTGGACTCTCCCAAAATGCCCTGGCCAGGGTCACTGCTCTCCCAGGCAGCGTTCTTTGTGTGCCCTGCCTGCAGCTGGCCCTTTGCCTTGGCAAAGAAGCCCCCCCAGGGATGTTTTTTGGCATCTGGCTGCATCTTGTTCTCTTCCGAGGAAGTAAATTGATCCCTCTCATGCCTTCCTTTCCTCTCCTGCTCAGGAGTTGCTGCATATTCACAGGTGTAGAGGAGAGGAAAAACCAGCCCATTGCGGGGATACTCAGAGTGAAGGAATCCACTCCTGTCTTACCAGCAGCTTCTTGATGGGAAATTGCTCCAGCCCTGTATTTTGAGGGGAGTCCAGCACCACTGGAAAGCTTTTGTGGGGAGCATGGGTGTAGCCAAACTCAATCTCGTCCTAAAGAAGGGAGGAAAACCCACATGGGGCAGATCAGCGGGGAGAGAAAGCTTTACCCCGTCTCTGGTACCCACCTACCTGCATCCAGCGGTCCCTACGGTTGATGTAGCCGAAGCAAACCTTCAGCTCACAGCCAGCCTTGTTCACCAGGTTTTTTATCTCCTTGATGAAGAGATAGTTGTCCTTCATGCTGGGAAAGTGGATGGCAGGAGAGAAGGGGGTGAAGGGCTGCTGGAGGATGGATATCCCCTGCAGGCAGCTGCCTTCCCCCTGCCCATCACCTCCCCAGCTTGTCTGGGTCACCTCCAGGGAGACTGTGGGGCTGATGCTGATTTGACTGGGAAGGGTCAACCCTTGGCCGTTACCTGCAGACAAAGACGTTCACCGGTGCCAAAGTGTTGGGGGTCATGATCCACGGTGCTACCCTGAACACTACTGTGTCGGTGAATACTGGTGTATGGGGGATACCCTGGGGGAGGCAAGCAGAAATCGGGGACTTTCCACACCCTGTTTATCACTATTCCCCCCAAACACTCTACCCCTGAGGCCATTTTTGCGGTAAATTCATGGGGACTGCTCTCCATTCATGCCCCTTGGACTGTTGCAGCCTCCCATCTGCACCCCTTCCCTGGTGCCCCCAGACCTCAACCAGTGTCTCCAGAAGGCTGACATGGATGGAGACCAGCCCAGAGAAGGTGTCATCAGGAAAGCGGAGCCCCTCAATAAAGAAGTCGAGCTCAGCGACCCCACCAATGTACTGCACGGTGTGGTACAGCTTCCTCCGGCCCAGCACGTGGATGTAGCGCTGCCCAAAGAAGGGATCTGCAAGAAGAGAAATGGGGAGGTCGGCAATTACCAATGTTCCAGCGGTGGTTTCCAACCTATTTTGCTTGTGTGCAAGGAGGTACCACAATCCCTCTGTGCTGGAGCTTCTCCCCCTCCGTGGGTGGATACAACTTCATCTGGCAGAAATACCTTAAAACAGGAGTTAAGGGGCTTGTAATTTTGCAGTCGTGGAGAAGAGAGGTGAGGAAAAATGTCTCGGCCTTTCCTTGGTTGGAGCAGTCATGAGGAAGATGTTTTCATGGGGTTTCTGCCCTTGCAGCCCCCTCTGACCTGCCATGGGATGACGATGCCACCAACCCTCCTGCTGACAGACTGCCTCTATTTAATGGCATGTTTCTGGGCTGGATGAGGGCTTCTGGTCCCAGGGAATAAATCACTGTGCCCATAACAAGGAACAAGGAGGGGAAAATGTATTGTAGAGCATGTTGCCATCATGCACAAAGCATCTGGGTGTCAGGAAACATGGCTTTTTTTTTGCTACTCCTTTGCTGGATGACCTTGGTTAAATGGTTTTGTGGCCCTGTGTTTGTTAATCTCCAAAGTTTTCCAACTGATTGAGAAGAGAGAATATTCCGTGTTGGAAAAATTTGGAGAAGGCATGCTGAGGGCATGATTTGCTTCAGAAGTGCCATTTGAAGAGCATGGAGAGGACAAGGTCAGAAAGAGAAAGAAAAGAGCTTGCAGGGATCTCAAAAGCACCACAAATGAGGAGGAAGGGACAGAGGCGGAGGTGAGGAAGGACTTACTCTGCACATAAAAGACCCCAACTTTGTCGGCGTCAGAAACAGGAATATAGAGAACGATTTCGTACCCCCGGGGCAGGCGCGGTGGCCCTTCGGTCCTTAAGACCATCCGAGACATGTCCAGCAAATCTGGGGCACAAACAAACAAAAATAATTGTGTGATGGATGAATGCACCATGCAGCTCTGGCTGGCTTGCATGCTCCCTCCTGGGGTTTGCATCTCCCATGCCAAGAAATCTGCTTTTCCCTTGCTACTAGCTTTTGCAAGCTGGAAAAACAACCTGCGGTCCTGCTAGCATAGCAAACCTGTGACCTGTGCTGTGAAACAAATGCCCTTTTCCCCCACCACCACCACAGCCCTGGCACAGCCGGTCCCTGGCCTCAAAAAGCCAATGGGCACCGGCTCCGTGTGGTTTTAGTTTTCCAGGAACAGGTGGGTGTATTCCTGGCTGCCTCACCCTGAGCTCCTTTCACCCGTGCAAAGCATCCCTGGGCCAAGCTCTGCCATCAGTGGCACCTCTGCTATTTTCCTGGCCGTGCTTCATGCCCCTGCTTGACCACAATTAGTTTTCATGGCATTAAAAAAAAAATTCCCGTGTGGGAAGCTTACTCAGCAGCTTGGTGGAGAGCAGCTCATGGGCAGATGGTTCCCAAGCAAAGTTTCATCTCCAAAAAGGTTAAAGAGCAGGAATAATGGAGCATTTTTTGCTTTATATGATTTTTTTTTGAAGCTGTGTTACCTTCTTTGCTGAACACCCTTTCGTCATCGCAGTCTGATGCCGGCGTGAAGGGGCTCTCCTTGTCACAGCTGACGAGCAGGATGGCCCCGTGTCCCTCAGAACCCCAGGTCCAGCTTGCCTAAAACACCCCACTGGATCTTTAGCAAGCTCAGGCTCTTGCAAGCCTTCTGTGCAGTGGAAGAGGTTGAATTACCTTGTTGGGGTTGTTCTTTTCCACCACGCCATCCCGGTCCGCATCAACGTCCAGAGAGATCCCTGGATGGACAGACCCCACCATCATCCCAGGGTGCAGCGAGGTTGGGGGATGCAAAAGCCCCCCAGACCCGGCAAACTTGGGTTGATCTCTGCCCCTACATCACAGCACCCTACTCCAAGGGACTGAGGAGGTGGATTGCTGCATTGCAGAAGCCTTCTTACTCACCGATGCCGGTGAGGAAGACCCCGGCTTGGTTGATGGGCTGCCCTCCCTCCGCGTAAAAGCTGACAGTTACCTGCAACCCCCCAAATCCCTGGTTGAGGAAGGATGCTCTCCCTCTGTGGAGGTCCCACACCCCAGCACCTCACTTCTTACCTTGTTATCGTTGACCTCGGTGCTGGCCCGGCTCATGCTGAACCTCAGGACAGTCCCCTCGTCCAGCGGCCACCGTGTCCCTCTGCCAGGGGCTGACCTGACCTCTGCTTGGCCCCGGCACGCCACCTCCACGCTCACCCCCTCTGTGTGCTTCACGCTGAAGGAGACTGCCCCAGCCGGGGCCGCCCTGCCGAAAACACTCTGCATTTTTAGAGGTTTGCACCGAAAACACCTGGTTCTCACTGCAATTAATTTCACTGCCCAAAACACAGCCAAGACTGGGCACGCTGGCGTCTCCACGCTCACCGCCAGCACCTTTCTGCCCTTTCCTCCCTTCCTGGGAACGCTTGAAGTGTCTTTTTTTTAGGGCAGAACACGCTATTTTAGCAAAATGAGTCTATTTTGTAGCCATGGGTGCAGATTATGATCTGTAATAATCCCAGCCAAAGCACTCGGTGCCATTGGAACCAAACTTAGGTTTACACTTCAATGGAGAAATCCATGTTTATTTTCCAACCGAGGCAAAGTCGGTATTTAACAGCTCATCATAACGGCGTGGCAACCCAGCTGAGAGACTTTACCATGGGAAACTCTAATTTTTTGGGGTGATTTTATCCAACCCCAAAGCAGCTGGTGTTGAATCACTCCCAGTCCAATGTGTCCTTACCCTTCCCCAGCTGCTCTGTGCATCCCTTTCCCCTCTCCTGGCTCCTTTTCCCTAATTTCCCCGGTTTGCCGGAATTATTATTTTTGGGCTGCTTGCAGCTCCTGAGGTGCGGGCTCCCTTTGAGCGTGCATTCTCCTGACACCCGAGACCTCACGCTGTATCACCATTACAGCATCATTTATTGGATGCTGATGGCCCCGCCAAACCTGCATCGGTGGGGGGCGAGGGGAGAGGAAATCTGAGCACTCGTTTGCTGCTGCTGCCTGGGTGTTTCTTAAATTGTTAAATTACATTTAATTATGCATGGAAAAACTGGTTTGGTTTCCTTGTTTCTGGGTTTTGGGAATCCCAATGGGAGGAGATTTGACCTGGAGAGATGCCAGATGAGTTGTAACTGTGCTGCTTGGCTTGAATATCAGGAGTGAGATTTGCAAAAGCAGCAAAGTCCAGAATTAACCATGAAATGAGCTTTTAAACTTTTTCCTTTGGGGGGAATAATTATCTTGAAGGGCAGCGTTGGGTTTGTTTTAGGGGAGCAGGGTTGGTGTTGCGGGGACTTGCATGCTTTCCCAGGACACTGCTTGGTCACGAGATCTTGTTTTCCTCCCCTCTCCCAGCTGCATCCCCTCCTTTGCAGTCTATCCCTGTGGCTCCTGCTCATCCCTCCGCTCTCCAGCAGCTTTCTGAGATGACACTGGACCTGTTGACCGCATGGATCAAACCCGGGGTAAATACTGTATCATACAAACGCGGGTGCTTGAAGCTTTCCCAGGACTTGTGCAGATTTGCAAAGCCCAAAGAGGATTTTGCCCATAAATTCCACTAAATCACAGTGTCAGGGCTGTGGGTTTTGGGGGACCAGAAGGGAAAGTGAGGAGGGGGGATTTGCAGAAGGAAAAACGAGGGGTAAAGGTGAGAAGAAAGGTGGAGGTGTGGAGATGGAGGAGGAAAGGGAAGAGTTAGGGCGTCCCACTCACCCGTAGACGTCGGCGGAGATGCGGGTGCCCAGCACGCACAGGGCCTCGATGCGGTTCCCGTGCTGCAGCCGGAGCGTGCGGTTCCCTGGCATCTCCCCGCGCAGCAGCCCCGATGCCCCGATGATGGGCACGCTCACCCTTCCCCACCCTCTCCGCGTGGCACTGAGCCCCCCAGCAGCACCCAGCTGCTTCTCCTTCCTCCCCCGCACACCTTCCTCCTCCTCCTCGACTGGCCCCGGAGCAAATCAATGGGCTTTTGGAGCTGGCAAAGTCTGGGATGACCAATTTGCAGCTCCCACCCCGGTTCGAAGGGAGGAGGCGGTTGGATTGGACCCTCTAAAGCCCCATGAAAATGATCTCCGAGGGAGGGCGGCTGGCCCCAAGCCCGGCCGGCTCCCGGCCCTGTGTGCAAGGAGCTCCCCCAGCTGTCCCCAACTCCTCGTCCCTCCAGCATCTCCCCGACCCCAAACAGGGACAAGCAGCCCAACACAGAGGTGATTTTGCAGCGCTTTGGGTTTTGGCTCTTTTTTTTGCTTTCTAGGGAAAAGCTCTGGCTGCTCTTGTGAGGAAGAAACACAATTTCCCAGCCCTTAGGCTAGAGCAGGACTCTCCTTTTTTTTTTTTTTTTTTTTTTTTTTTCCCTCCGCTTATTTTTAAAAGGAAGCTGGGGAGCCAGTTGCTGATGAGGGGAAATCAGAGGTGGTTTTGCACGGCGAACCTGCTGCTTGTCACCCCACACCACAGCGGAGCACGTCAGGAGCAATTGCTGCCCACGCAGTCGTTTGCATTATTTATTAACATCAAACTAAATATTCATTTTAAAAACCAAACTTCTGCCCCAGATTTTGAAAGCCACAAGCAATTAGTGAGGAGCAGAAAAGTTCAGGTTGATGTTCTCTATTTACATCCCTTTCGGGCTTTTCTTTTTTAGTGCTCTCTTCCCTTCATGGCTGGGGTGTAGGAAATAAACTCAAATCCAGTTTCCCATCTGAAGTCGATTCTAGTTTGTTGTTTGTTTGTTTTTTTTTTTCCATGACCTGAACAAATGTGAGCGAGGACTTCGCGTTGCTGAGCAAACACTTGGGAACACAAAAAAAGGCAGTTTTGCTGGTTTACTGCACATGCAAAAATGAGATTGTGACAGTGGGGAGATTCTATTAAAGGCCGTACATGTTCTTCCTGAGGAATATGAGAAGATTTAAACCACTTTGCTCCCAGACTGTGCCTTTTGTAGAGCATCGTGGTCTGGGCAGCACTGCCGGGAGCTTGGGTTAAATGACCCCAGGTCTGACTCAGGAGCTGCCCCAGCTGGCAGCTGGAAAATGCTCCTTCTTCTGAGAAGCATCATGATTTATCTGTTTAACCCCTGTCTCTTTAAACCACCAGTAGTAAGAAACACTGGTGAAAGAGGAACCAGAAAGAGAGAGAATTTAAAAAGAAAAAAAAAAAGGAAACCAAAACTGCGTCGTGTTTGCACAAGCGGGCTCTGTTCTCCAGCACTGTATGAGGCTTATTTTCCCTCTTTTTACCCCAAAGCAGAGCTAGCAGCTGGCCTCGCATGGGCCAGGGTGGCCTCACCTCCCTGCGCTCTCCTGGGACCTGTGGAAATAGAGGTGTAAACCCATCAGTTTGGAAGAAAATGATCAAAAAGCAGCTTCTCTTTTACCATTTTCACTTCCCAGTTCCTGTACCCAATTTCAGTTGCCAGTGAGGAAAACACATGCTGTTTAAATCCTCTTTTTCTTCAAAAAAACCTCCAACCCCAAATCCCTCCCATTTTACGGAAAGGCCCCAAGGTCACCGCATCGCTTGTGATTTTTAAAATCTGCTGGAACGTTTCTAGCTGGTCATGGGGGCAACCACACTGCGGAGAGGTGGCTGAGGCATCCTCTTCGTGTCTGCGTCCGGTGCTGGGGACAAATGCAAGGACCTGCCTGTCCCCATCACAGCGAAAGCCTGGGTGACTCGCCTCACGAGTTGCTAAATAAACCTTGATTTATGCTGCAAGAATGGGATTTTTCAGGAGGCAAAAGTGCTATTTGAGATGCAGGCTCTGCTCTGTGCTATCAGGTGGGGGATTAGACATGGTAAACCGTCACAGGACGTATATATAGATATATATACACACATGTAGATGTCTGGAGGCTCGTGGTTTTGTGGCTATAGTCAATCTGGTCAGAGGAGTTCTTCAGTTTTTTTAAAAATCAGATCTGCCAGATTAGGAGCTGCTCTGCATAAACTTCCCCGCTGCTGATGGATCTCTGCCTGCCCTAATTTCAAGGACCTGGGAACAGATCCCAGTGCTAGAGCTTGCAAACAACCCCAGCGAGATGATTCCTGAGGGTTTTCACGTGCACGTCACCCAACCTCTTCTCCCCAAGGAGGACCGAGCCGGTAGGTGCGAGGGGGTTTTAAGCTCTGTGGGTGCTTGGTGAGGAGTTTTGGGGTGGTTTTGTCGCTCCCTTCCTGCAGGCACGTGCCTTATTGCAAGGAGTAGGAGGGAAATGTTCCCCCCACAGAGTCCTTTCAAGCTGACCTTTCGCGTTTAGGAGGTGCAAACAGGTGCCCGTCCCAATCGAGCCACGAGGCGCTGCCCGTTCCTGCCCATTCCTGCCTGCGCCGTCTTTATTTTGGAAGAGGCAGGCAGCTTCGAGGAGCCGAAACCAACCCACTGGTGAGGATGAAGGAGCTTGGGGGAAGCTGAGCCCACCCGTGGCTTTATTGCTCTCCCTGGGGGAGGCATCCAGCACGCTCCAGCGAGGGAGATATTTATAGGGCAGCAAATCTCATGCAAAGCTGGGGGAGAGCGTGGGCAGGGCGAGCACAGGGGTATGTGCACAGCTCCAGCCCCGGGGGAAAAAGCAATTTTACGGGGTGCTTGGCTCTTGGATTGCCAGGTATGAAGTCTCCCAGCAGGCAGACGCCTTTATTCTGCAGAGAAGAAATGACCGAGGGGGATTTTTGGTGTTTTCTCACCCAGGAGAAAGTGGTTGCAAAGCCGGCTCTGATGAGTCCTGGCCACGGGTGTTTTACCACAACGGGGACCAACCTCTCTTGGATTTTACTGGCTTTAAAAGCATTTTTTGCTGGTTCAAACCAGCCTCCTGCCCTTCTTCCCTGGCTTCCAAGTGGGATGGGGAAGGCAGGTCCCCGGGAGGGGACTTGGTGCCTGCCTGGGATACTCCTGCTGTGCTGTTACAGCTACGCACCTATAGAAAATAAACCCTCATGCAAGCTGGAGCGGGACTTGATAACTGGTTCGATGCTTGCCCTGTTGCAAGTAATTAGGCTGACATGGCTATTAAAAATTCCTGCCTGCAATTACGCACGCAGAATAATAAATAAGGTGTAATTATCAGCTTAGGGAAATTATCAAACTTTCCTTGACAGAGTGGCGGTGCAGGATGGGTGAGAAGAAACACCCCAAGGGGGTCTGGGCTATTGGTGGGCTTCCTGGGGGAGCACTGGGGGGTCAGGTCTTGCTCCATCATGACTAGAAACAGGCTGAAATTGGGAAAAAGATGAATTAAGCCTCAAAAAACAAGGTCTACCAAGCTCACTCAATCTGATGGAGAGGCGGGATCCCATCCGTCGTGTACCAGGGATCTTAATAGCACCTTTGCAGGACAAGGTGTTATTAGGAAGAAACACTCAGCTCTGAATGGGCCAGATGACTTAAAATCGTCATTCTCCCTGTGCACAGGCATGTACCTGCTAATAGCAGGTGGAGGAGGAAGAAGAGGTGAGTGTAGGTACCACCCAACAAAGATGAGGTGCGTTGGGCTTGAGCGAGCATCCGCAGTGACCGTGGTGGCTCAAACTGTGCCGTGACTAAACTTGCCGAAAAAAATCCCAAACCCAAAATGAAGATGAGGTTTCGGCACTGTGTCTCCATCCCTTCTGGATGGGTGTGATGCTGGGTGTGCTTGGAGAAGCACATGCTCCCAAACCCTCTGCTGAAGCCCTCATGCTTGCTGGGAGCCCGAAACCACCATCCTCCACCTCCCTCCAGATTACAGACCATACCAGCCTGACCCCGTGGGGATTAAGGTGTGTTCCCTGTCCGGCACAGGGCTCAAACCAGCTGAGCAGGATACGATGCTAAAATCACAGCAGGCGGCAAGCTCAGCACCATGCCCAGTCCAAACCAGTGTGACCAGCAGCCACGAGTGGGAAATCCAACTTGCAGTTCTCTTCAGTAGAGATGCTTCCATGGCCAGTCTCTTCCTCAGAGGATGCAGCGAGCTCCTCACCCACCCTGCTGGCTCTGCTTTGCCCCAGCTGAAGGGTTTTAGGGGTGTGTGAAGGCTTGTCCTCCCCTGGGAAGGCTCGTCCTCCCCTGGGAAGGCTCGTCCTCCCCTGGGAAGGCTCAAGAACCAATAAAATTCACAAGTTTATGAATATTAGGAGATCGGCTTGTGCTGGGTTTTGGAAAAATGGGGTTTTATCTAAGATCTCAAGCAAGGCAAAGTCCTGGAGAGCCTGGAAATGCCACCAGCATTCCCCACTTGAGCATCCTGGCTGTCCCAGCAGGCTCCCACGATCTTATTAAAGCCGCTCTCACGTACAAGACACGGTGCTGGGTTTTTTTCTGCTGCAATTAAAGTCAGAAGGAGCCCTTTAATGTAGACTGGCTGGGGGATGTTTAAAGCAGCTGGTTTGATCTTGCAGGTGAAGGTGCGCACAGGTTGCTGCTCCTCCAGCTGAGGACGTGCAGCTCGGTGCAGTGGTAGGGACCGGTCCTCCTAGCTCCGCTGAGCCTGCTTTGACCTTTTCGGCTTGCAGGGGGTCCTGCTGCTCGCAAAACTGGGTTTCTCCTGGCTCCAAGCCTCTCCTGCCCGTTGCATTGCTAATGACCACATCGCCCCTTGTTCATCTTGCTATGAGGATGAACCTTGCGGCAACGGGGCTGTTGGTGCGTTCTCCGTCCCCGTGCTGCCTTTTTACTCCATTTTAGCTACCGCGTCCATCCCCGAGCTCAGTGGAGACCTCCTTCCCGGCTTCAGCAGGATTAATCTCACCCCATTTCCCTCTTTGCAGGCAGGTGAAACCTCCTGGGATGGCCCGGAGAGAGATGGCTATCTCCAGTAGACAATGTCTTCCAGCCATGGGGATGTTTCCCGTGGGAGCTTTGCTGCATGCCCAAAAAAACCCAATTCCCCCGAAACGCAAAGTCCAAGCAAAACACCGAGAACTTATAATTTCCACTGAAAGCCTCTTGTTGTTTTGTTGTTTGTTTTTTTTCCCCTTCCCTGCCTGCCAAATAACCAGTTTTCCCTGCACCCGTTTCTGCTCGTCGCGCTTCTCGGGAGTTGTTATGATGGGAAGGACCGACCTGAACAAACATTTCCTTTTGTTAGGCTTTATTCGGGCATTGCCCTAATGGGGTAGCCGAGGCCGTGAGTCACCTGCGGAGAGGCTAGATGGAAAATTTGGGTCGTTTTAAAGAAAATGCTTTATTTTAATGATACTGTGTATTGTAATAACCCTAAACAACCACGTTGAGCAACAGGAGGAGTTGAAATGTTTAATGCATTAAGCTTTGGAGTCCTTATATGGAGCTATAAGGGAAGAAAAAGGTGAGAATAAGCCCCGAAAGAGCTCGCTGCTGAGCATCCTAGGGCAGGGCTGGGTGTCACCCACCCAGTCCTGCCCCTTTGCGTCGTGTCCCCTCCCCAGAGCCGCCTGTCCCCCCCGGGGGCTGCCTTATCACCTCCATCTCCCCGTGCGGGGCGGCAGCTTGCTGGGTGGTGGAGGTGGAGACGGCAGGGTCCCCTGGCTAAACCCCGTCATCGAGGGAAGGAGGAGTTAAATTCCCCTGCCTTTTAATCCAGTCGTGCTGGTTTACCTACAAAGCCAGACAGCAGCTTCCGTCACATGCGGCCGCAGTCCCCGGCACATCATGCCCCAACGTCACGTTGTGCAGATGTCCACCAGCCACGCCAGCTACGGCGTCTGCGTGTTGGGTACCGAGGTCTTCCTCGATACGCGCCGGTAAGGCTTGGGATTGGGGTATCCTCATTGTTTTCCATAGGGCTGATGGATTTTGGGGGAGCCCAGTGGTGTTTTTGCTTTTTGCTTAGAGGAGAAATGGCTACTAGAGGGAAAATCAGAGCTCATTTTGAGCCCATATCATGAGTTCATCCAAGGATTTGTCAAGCTGGTTCCGTGCACGGGGGACATGTCCTGCTGGGTCTGTTTTAGGGGATGATGTGCCACAGGGAGCTGCACCCAGAGGAGGGACGTTGGCTCCGGCAAAAGCGAGGTGTCAAAGCGTAGCCGAGCCATGACGATTTGCAGGCAAAACCCATGCACACCCTGGCTAAGTGGGATCTATTTCTGGCTGTGAAAACATTAGGCAAGAGCAATTCAAGTCAAGCAACTTGGCCAGAGCTAAAATGGGGGAAAGAATAAAATGTGTGGCTCAGGCAGAAAAAATCCACCAGCGGGTTTGCATGGGTGATTTCACAAAAAGAGATTTTTCCAGCATTAAATATGGGGGTTGCTTTATTGGCCAGATACGAGGCTGTATTTACCCTGCTGTTACATTGTCATTATTTAATAAATCACGTTTATAATGATAGAGACTACAGGACAAGCCAGTCAGCATCGCATCCAGGGCAATTATGGGGGTTGTGTGTTGGAGCTGGGCCAGGATGTGCTGTTGTCCCCCCGAAGCACTTCAGATTGAGTTTTAGCTGCCCTAAGAAGTATTATTTTTCCTCTCAGCCAGATGGGAATATATAAAACCTATTATTTGCATTTTTTTTTTTCCTGGATTTGGACTCAAAGCAAGCTCCCATTTAAACATGGAGCCTGAGACCCAAAATGGGCTGATTTGGCTCCTCAGTAACAAATTTGAGCTTTGGTCCAAAAAAGCAGATGGTGAATGCTCTTCCAGCTAAAAAAATGGGATCATTTTGTTCCTGGAAAGCACTGGCGGGGGAAAGTTGGTGGTGACAAGCTTTGACTGTGGTTTGGGCTGTTTTGTGGCAGAAAATGGAGCATGGTGGGAATCTGGTGGCGATGCTTACGTGAGAGGGCTATAAAATCAGGGCAAATAGACCCAAATTTGAGAAGTCACAGCATGCAATGGCATGCAACAGCTTGCAGGTGGATTTACGACATTGCATGATGTTAAATATGAGGGGTGACAAGTGGGATGATGCTTTAATCTCCCCTTACAAGCTGCTGTAGGCACCAGGGATGCCATGCCAAAAACAACACCGGGAATGAATCTCTTCTGTGGGGTTTTTTAATTTTTTTTTTTTTTCTCGCTGTTACAATTTACTGCCCTGTCCCTTTTCACATGTGGCTGGGGAGGCTGGCTTCCGATGGCAGACAGGTCGGAGCACTCCTGGGATGGAGGTGCTGGGGCTGTAATGAGCAGGTAGGCAGCACTTCAAAGGCAAGGGATGTCATGCAGGTGGGGTGCAGGTTCTCCATGCTCGGATTCAGGCTCCGCTCCAGTTAGGGCATCTCTTGGGTCAAGGTATGGTCCCATGATAACCATCTCCTTGGATGGCTGATACCAAAAATTGTCCTGGCTCTTTGTCAGGGTTTTCTCACAGGATGCTGAAATTTTGGGGGTTTTCTTGCTGTTGTGGAGGAGGTTGGATGCCCAAACTTCAGCAATTCGCAATCTAGGCTTAACCACAGATGTACGTGCTGAAGCTCCAGTGGGAGCTCTGCTTGCTCAACACTGCCACAGAGATAATACATATAAAATTCAGACGACGCATTTCGTCACTTGAAGATGGTTTCTGAGTCCTTTCCATCCAGTTAAGGCTGGATTTTAATTCCAGGTTCAAGTATTTGACTCCACAGAAGAGAACAGGAGGGACAACTTGGTCTGTAACCCAACACTGCTCTCTGTTTCAGATCTACCCCCAAAGGTGCCACGTCATTTGATGTCCATGCCACCTCTGCGGTTACAGTCCACATCATCCACAGCCCCATGACAAAACCCATGATTAACTCCAGATGGCCCCTGGATCCTGATATAGAGATTTTAGTGACCATTGATGTCACCAGCAGGACTGTCAATGACAATAAGGTTAGTTGCTTTTTATGCACCGAAACCAGAAAAATAAGTCAAATTTTCCAGGAAAGAAGGAAGGATTATGGGCAGGCTCAAGCATTTCTAGATAATGCTGACATGAGGTTCATTTCCATGGAGAAGACTCAAAAAGAATTGTGTAATTATAATCTATGAAAAATGAAACTAAGAAGGAGAAGGAGATCACATTTTGTACCCTAAATAAGAGATAGCGGTGGTTGCAAAAGCTGGTGTCAGAAGCTCCATGCCAGGCAGCAAAAATACTGCAACCACGGCTTTTTTTCATGCCTGTTTTTGTGCTGAAGCAGGCAGAAATGGTTCGGCAGAACTATGATTAATGGAGAATGGCTTGGATGAACTCTCCAAAGGCTTGGTGTATAGCGTTGGTTGGTCAACCCAATGAGTGGAAAGACCTACTCAGCATGACAGGACATGGAACTTGGGTCATGATCTGCTGATATCTTCACAGGTTAAGATTTCATACTATGGACGGGAAGGCAATGAGCTTTCGGTGGCTTGGTTGTATCTCACGTGCGTAGGTAGGTATTACAGCAACGCTCGTTCAAACCCGGCCAATCCTTTGTGATGCCAAGATCTAGTTGAGTTCATGGGACGGGAGTTAAGTGGGGGGCGCGGGCTGTCCATCTGCAATGTGCAATGAACGTTTGGGTGTTGACTGATGCTGACAAGCAAGAGGGAAATAATTAAAATGTTATTATGTTGCCTTATATGGTGCAAAAAAGACACAGGCTGGGCCGTGTCCCCACCCAACGCACACACTGAGCATCCTCTTCCGCTTGCCAAGACCATTGCGTTGGCGGAAGAGGATACGAAGGAGACCATCTCACCCCACTTTGGATGGTGTCCCCCTCCTTGACCTCCACTGCAGCTAGTGGAGAGGAATAGGCACCAAAGTGTAGTTGTCTGACCTATTTTAGAAGTTTAGGATGAGATGAATCATACCCTTGAAATGCCTATTTTCCTCTGCTGACTACAAAGGGAGTCTAGACAACCAGTCTGGATGCAGAGCCTTCCACTTGGATGGATTAATTACCCTAAATTTGAGATTTTCTAAAGTGTTCACATGACAGTCAGACTTGCACCTGAAGAGGTTGATGGTTTCCCACGTCCCACGACTGATGGGCTCTGCTGGAGCCAACTGGGTCCACTGCTGTCCGCAGGGCTTTTGCCTTACAAATGCTCTTCACTTGCTTAGATTTAGAGCTTCATTTCCAGCTTCTCCACGTCCTCCTCTCTGCATCAAAGTTGCTGGTCAAGCTCCACTTTATTGCAGCAGAGGCAGAGATTTCGGCCAAGAAGAGCTCTGTAAGGGAAAGTCCTTCTCAAACGTTGCACCAAGCCTAGTAATTATTTAGGTGTCCACTCAACCATGGTGAAAACACTTTCATGCCTCCACCGTGTTTCAGCTTCATGAAAAATGCTACAGTCAATTTGAAATTGGTGAAAACACAAAATACGCCATGAAGTGGGTACATCCCTGCTGGGGGAACCAAGACATGAGAAGATAGTTGGAGACCGAAGGGAGAAAGGCATGAAAAAGCCATTGGCTGGCTTTTCTATCACCATTTTGTTGGAGATGTTGGGTCTGGAACAGCTTTGGGGCGTGAAGGTGGGGTTAATGGTGGGTGACTCATGCTGAGGAGAAGCCCAAAATGCAACCAAGAGCTCGTTCCCCTGCCGGGTGGTATCCTTTCCTCTCTTGATGTTTCAGATGTATCTCTGGACGTGGACTTGAGCCGTAATGGCAGAGTGAAGAGCAAAGGGAAGGACAAGGTAATGAGAAGCTTTGCAATGTATGGAGGGTCAACTCAGGGTGCAGCCACTTGCAGTCTATTCCCTGAAAATCTCCAGGAGGGAGAAGGACGTGGGTGGTGTCTCTGGTGTCTGAATTAGAGAAAATAACACGGCAAATTCTCAACCTACTAATTGGGGAGGAAAAGACTTTATTTTCTTATTCAGTGCCAATATCTCCTGCCTCTCCAGTCCAGCCCCAAGGCTCATATAGGACAAAATACTCTTTTCTTTCTTTTTCCTTTTTGGACTTGAAACATGCCACTAAATGAGTCAGCTGCAAGTTTTGCAAACAGCAAGAGATTTACCCCTTTGGCAACAAATCTGCATATGCCCAAGCACTTAAACTCAGGTAATTAGCTGCACCCCGATCGGCAGTGCAAATTGTACATGGAGATGAGATGCATTTCTAGAAACGGCATAGTGTTGTCCAGATGAGGCCTGGCAGATACTTTCTGGCTTGTTAGAAGATAAGATCTGTTTGAAACAGTCGTTGCTGGCCCTGCTAGAAGCTGAGGTTAGGAAATTTAGTGGCTTGAAAGCATCACTGCTGTCACCCCACCAGCCTTGACTGCATGCTGTGGGTTGTCCTCCAAGCGTGGCCGTGGCAGTGGGATTTTCCCTGGTGCAGGAGGAGGCTGGGATGGGGGAAATCTTACTCCCATCCCCTTTGGGTGTTTCTCCTCCAGGCTAAGTGGACATGGGGTCCGGATGGGCAAGGTGCTGTGCTGCTGGTCAACTGCGACCGGGACAGCCCCGGCGCGGGGGGGACGGACAGCGGTCAGGTGGACATACGGACCACTGCAGGTAAGGTGCCATCTGCAGAGCAAGGAGACCCAGAAGACCTTACTGGGGTGTTTCCTACTTGCAACACCTCCATCCCTGCTCTCTGCATCCCCCGTCTCCATCTTTTCCCCACCGCAGACCTTCAGGACATGTCTGTCATGCTGCTACGGACTCAAGGGCCCAGCGCTATCTTTGCCGAGTACCAGGTGGTCCTGCATGTCCCCGAGTCGGACGCAGATAAAGTGCGGGTTTTCCACGCTGTCTGTGAGTATTTCTTCCTTTCTTCTGTGCATGATCCCAAGGTGGGAGAAGCCTAATTTTTTTGTTCACCGTGGGCACCTCTAGTTGCTGAAAATGCTTATTTATCCCCAAAACTCCTCTGCTGTTGTAGAAAATGGGGTTATATGGGAAAAATCAAGGGAAAAAGCATAAAGGCAGGCTTTTCTCAGCGGACTTGCTGAAATTTTGACATTCCCACGGGGCGGATAACCCCCACGTGGCTCCCGGCACCTTTTTGGCGCGGGTGATGACCCAGCCACCAAAGCAGCCCATCTTGTCGGGCAGCACATTTTGCCTTTGAACACCCCGGCGGCTGGATCCCCGGCAGCTCCCCGCCGAAAATCAGGTCAGGGAACTCAAGTGTATCATTAGATGCTTAATGCGAGCCACGCACCTTGAAAGGGTTGGACCTGAGGGTATAGAGTCCTCTTTGTAGGAGGAAGATCAAGTGTGTTCCCCAGAGAAGAGGAGGCACACCCGCTCCTCTGCAAACCACGCTGGCATCAGCCACCTCCTTGCTGGTGCCTCCTTCCAGCTCGGTGGACAGGTTGGTCACCCCGTCTTGGGTTGGGTATTTCGGTGTTTCTCCAGGGAGTGACTCACACCCCCACTACAAACCCGTGCTGGGGCCCGACAAGCTCTCCTACGTGCTGGACCATGTCGGCAGTGGAGAAAACACCTTCTATGTTGAAGGGTTGGCTTTCCCTGACGTGGGCTTCTCCGGGTTGGTTTCCTTCAGCGCCAGCTTGCTGGAGGTCCCCCATCAGGTACGTGGGGTTTGCCCCATCCCTGCACAGTCCCCCAACTTTGTCAGTTTCAACATCCACTCCCCAGCATTTTCACCCCTTGCAGAATTCACCGGGCACCCCGATTTTCACGGATACGGTGGTTTTCCGTGTGGCACCCTGGATAATGACGCCCAACACTCAGCAGCCTATGGAGGTTTTTGTCTGCAGGTAGGAGGGAGGTCAACCCATCGCTCTCCTGCCTTGGAGGACTCTCCAAGGAGGAGCTTTTGGCCATTCCTTGCTACGTAGCAGCTGTAGCGTGAGCCAGGATTTATGCATGCTCTAATTGGGCACTGGCACTGCTGCAGACATTGCAACCCCAAGGAGAAAGGCTGGAGGACCCTCTCCAGGGTCTAACCTCAAGCAGGACTATTACCCAGCACATATAGGAATGAGGAATGGGCTGCACAGTTGGGGGGGCTTCTCCTGATCACTCCTTCCTCTCCCTCCAGCATCCAGCGGGGCTCAGACTCCAACGAAGTCTTTCTGGAAGGGCTCCAGGTCCTGCTGAAGAAAGCCAACTGCAAGCTGACCATCTGCTCGGAGGTGGAAACCCGCAGCGACCGCTGGATCCAGGTCATCCATCGATGCTTGTAATACACAGCCCTCCTGGTCCCTTGCAGGCTCCTGGGGCATGTAGGTTGTCACCCCCCTTGCTGACACCCCTGGGAGGGACTAGCTGAGGTGCTTGGGGAAACACCGAGGTCCTAAGAGGTGAACCAGGCAAACGTGAACTAAAGCACGGGGAAATGTTGCTGGTGGTGGCAACCAGCACAGAAAGAGATGTTGTCCAGGGACCCAACGGGTCATTGCAAGAGAGACCCCATGGGACAACGCAAGAGAGGTCCCGTTACAAGAGGGACCTATAGGAGCATTGCAAGAGGGACCCGTGGGGCATTGCGAGAGGGACCCCATTGCGAAAGGGACCCTGTGGGCCATTGCAAGGGGGTCCCTACTGCAAGAGGGACCCCATGGGACATTACAAGAAGGACCCTATTGCAAGAGGCACCCCCGTGGGGCATTGCCAGGAGGATACGGCGCGTGCTGGCTGGACGTGCCGTGTGCTCCCTGCTGCGTGCCCAAGCCCTGCCGTCCCTGCCCCGCTTCCCTGCCCGTTGTTGACACGTATGGCTTCCCCAGGGGTGACCCGTGCCAGGTGTCACCCCTCCCAGGAGAGCGAGACAGCTGCCTCCCTTGGGGTTAAGGGCAGCAGTTGGGCTTTGTCAGGTTTGCCCCATTTCCTGCTCCACCCTCACCGCATGCCTCACTGAGGTGGCTATCACCCTGCCAGGAAGCCTTCCTCCTCTTCCTCCTCTTCCTCCTCTTCTTCCTTTTCCTCCTCTTCTTCTTCTTCCCACCACAGGATGAGCTGGAGTTTGGCTATGTGGAAGCGCCGCACAAGACCTTCCCCGTAGTCTTCGACTCGCCCAGGAACAGAGGCTTGAAGGATTTTGCTTTTAAAAAGATCCTGGTGCGTCGTTGCGTCGCCAACCCTGCTTTCTTCCCCCCAAAATCCCCTTGCCCAGAGGGGTCCCTGTCACTGCTCCCCTTTTCCCCAGGGCCCCGATTTCGGCTACGTGACCCGTGAGCCCCCCGGGAATGCCGTCTCTAGCCTCGACTCCTTTGGCAACCTGGACGTCAGCCCGCCGGTGACGGTGCGGGGGAAGGAGTATCCCCTGGGCCGGATCCTGATCGGCAGCCCCCTGCCTTGGTGAGATGCAGGGGGGGCTCGATCCCTCCCTCTGGAATGCAGGGACGCACTGAGAACCCTGGCATGAGGAGGGGTTGCACCCTTTGAGGTGGAAATTTGGGGCTGGTTCCCATCAAAATTGGAATCTGGGGCTGGTTCCCATCAAATCCCAGATTTAATGTGCAAATCAATCTGCTATTCCTTCATCCCTTATAAAATCCTGCCAATGCTCTGATTTTTACTCCCTCCCAAACTGCTGGTGCTTTTGCTCCAATCCTACAACGCAGTAAGCATCCAGGCTACTTTTTTCTCCCCATTAAAAGGAAAAGCCAGGGAATCCAGGAAAGGGTAAAATCCTGAATAACTGGAAATTGTTTTGCTCTGGGCAGGCAGTGCTAGGCAGCCCTGCGGGAACAACAGCGCCCTGCAAAATCCTCCACAAAGGAGGTTATTTTCCCGGAGAAATAACAACGGGGACGAATCCAGATGGGGTTTGATCCGGGATAACAAACGGGATGCTCCGACCCCAGCCCCGCTGCAGGCCGGGGGACTTGCTTCGGTTACGGCGGCAAGTAAATGGCATTTTCCCAGCCTCGCTGGGACCGTAATTATCCCTTATTACTAGAAGTTTAATTAATGTTTTCCCAGCCTGCTGCTGTCTGTCTAAGAAAACTTCGCCCCCGCGCAAAGCTCTGTGTAAGGAGCGTTTTAAGATTCACGAGGACGGGGGAAATTAAATCCAAAGGTGCCCAAGCAGAATGGGGGATGTAACGCACAATTGCCTATAGACATCTTTGGCCTAGATATATACAAATATATATATAATATGAATATATTAATATATAATATAGATGTAGTAACGTAATATTTTTGCAGATATTGATGTGCTATATATTACTATGCAATGTAGATATATTAATATATATTTGTATATATTAATATATATAATATAGATATATATTATACAGACTATTTCCAGACTCTTCCCAGCGTTTCCCATAAAAATGGGATGTGCAGATGCATCTTCCCCCCTTGACATGACGTTTGGGGGAAGGATGGGGGTAAATCTTGGGAAGGGTGCGATGGGCACCCATTTTCTCCTCTTACCTCTGCTCCCCAGGGCCTCCGGCCGGCGGATGTCCAAGGCGGTCAGGGATTTTCTTTATGCTCAGAAAGTGCAGGCGCCGGTGGAGATTTACTCGGAGTGGCTAAACGTGGGCCACGTGGATGAATTCCTCACCTTCGTCCCTGCTTATGATAGGAAGGTACTGGTCCCCAGAGCTGTCCCTGCTCCTGCACGGGATGTCTTCTGCAAATGCAAAAAAAAAAAAAAAAAGGGTTTTTTTGCAATTGCTCGTCCCCCCTGCGGGGACTGGGTAATGCACCTTCTTTTGGGTGTCTTCCTGGAAAATGGCAAGTCCCTGGGTGGCCTCCTGCACCCTGTGATGGTGGCATCCCATGCACCCTGCCATGCCTGAGGCTGGCTTTGGGATCAGCGCGGTGTCTTTCAGCAGGACAGGAGGATAAAATATCCCACCTACAGCAGAGCGTGACCCCCCACTCCGGGATTTTTTTCTGCAGGGTTTCCGGCTCCTCTTGGCCAGCCCCAACGCCTGCTACAAGCTCTTCAAGGAGAAGCAGAGGCAGGGCCATGGTGAAGCCACGCAGCTTGTCGGTAAGGGAGTGGGCGAGGGCACCCCGCAGCGTGGTGAGGACCACCCCCACCCCTTACTGGTGTCCCTTACCCCTCTGCTCCCCGCCCCCCCGCAGGGCTGAGGGGCACTGAGAGGAGAAGCATCGACGAGATTCTGGAAGATGAGTTGTTGAAGAATGACAACAAACATGTGCAGGTGGGTCTTTGCAGTCATGGATTTGGGTGAAAGCAGGAGGGCGAGAAGAGCAGCCATGAAGGAACCGGACACCCTTGGGTGCTGGGTCAACCCAAGCCCATTGTCCCACTGGGAGATGTCCCAGGGGACTGCAGAGGGGTCAAAACCAAAGGAAAAAGAGGTTTTTCGAGTTGGGGACGGCTCCAGGAGGTTGCTCAGAGGGATGGGGTGGGATGCAGGGGAGCAGGTGAGGATGTGGGCAGGATGCGACGGGGCGCACGGGAGTCCATGCGTGGGATTTGGGAGGCTGGGAGGGCCAGGGGTGGCAATTCCAGGTGGCCCCTCCCTGCAGCGCTGCATCGACTGGAACCGCGACCTCCTGAAGCAGGAGCTGGGCCTGAGCGAGCAGGACATCATCGACATCCCCCAGCTCTTCATCCTGAGGGGCTCCCGCGCGGATGCCTTCTTCCCAGACATGGTGAGACCCCTGACACCTCCTGCCCTCCCACCCCTCTTTTTCTATCCACCCCTGATGCAAACACACCTTTTGGGTGGAAAACACTGATTTTTTTGGTCCGGCTGCAGGTGAACATGCTGGTGCTGGGCAGGCACCTGGGCATCCCCAAGCCCTTCGGACCACTGGTGGGTGGGCAGTGCTGCCTGGAGCAGCGGGTGCGGGCGCTGCTGGAGCCCCTGGGCCTCACCTGCACCTTCATCGACGACTATTTCTCCTACCATGTCCTCTCCGGCGACGTCCACTGTGGCACCAACGTCCGGCGCAAGCCCTTTGCCTTCAAATGGTGGCACATGGTGCCCTGAAACACCCGGGGACGGGCTCGGCTCCTGCAACCAGAGGATGAAGGCGCATTGGGTGCATCGGAAGATGCATCAAAATAAAGGGTTTCACCAATAAAGCTGCATTAACACCGAGGGCGCAGCTCTTCTGCATCTTCCGTCCTTCCTTCCTCAGCTGTTGGGTTGAAAATATCATTTGAAACCTTTTTTTAAGCACGTGGCTTTGTTATGGGAGCCGGGGGGGACAACACGTGGGATGGGGACAACACGGGGTGTCTTCAGGAGTGTGGTGCATGTGAGTTGGCAGTGAGGAGGCTGCTGTGGGTTTGAGACCCCATCCCCCTGCTAAAGAGATATTACAGTTCCTTATCCTGAGTTTGTAGATAATAATCCCCCCACAAAATTCCCTTTATCAACCAAAAACCCACCTCCCAGCTGGGAGATGGGCTCTTCGCCCCGGCACGGCGTGGAGGCAGAGCCCCCTCCTTGTGCAAATCATATTACACCTTCCCCAGCGAAAACAATTTCCTTTTCCCTTCGCAGCGGCCCCGCTGCTCCTTCTCTCCCTCTTTTCATCACAAACAAAGCGTGGCATTTCCCCGGGCCGAGCTGGCACCCCTGCCTGTCTCTCCTGCCCACACTGCCCTCACCCAGCAGGAACCAGCACCAGGAACCGAAACCGGTCCCCTGCCCCAGGCATCACTTAGCCCTTTGCAACCCTGAGAGCTACTATGGGGCTAAAACCACTTTTTTTTGGGGCAATTTGTTTTTCTAGCGCCACTTTTTGAGGTGTAAAAGCGTAGCTACGCCTCCAGTGCAAACTGCTGCGACGTTGTGTTTGCAAGCAGTGCTGGAGTATCCCAAACAGGGTCATGCATCCTGCTTGGCACCTCTCTTTTCCCCCAAAAGATGATTTCTAACCCCATTTTCCCTGCAGTTATGGTTCTGCTGAGTTTCCCCAGCCCCGAGGAGCAATATTAAATTCCAGCGGCGCATGACCCCGCAGGGAGTTGGTGGGGGGACAGCTGCATCGGTAAAGGGCTCTCCCACGCTGAGACAAGGATTTAATTAAAACAAAGATGATTAAAGCCGCGACAGGGTCTGCTGTCCCCACCGCAGGTGACACACCGACCCCCCGGCCTGCAGCACCCAGGGGATGGGGCAAGCACACAGCTTAAATAAGAATTTAAGCCAATTTTTCCAGCTAGGCAAATAAAACCCTTTAGAAGGAGAAATAAAACCCCTCTGAGCCCGGCGCTGGCACGTCCCCAGCTCGGCTCGGGTGTCGCACTGAATATTTTACGGCGTGGGTTTAAGGGTGACTGGTCACATCAGCGTCTCTTTGTGCTAAGAGAGGAAAAAAAACCCACCCCTGAGCTTCTTAAAAAGAAAATAAAAACCCTCGTGGGTGTCTTGGGGTGCTTTTTCCCCCCCGCACTGATTCATGCTCCATTGCTGGGAAGCATGGCCGGGCACCTCGCACACCCAGCCCAGAGGCTGGGAGCCCGGAGGTGGGATTAAGCTGGGCTCTGGTTAATCCCCTCCCAGCAGCCAGGCTTTATAAATCCCTTCGTGCCACCCATCAGCACCCAAGGGTGCCGCAGGGGCCCGCCGGCATGGCCCAGCAGCACCGTGTCCAGCTCTCCACACAGCGTCCCACCAGCACCGTCTGCGTGCTGGGCACCGAACTCTCCCTGGATGTCTGCGGGTAAGCAGCCACGACGCTGGGGGGAAAAAAATAAAATCTGGGTCTTTTTGTTTGTTTTCTGACTTTATTCCATTAATCAAGCTGAAAAAAATAGCTCCGGGTGGGGTGGGGTGGGGGTGATGCTGCTGCTTGGGGTGGATTTCTCAGGGGAGGCCAAGTCCCGGGAGGAAGGGGATGCTCCAAATCACAATGTGGTGACCCCTTGAAGGGGGATTTTGTAGTTTTTGGGGTGCAAAAAGCCCCCCCAGAAGCTTTAAGCGATGCCCCAGGCTGAGTTTCACATCCCTGCCAGGGGCTGCTGCATCCTCCTGCAAAATGGAAATATTTCCCTGTTTCGGAGGAATGCGGAGAGTGAAACCACCGGGGCGTCACCTCCGGGCACCGGGTGTTTTATCTGCCTGGTTGGCCCCAGCCCAAGTTCAAGTGTTTTTTAGCAGCAGGTTTTGCTTTTTGCTTCCTTAAAGCCCAGCTCAAGCAGCAACTCAGGGTTTTATTTTCCTTAATGCATCCAAATTCACTGCTGACAGCACCCCATCCTCTCCCACTAGCCCCAGGGTGGGTTTTTCCCCTCCACCCTGGACACGGATCGGTGTGGATCTGTGCTTCCCTCCTCGCGGGTCAGGATTTGTGCTCCTTGGCCCATCGCCCGTGGTCTCTTGCACCGGGGCGGAGCGCCGCGAGCTGCAGCCTGCCCAACTGTTGCAGCTTTGCTTCGCTCTTAAGGGGCTGCAGCTGGTCAGGGCTGGCGCTGCTGTGGGGTGAAATGCGAATATTTGGGAGGCCCCGTGTCAAAAAAAAAAAACCCTCAAAGAGCTCCAAGGTTTTACTGCAATGGAAAAATGCAGGATTTGTTGCGATCGCATTTTACGGGGTTTGTTGTATTTTGCAGGCTTTGTTGCAAGCGAATATCGCAAGATTTGGGGCACGTTGCAGGGTTTATTGGCATTAATATTGCGGGGTTTATTGCCATTTCATATTGCAGGACTCGCTGCATTTTGCATCATTTGACGCGCCTGAATATTGCCAGATTTTGCGCATATCGCGGGGTTTGTCGCAATTAATATCGTGGGATTGGTTGCCGTTGCCTTTTGCAGGATTTGTTGCCTCTGGTGGGATTTGTTGTAATCACCTTTTGCGGGATTTGTTGTAATCGCATTTTGTAGGATTTGTTGCCTATTGAAGGATTTGACGCACAGTGCAGGATTCCGGGCGTTCTGCAGGACCGGTTGCAGCTGAGCTTTGCGGGATTTGTTGCGTGTTGAAGGTTTTATTGCAGCTGCACGGGGCGGGACGCGTTGCAATCACATTTCGCAGGACTTGCTGCAATTGCACATTGCAGGATTCCTCGGATATTGCAAAATTCCTCGCACGGGGCAGGATTTTCATCCCCTAGAGGCTGTGCACTGTATTATTCCAGCAATACCCCCACCTGGGGCTCTCACTGGACTTTCCTCCCCTCCCCAGATCTGCACCCAAAGACGCCATCGCCTTCCACGTGCAGGGGACGCCGGGCGTGAAGCTCTACGTGGTGCACGAGACGCAGAGCGTCAAGTTGCCCTCCAGCGTGGGCCGCTGGCCCCTGGCTGCCGGCGCCGAGGTGCTGCTGGCCATGGATGCTCTCAGCAAGGACGTGGGCGATGAAAAGGTGGGTGCTGGCCTGCCGGCAGGATCCGGCCCTTCTTTGCGCGGTGACGAGCACCCGCTCCTTGTTGCAGGTCAGGATTTCTTATTTCAGGGAGGCTGGCGGGGTGCCCGTGGGCAGAGCCATGCTGTACCTCACCTGCGTGGGTAAGTGGCAGGGGGGGAACCCCCAAACTGTGGCACCCGTGGGGATGTCCCCCCCCCTCCACCAGCATCCCTCTCCCCGCAGAGGTCTCACTGGATGCCGACGCTACCCGCAGCGGGGCCGTGAGCAGGACGCTGCTGGATAAGGTAGAAAGGGTGGGAGCCCCCCGGGACCACCGTGGAATGGGGGTGGGGTGATGGCTGACACTCCCAGCCCCACTTCGGTGTCCCCACCCCCCACTAGACGACATGGACATGGGGTCCCGATGGCCACGGGGCCATCCTGCTGGTGAACTGTGACCTCGACGATCCCAAAGCCGAGACGCCGGATAACCGCGACACTGCCATCCGCTCCTACGCTGGTACCGGCACATCCCATACAAGAAACCCCCGTTTTCCTATTTTTTTTTCCCCCCAATTTTCCCTTTCTTACACCCCTTTTCCACCCCAGACCTGAAGGACATGTCACAGATGGTGCTGCGGACCCGAGGTCCCCGCACCATCTTCACCGGCCACCGCCTCGTCCTCCACGTGGACTTTGGTGACGCTGATAAAGTTGGTGTTTTCTACGGCGGCAGTGAGTGCCCGATGCTGGGGTTTGGGGGGGGAAAAGACACCCCAAATTATTGCGGTTCAAGCCAAATGCTTGCAGCAAAGTGGGTACCACTTCTGCAGCATCCCACCTACATCCTACGGTGGGGTTTTATCTGACGCACCGAGTGATTTTGCTCCTCCCGTGCATGCTCCACGGGGTCAAATATGCCTTTTTTGCAAGGTTTTAGCAAAAAAATAGAGCTGAAATGCTGCGGGAAAGGGGTCAGCTGTTTAAGGGGGTTGCACGGCGCTTGTACCCACAGACAGCATCGCGCTGGAGGAGTACAAACACGTGCTGGGGGGCTCGAAGCTGGCCTACACCGTCAAACCCAGCCGTCATCAGGAGGAGAGCGTCTTCTATGTGGAGGGACTCGCCTTCCCCGACGTTGGCTTTTCAGGGCTGGTGGCTTTCCACATCACGCTGCTGGAGAGCCCTGAGAAGGTACTGGCCACGGGGGGGGGTTGGGGTGAGCCATAAGAGGGGGGAGCAGAGCCCAAACACTGTCCCCCCCCACCCCAGGGTTTGCTGGAGACTCCGATATTCACTGACACGGTGGTTTTCCGTGTGGCTCCATGGATCATGACCCCCAACACAGCAGCACCGCTGGAGGTCTTTGTCTGCAGGTGGGTGCTGGGTGGGCGGCCGCATCCTGCCCGGTGCTGGATCAGCTCCCATATCCCATTTTTCTCCCCAGTGTGGATGACAACGAGGATTTCGTGGCAGCCGTGGGCGCCGTGGCCGAGAAAGCCAAGTGTCCGCTCACCGTCTGCCCGCTGCTGGAGAACCGCCAGGACCGCTGGATCCAGGTGGGTGCAGGATGATGCCCAGCCCCATCCTTGCTGCAGCAGCTCCAGGGGGGCTCCCCCTCATCTTCTCCATCCCTTCTCCAGGACGAGGTTGAATTTGGCTACGTGCAAGCCCCCCACAAGACCTTCCCTGTTGTCTTCGACTCGCCCCGCGACCGGGGGCTGAAGGATTTCCCTGTCAAGAGCATCCTGGTACCCAACCCCTTCCTCCTCCCTCCTCCAGCAAGGCGTAAAGCTTTACAAACCCATAAAAAAAATAGAATACATCTATTTTTTTCTTGCATTTTTTGGGAAGGGAAGAGCCAGCACAGAGGGTGATTTGGGTGCGCTGCACTTCTAGGTGCTTAAGGCTTTTTTTTTTTAACCATTATCACCTTTTTTTTTCCCCATCCAGGGCCCTGATTTTGGTTACGTGGCCCGGCAAGCGCCGGAGGGTGCTTCCAGCCTTGATTCCTTCGGTAATTTGGAGGTGAGCCCCCCCGTGACGGTGCGGGGCAAGGAGTACCCCTTGGGCCGCATCCTGATCGGCAGCAGCTTCCCCAGGTGAGATGCAGGATGGAGGGGTCAGAGCACTGAAAAAAAACCTCCAAAAAAGGATTTTTATGCACCATTTGAGGTTGGTTGCAAGCAGAGCATCACCTCGGGCACCCTAAAATGGCAGCCCTCCCCTTGTGCCCCCCCAGATTCGGCGGCCGGAGGATGGCAAAAGCCGTCAAGGATTTTCTGGTCGCCCAACAAGTGCAGGCGCCGGTGGAGCTATTTTCGGACTGGCTCCAGGTCGGCCACGTAGATGAGTTTCTCAGCTTTGTCCCTGCGCCTGATCGGAAGGTAACGAGTCCAAGGGAGGGAAAAAAGTGGGGTGAAACCTTTACACTCCCCCCCTAAATCATCCCTTTCTCCCTCCCCAGGGTTTTCGGCTGCTCCTGGCCAGCCCCAGCGCTTGCTACCAGCTCCTGAAGGAGAAACAAGAGGAGGGGTTTGGAGAGGCAGCAATGTTCGAGGGTAGGGGGGGGGGGATGAAAAATGGGGCTCAATGGGTTCATTTTCCCTTTTTCCTGCAAAATGCAATGGGGCGGGTAAATGCACAACACCCCAAAACCCAGCTAATGGCTGGAAAGCGCTGCCTGCAGAAAGGATGGGAGGTAGAATTAAGCAGAATTAATTAAAAAATTAATTAAAAAATTTGATTTCCTGGGTTGGGATGGAGCTCACTGCCCGTGACCCCTGAAATGGGGGAGCTCCTGGCTCAGACCTGGCAGTCTCGTCCCACACGTGCTGGGGGAAGACTTCCTGCGGGTTATCTGTGCTGCAGGACTGGAGGGGGTGCCCAAGCCCACGATAAATGAGATTCTGGCTAACGAAGGCCTCCGGAAGTTCAATAATTATGTCCAGGTGAGGAAGGGGAGCAGGGGGCTCCTTTCCAGCCCTCCCTGTCCTTCCATTCCTCCAACCCTCTGTCCAGTCATCCATCCATCCACCCGTCCCTTTGTCCCTCTGTCTGTCCACCCACCCATCCCTCCATCTGTCCACCCATCCCTCTGTCCCTCCATCTCTTCACCCATTCCACCCTCTGTCCACCCGTGTCCACCCATCCCTCTCTCCATCTCTGTGTCCATCCCTTCCTCCCTTCATCCCTTTCCATCTGTGTCCATCCACCCATCCCTCTGTCCATCAACCCCTCCCTCCACCCCTCTGTCCACCCCTATGTCCCTCCCTCCATCCCTGTGTCCATCCACCCCTCCCTCCATCCATTTGTCCAGCTCTGTCCACCCACCCATCCCTCTATCCATCCCTCCATCCCTTTGCTGCTCTGTCCCTCCATCCCTCCACCCATTCCACCCTCTGTCCATCCCTGTGTCCCTTCATCCTGCTTTCCATCCATCTCCGTGTCCATCCTTGTGTCCATTCACCCATCCCTGTCCACTCCTGTGTCCACCCATCCCTCTGTCCATCCATGTCCATCCACCCATCCCTCTGTCCATCTCTGTGTCCATCCCTCCCTCCCTCCATCCCTTTCCGTGTCCATCCACCCCTCCCTCCATCCCTGTGTCCATCCACCCAATCCTCTGTCCATCTGTGTCCCTCTCTCCTTCCCTCCTTCCCTCTTTCCATCTGTGTCCATCCACCAATCCCTCTGTCCATCTCTGTGTCCATCCCTCCCTCCCTCCATCCCTTTCCGTGTCCATCCACCCATCCCTCTGTCCATCCACCCCTCCCTCCATCCCTGTGTCCATCCACCCAATCCTCTGTCCATCTGTGTCCCTCTCTCCTTCCCTCCTTCCCTCTTTCCATCTGTGTCCATCCACCAATCCCTCTGTCCATCCACCCCTCCCTCCATCCCTGTGTCCCTCCACCCAATCCTCTGTCCATCTCTGTGTCCCTCCCTCCTTCTTTCCATCTGTGCTCATCCACCCATCCCTCCCTCCGCCCCTCTGTCCATCCCCGCATCCCTCCCTCCATCCCCATGTCCATCCACCCCTCCCTCTGTCCCTTTGTCCATCCCTCTGTCCCTCCATCTGCCCACTCATCCCTTTGTCCCTGTCCCCCCACCCATCCCTCTGTCTACCCCTCCTTCTGTCCATCCTTCCATTCCCCCATCCATCCCTCTGCCCCTCCAATCACCCATCCCTCCCCCCACTCCTCCCTCTGTCCCTCCATCCCCCCGTACCCCCACTGACACCTCTCCCCCTGCTCCCACCAGAGCTGCATCAGCTGGAACAGGGACATCCTGAAGCGGGCGCTGGGGCTGGCCGAGCTGGACATCCTCGACATCCCCAGCTCTTCCGCGGCGACGTGGCCGCTGGCGCCGAAGCCTTCTTCCCCGACATGGTAACGCTCAGCATCCTCCCCCAGCCCCGACCCCCTGGGGCGTGAGTTTGAGGTGGGATTTGCACCCTCACCAGCACCCCTGTGCTGCAGGTGAACATGCTGGTGCTGGGCAGGCACCTGGGCATCCCCAAGCCCTTCGGACCACTGGTGGGTGGGCAGTGCTGCCTGGAGCAGCGGGTGCGGGCGCTGCTGGAGCCCCTGGGCCTCACCTGCACCTTCATCGACGACTATTTCTCCTACCACATCCTCTCCGGGGAGGTCCACTGCGGCACCAACGTCCGGCGCAAGCCCTTCGCCTTCAAATGGTGGCACATGGTGCCCTGAAGCGGCTCCAGCACCGAACGTTCCTCCTCCCCACATCCCTCTCCCCATCCCTGCAAAGTGCCTTCAGCGGTGGCGGCCGTCGGCCGGCCTTTGAAATAAAAAAGGGCTGCAGGTTTTTCCTGGCCTCCCCTCTTGCTGGGTGCAAGGTTTGTTTTAAACGGGAAGATGGTTTTTTCATCCCTGGGTGACACTTTGTGGTGTCCGGTACACGGGTATTGCTCTGCCAGCACCGCGATTCAAATTAAACCGGTTAAAGGGGGCGAGGAAAAAAGGGGTGAGTGGGGTTGTATAATCCTCCCGTCGCGCTGCACCTGCAAAACCACCGCCCGTGCGCGCGGAAAAGCGAGCGTGTCCCTGAGGGCAGGTGCGTGTACAAAAACCCACGTGCGTGCACAAAAATCCACGTGCGTGCACAAAAACCCACGTGCGTGCACAAAATCGTGCACGGCCATGCAAAAAAAAAGCACAAACCCACAGCTGCGTGCATGGAAATACTCCTAAATGTATGTAGTGCCGCGGGTTTGCACCCTGCCTGCCAAATAGTAACGGGAAATGGGGGGGTGTTTGGGGATGGAGGGTGCTGGCGGCAGCAGGATGGTGCCCTCTCATGGCTGGGGATTGGCTTTTGGGGATGCTGGGCCGGCAGCAGGGGGAGGGAAAAGTATCCCCTGCACATGGCCCTTTGGTTAAATTCATTAAATTTAAATTAAAAAATTAAAAATTAAAATTTAAAAATTATTGAATGGAAAATTAAAATTAAAAATTAAATTAAAAATTAAAATATTAAATAAATGGAAAATTTAAAAATAATTTAAAAATTAAAAAATAAGAAAAAATACAGGTTAAAATTTAAAAGTTAAATTAAAAATTAAAATATTAAATAAATGAAAAATTTAAAAAGAATTAAAAAATTCAAAAATAATAAAAAATACGGGTTACAATTTAAAAGTTAAATTAAAAATAAAAATATTAAATAAATGAAAAATTTAAAAAGAATTAAAAAAATTAAAAAATAATAAAAAATACGGGTTACAATTTAAAAGTTAAATTAAAAATAAAAATATTAAATGGAAAATTTAAAAATAATTTAAAAATTAAAAGATAATAAAAAATACGGGTTACAATTTAAAAATTAAATTAAAAATAAAAATATTAAATAAACGGAAAATTTAAAAATAATTTAAAAATTCAAAAATAATAAAAAATACGGGTTACAATTTAAAAATTAAATTAAAAATAAAAAATTAAATAAACGGAAAATTTAAAAATAATTTAAAAATTCAAAAATAATAAAAAATACGGGTTACAATTTAAAAATTAAATTAAAAATAAAAAATTAAATAAATGGAAAATTTAAAAATAATTTAAAAATTAAAAGATAATAAAAAATACGGGTTACAATTTAAAAATTAAATTGAAAATTAAAATATTAAATTAATAAATGAAAAATTTAAAAATAATTAAAAAAAAATAGGGGTGGATAAAGCAAGCGGAGCAAAGGGGGGTTACACAATGACGTCGTTTATTTAAACATTTACTCCAAGAAATATAAAAAAAAAACAAACCATGAAGAAGACAATTACAGCACTAACCCAGGACCCTCTCTGCTAAAGGACGAGTTGTTCCCAGATCCTCGTGGTTTTGGATTATTTTCTTCCTCGAGCCTCCTCCTTCCCTTGCCCGCAGCCGGCACGTGGCAGCCGAGGTGGGAGAAGTTTAATCAGGCTAAAAAGATTTTTTTGCTGGCAGGCAGGATGAACCGAAATGATGCTTTTTTTAAGGGGTAAAAGTGGGGTTTTGGTGATTTTTCCACCCCGTTTTATTGGGGCTGCAGCATCTGCTCATACCACAACCCCAAAAAAACTAGTATTGCTAAAAAAGCGGAATATTTGATTTTTCCGCCCAGCTGCTCTCCCTGTCCTGGATATTTTATTTCTAACACACCCCCAAAAAACCCCAAAATAACCCCCAACCCCAACTCAAATGAAAAAAAAAAAAAAAACCCAACCCTTTTTTTTTTTTTTTTTTTTTTACTGCAAAACTCCCCAAATGGGTGCGAACGTGGCAACCGCCGCCCCCCCCAAGCACCCAGCGCGACCCCTCGGGGGGAGCGGAAAGGACTTACAAAAAACTGTTAAAAATTCAGAATAAACCCTACAAATTCAAAAATAAAAATTAAAAAAAAAAATAAAATAAAAAAAAAAGTCACCCTTGGGTTGCGTGGAGGCAGAGCTGGGCTCTGCTCAAAAAGGCACCTCGTTTCTCCAGCACAGTGCACAGCGTTGTAGGAGGGACTTTGGGCTGATACCAGGCAGAAATAATTAATAATAATTAAAACAAAATGAAGAATAATTCCAAGAAAAAGCTTACGTGATGCTTTAGGGCTCCCCTCTTCATACCTGAGATCTCCCTGGGGTGGGCGAGGGCTGGGATAGCGGGGAGGGGAGCCCCAAAATGATGCTGGGGAGGGGTTTGGCCCTTGGGGGATGTGGGATAACATCCACATCCTGAATCCGGCTGGGAAAAGGGATGCTGGAGGAGGGGGGGGGGGGGGGGGGGAACCCCCAAAACCACAGCACCCAAAATGGGGGGTATTTGGGAAAAATGCCAAAAAAAATTGGAATATTGGGGGAAAAGAGGCGTTTTGCAGCTGCTCTTCAGGTCCCCAAATTTACCCCCCCGAACCTGCAGCTGGCGGGGGGGTATTTGTGGCTGGGAAAAGGGGAAATAATAAAAAGTGATGCAGAAAAATACAAATAAAATTAAAATAATTAAAAAAATAACCCCCAAAAAACAAGCCTGGATGTGCCAAAAGATCCTGCTACGGTTGGGAACTCAAAAAAGCCGGGGGTGGGGGGGGGAAATAAAAACCCCCCCAAGGCTTTGGAAATGGGAGAACAGGTAGTTAAAACCACGGCTGGCTTGGAAAAGCGGGGTTTTGGGGGGTCCTGGCGGGGGGGGGGGGCGTCCCTCAGATGGTGCGGGGGTTGTACTCGGGCAGCTTGCGGAGCTTCTCCTTTTCGGCGTCGGTCTCGTCGCGGGCGATCACCAGCGAGTGGGCGTAGCCCATGGCCACCTGGGAGCAGGGCAGAGGGGGGGAAACTGAGGCACGGGGCCACGCGCCGCATCCCCGCTGCTTTTTTCCCCCCACCTACTGTTATCCAGGACCACGTTTTGCATCCCATGGGTGTGATGAGTTGTGTACAGCCTCAGCTGCTAAATCTATGTAAAGGGGGGGACTCCCATGTGCCCTCCCTCCAGCATCCCATGGGTGTGATGAGTTCTGTACAGCCTCAGCTGCTAAATCTATTTACGGGGGGGGACTCCCACGTGCCTTCCCTTCAGCATCCCATGGGTGTGATGAGTTGTGTACAGCCTCAGCTGCTAAATCTATTTACGGGGGGGGACTCCCATGTGCCCTCCCTTCAGCATCCCATGGGTGTGATGAGTTCTGTACAGCCTCAGCTGCTAAATCTATTTACGGGGGGGACTCCCATGTGCCCTCCCTTCAGCATCCCATGGGTGTGATGAGTTCTGTACAGCCTCAGCTGCTAAATCTATTTACGGGGGGGACTCCATGTGCCCTCCCTTCAGCATCCCATGGGTGTGATGAGTTCTGTACAGCCTCAGCTGCTAAATCTATTTACGGGGGGGACTCCCACGTGCCCTCCCTCCAGCATCCCATGGGTGTGATGAGTTGTGTACAGCCTCAGCTGCTAAATCTATGTAAGGGGGGGGGAACCCCACGTGCCCTCCCTCCAGCATCCCATGGGTGTGATAAGTTGTGTACGGCCTCAGTTGCCGGATTTATTTAAGTGGGGGGTGTCCACGCACCCTCCCTCCAGCATCCCACAGGTGTGATGAGTTGTGCACAGCCTCAGTCACTATATTTATTTAAAGGGGGGGGCCCACACAGCCTTCCTCTGGCATCCCATGGGTGTGATAAGTTGCGTACGGCATCAGTTGTTGTATTTATTTAAGGGGGGGTCCACGCACCCTCCTCCAGCCTCCTCCAGCATGTTCCCCCACTCACCTGCTCCGTGTAGATCCCATCCAGGGTCTTCACCTCCTGGGCGGCTGTCGAGGATTTGGGCTTGTGGTCCCCGTAGCCCTGCCAAGTGCATCCATGGAGAGGGGGGAAAATCAGTGGGGTGGGGTGGGAAGCAACCAGTCCCTCCTGCTAGTGGCTGGGGGGGATTTTGGGGTGTCAAGGGGTTGGGGATCCCTGGTAAATCCTTCTTACCAGTTCCCCGAAGGTGGGCGAGGGACCCCAGCTGATGGTGCTCTCATCCGCTGCCACGATGATGCTGCTCTTCCTGCAGCAGGGTGCAAGGCAGAGTGACCCCATGCCCCCCCCCAAACCACCCTGCAGGTGGCTGCACCCCAAAAAACCAGGAAATTGGGGTGGGTTGTGGGGGGGGGGGGCAGAGCTTGGACTTACCCACAGGCCAGGCTGCGGATTTTCCAGCCGCAGAGGTCCTGCACAGCTTTGGGGTACATGGTGGACTCCCGGGAGGTGTTGGTGGCACCCCAAAAAAACAAGCCGCCTGCAAACCCCAACATCACCCGTCAAGCTACGGCACGCCCCAAACATCCCCAAAACACCCCAAATAACGATGGATTTGCTTCAAAAAGCCAAAATCCCAACCTGTCTCGCTGACGGCGAAGGAGCACGTGTAGCCGGCGTAGATCTGCGCCGCCCCACGCCCCGGGAAGTCGAAGAGCTTGACCAGCCGAGGCACCATCTCGTCCTTCTGCTCGGCGTGGCCCAGCCGCCCATAACCCCCAAACCCCCAGGAGAAAACGCGCTTCTGCGAGTCCAGGACGAGCTGGGGGCCAAGAAACGTCCCCCCGCAACCATGAGCAGCTGAGACCTGACCAGCTCAGTGCAGGGAAAGCCGCAGCGGCCACAATAAACGGCGATTGCCCTGTGCATTGCAAATGCTAAATGCACCCTGCAAATATTTATCCTTAATTCCGCCCTGCAAATCTTTAGCCTTAAACGCACCCTGCAAATATTTATCCTTAAACGTACGCTGCAAACCTCAATCCTTAAATGCAGCTGCAAATCTTTAATGCACACTCCAAGGACTTATCCTTAAACACACACTGCAAATATTTATCCCGATACACTGCAGATCTCTATCCATAAATGCGTGCTCCAAGGATTCATCCTTACATGCACAAATCCTGCCCATAAATGCACGCTGCAAATCTCTACACTTAAATGCACAATGCAAAACTTTTATCCTTAAATGCGGGCTGCAAATATTTATCCCTATACACATGCTGCAAATTTTGATACTTAAAAAGCCCCTGAACATCTTTAACCTTACACGCACCCTGCAAACCTCTGTTCTTACACGCAGGCTGTGAGTATTTATCTTTACATGCACACTGCAAATCCTGCCCATAAATGCACACTGCAAATATTTATCCCTATACACATGCTGCAAATTTTGATATTTAAAAAGCCCCTGAACATCTTTAACCTTACACGCCCCCTGCAAACCTCTGTTCTTAAAGGCACCCTGCAAGTATTTATCTTTACATGCAGGGTGCAAGTATTTATCCTTCTACGCACACTGCAAATCCTGCCCATAAATGCACACTGCAAAACTTTTATCCTTAAATGCAGGCTGCAAATCTCAACCCTTAAATGCAGGCTGCAACTATTTACCCTCACACACAAGCTGCAAATTTTGCTATCTAACTGCACCCTGAAGATCTTTACCCCCACACCCACCCTGCAAACGTCTAGCCTTCCACGCACGCTGCCAGTCTTTATCCTCAAATCCTCCTGCGAGCGTTTACCCTGCACCCCTCCCGCGTACCGTGTGGTTGGCCCCGCACGCCACGTCCCGCACCACCACGTTGGGGACGGGCAGGATCTGCCCATCTTTGGTCTTCTCGATGAAGATGGCCACGCGGCGCGGCACCAGCTCGCAGTCGTACTCTATCCGCTGCGCCCGGGCGATGAATTTCCCATCCGAATTATGCCCTGTGGACAAGCCCCGGGATGAAAACGGGGTGTTCCCCCCGCCCTGCGCCCCACCATTTCCAAGCCAGCTGCAGAAATCCCCCCTCCTCTCGCAAACCCCGCAGCTCCCACCCCGCTCTTTTTGCTGGAGGTAAAGGGATGTTTTGGTTGCCCAGATGGGGAAACTGAGGCAGGGAACTTTTCCCCTCCCCCAACCCTGTAATAGCTCAAAATTTTAGCAAATCACCCCAAAACAGCACCGTACCCAGCTGCCCGTACTCAGGGCACCCAAAGGAGTAGAGGTTTCCTTTGCAATCCATGATCATGCTGAATTCAGCCCCACAGGCCAGCTTGGTGATGGGCTGCCCGTTGTACATGATCTGCAGGAGAAGCAGAAAAAGGCATTAAAAAAACCCAAACAACCCCAACACAAGAAAAAAGGGAAAAAGCTGAATTTTCCAAGGGAAACCACAAAATCCTCAAATTTGGGGTTTTATTTCAAATTCCTCTTTGCATTTGTTTGCACCAAAGCTGCAAATAAAGCAGCACCCCCAAGAGGGATGCTCTTGCATCCTCAAGAGGTTTGGGCTCTGCTAGGGATTTTTTTTCCATAGGAAAACCCCAAATCTGCTGGGTTTTCACCCAAAAAGCATGAGGGGAAGCACGGAAAGGCGCGGCGATACCTGTGTAGGGCTGGGTACGGCGTCTGTCTGGTTCCCCAACCCCAGCTGCCCCATTTTATTCTCGCCGAAGGCAAACACCGAGCCACTCTCTGCAACGCAAAAAAAAAAAAACCCAAACGAGTGGTGTTTTAGGGCAAAATGAGGTCGTTTCAGACAATTTGCCCAAAAAAGTGAGTTTTTCCCCGCAATACCTGTAAGTGCCAGGGTGTGGTTCCGGCCACAGGCTGCCAGCACGATGGCTTCACCCCCCAACACCTCGATGAGCTTCGGGGCTTCCACCCGCTTCGTGTCCCCGTGGCCCAGTTGCCCTTTTTCGTTGCGACCTAGCCAAAAATCGCGATTTTTTTGGCAGCAAAACGCGAGGATGAAGCCTCCTGGCATCACACCGGGATTTTTTTTTTTTTTTTTGGGGTGCCCCCTCCTCGCTGCTCACCCCAACTCCAGAGCTTGCCCTCGGCGGTGATGAGCAGGCTGTGCGCAGCGCAGGGTCCCGACACCACGCTCCGCACCTGAATACCTGAGAGACACCCGTACCTGTGCGGCCCCCACAAGTTCTGGCCCAGATTCCGATATGCAACTGTATTAACAGCAAAAAGGAGAAAAAAAAAAAAAAGTTAATTAAATAGAAATGCATAAAAGCGAAGCAGAAAAAATTAACTGAATAAAACGCATAAAAAGGAAGCAGCGTGGTTATTTTGCTTTGCAGGAGCTCCAGCGCACCCCAAGTTCTGGCCCAGACTATCCTATACAACTGTAAAAAAAACCCTCAAAAAATATTAATTAATGAAAATAATAATTAAATATACACGCATAAAAAATAAGCAGAAAAAACCCTGAATATAAATGCATAAAAAGGAAGCAGCGTGGTTATTTTGCTTTGCAGGAGCTCCAGCGCACCCCAAGTTCTGGCCCAGACTATCCTATACAACTGTAAAAAAACCCTCAAAAAATATTAATTAATAAAAATAATAATTAAATCTACACGCGTAAAAAATAAGCAGAAAAAAACCCTGAATATAAATGGATAAAAAGGAAGCAGCGTGGTTATTTTGCTTTGTGGGAGCTCCAGCGCACCCCAAGTTCTGGCCCAGACTATCCTATACAACTGTAAAAAAACCCTCAAAAAATATTAATTAATAAAAATAATAATTAAATCTACACGCGTAAAAACAACTGGATATAAATGCATAAAACATAAGCAGCAACGTTGTTTTGCTTTGCAGGAGATCCAGAGCACCCCAGGTTCTGGCCCAGGCTACAATATACAACTTTAACTGCCCCCCAAACTAATAAAGAAATAACAATTTAATTAAATATAAATGCAGAAAAAATAAGCAGAAAAAAAAAATTGAATATAAATGCATAAAAAGGAAGCAGCGCAGTTATTTTGCTTTGTAGGAGACTCAGCATACCCCAAGTTCTGGCCCAGATCATGCCATGCAACTGTAAAAAAAAAAAACCCTTCAAAAATACTAAGTAATAAAAATAGTAATTAAATATAAACGCATAAAAATAAGCAGAAAATTTAATGGAATATAAATGCATAAAAAATAAGCAGTGTGGTTATTTTGCTTCGCAGGAGACTCAGTGCACCCCAAGTTCTGGATCAGATTACAACATGCAACTGTAAAAAAAAAAACCACCTCCAAAAATATTAATTAATAAAAACATTAATTAATAAAAATTAAATATACATGCATAAAAATAACTGAATATAAATGCATAAAATGTAAGCAGCACCGCTGTTTTGCTTTGCAGGAGCTCCAGCGCACCCCAAGTTCTGGCCCAAGAGTACACTATGCAACTGTAACTGCCTCCCAAATTAATAAATAAATAACAATTAATTAAATATAAATGCATAAAAAATAAGCAGAAAACAATTAATTGACTATAAATGCATAATAAGGAAGCAGCGTGGTTATTTTGCTTTGCGGAAGATCGAGCGCACCCACAAGTTCTGGCCCAGGCTCTAACATGCAACTGTAACTCCCCCGCCCAATTAATTAATTAAGGAAAATAATTAAATGTGAACGCATAAAAATAAGCAGAAAAAAATAATGAAATATAAATGCATAAAAAATAAGCAGCGTGTTTATTTTGCTTTGCAGGAGACTCAGTGCACCCCAAGTTCTGGCCCTGATTACAATATTCAACTATAAAAAAACAACCCCCAAAATATTAATTAATAAAAAATTAATTAAATGCATAAAAATAAGCAGAAAAAAATAATGAAATATAAATGCATAAAAAATAAGCAGCGTGGTTATTTTGCTTTGCAGGAAATCCAGCACGCCCCAGGTTCTGGCCCAGATTATGCTATGCAATTGTAAAAAAACCCCTCAAAAAATATTAATTAATTAAAATATCAATTAATATGACTATCAATTGCCCCCACCTTGCTGCTTAGGCACTTCTTTGCGGCCGATCAGGTCCCAGTTGGTGGCTCCGAAGATGAGGAGCTGCCCCCGGCACCGGGAACCCTCCAGCTTCTGTGGGGAGCCGACACCGTCAGGGGGACATCGGGGACATGGGGGACGTGGGGGACACAGGGGACATCGGGGACATGGGGGATGTGGGGGACACGGGACACTGGGGACATGGGGGACACGGGGGACATCAGGGGACATCGGGAACACGGGGGACATTGGGGACATCAGGGACACAGGGGATATCAGGGACATTAGGGACACAGGGGACATCGGGGACATCAGCGACACAGGGGATGTGGGAGACATGGGGGACACAGGGGACATCGGGGGACACGGGGGACATGCGGGTCATGGGGGGCATTAGGGATGTGATGGATGTGGAGGACATCAGGGCTGTGGGGGACATCAGAGAAATGGGGGACACTGGGGACATGGGGGACATCAGGGACACAGGGGTCATGGGGGACACAGGGGACACTGCGGACATGCGGGTCATAGGGGACATCAGGGCTGTGGGGGACATCAGAGACATGGGGGACACTGGAGATGTGGGGGACATCAGGGACACAGGGGACATGTGGGACATAGAGGACATGGGGGACATTGGGGATGTGGGGGACATCAGGGACACAGGGGACATTGGGGTCATGGGGGATATGGGGACACGGGGATCATGGGGAACACTGGGGACACAGGGGACATGTGGGTCATGGGGGACTTTAGGGATGTGATGGACATGGAGGACATCAGGGCTGTGGGGGACATCAAGAGACATGGGGGACACTGGAGATGTGGGGGACATCAGGGATACAGGGGACACTGGAGATGTGGGGGACATCAGGGACATGGGGGACATCAGAGACATGGGGGACATCAGAGACACAGGGGACACTGGAGATGTGGGGGACATCAGGGACATGGGGGACATCAGAGACATGGGGGACATCAGAGACACAGGGGACACTGGAGATGTGGGGGACATCAGAGACATGGGGGACATCAGAGACACAGGGGACACTGGAGATGTGGGGGACATTGGGGACATCAGGGACATTGGAAATGTGGGGGACATGGGGGATGCTGGGGACGTGGGGGACATCAGGGACATGGGGGTCATGGGGTCAGGGGACACTGGGGACACGGGAGATGTGGGGGACACTGGGGACATCAGGGACATCGGTGACGGGGGGGATGGGGGGGCATGGGGGGGACACGGGGGACGCAGGGGGGACATTCTGCAGTGTCACCCCACTGAGGAAGCCCCTGTGCCCCCCAAAAGGGCCCCGAAGCCAAGCGCTCCCCTTGCAAGGCAAAGAAGGGTGGGAAAATGGTGGGGGGGTGCTCTGGACCCCCCCCAAAATGCACCAGCGCTTGCAGGAAGTCGGGGGGGTGTCTGATACGGGGGGCAGGGGGGGTACAGGGTGGGGGTACACCCAAGGGGGGGCCTGGGACACGCAATGACGGGGTGCGTGGGGGGGCACTGGGGTGCAATGATGGGGTGTTGGGGGCACTAGTGGGGGGCATTAAGGGTACAATAAGGGGGGGTGTATTGGGGTGCAATGAGAGGGTACGTTGGGGGGGATATGGGGGTGCAAGGGATGTAATTGGGGGTACGCTGGGGGTCGCGATGTGGGGGTGTAAGAGGGGTGAAGTATGGGGGTGCAGTGGGGGGGCACATTGGGGGTGCAACGGGGGGAGAGAGGGAGAGGCGCAATGTGGGGGGGCAAAGCCAGGGTGCATTGGGGGTGCAACTGGGGTCCATTGGGGGTGCGGGTGGGGGGTGCATTGGGGGGTTCAAGGAGGGGTGCGGGGGGGTTCATTGGGGGTGCAATGGGGGGTTCATTAGGGGGTTCATTGGGGGGGTGCAATGGGGGGGCTCATTGGGGGTGCAATGGGGGGTGCAATGGGGGGTGCAATGGGGGGTGCAATGGGGGGGTTCAAGGAGGGGTGCAGGGGGGTTCATTGGGGGGGTGCAATGGGGGGGCTCATTGGGGGTGCAACGGGGGGTTCAATGGGGGGTTCATTGGGGGTTCACTGGGGGGGTGCCCTCCCGCCGCCCCACTCACGACGCGCTCCTTGCTGTGCTCGGGCTCGCAGATCACGACGCTCTGTCCCCTCGCCGCGCCTCCTCCTCCTCCTCCTCCTCCTCCTCCACCGGCCCCTCCGCTCCCGGCCCCCCCGGGCCTGCCGGGCCGCCTCCCTCCGGGGCTGCCGTCCCGCGGCCGCCGCTCTCGAGGCGCTTCTTCATCGCTGCTCCCTCCGCTGCTCCCTCCTCCTCCTCCTCCTCCTCCACCTCCTCCTCCTCCTCCTCCGCCGCCGCCGCCGCGCTCGGGCCGCGGCCGCCGCCTCCCTCCGGCCGCCGCGGGGCCGGGCCGCCGCCTCCCCGCCGCCGCCGCCGCCGCCGCCCCGTTGCCCGGAGCCGCTTCCCAGGGCGGCCCCGCCGCTTTCCGCCGGGGCATGGCGCCTGGGGACAGCCACGCGCCGCCGTCACCCCCCCGCCAGCGGCCCGGCCCCCCCCCCCCCCCCCCCCCCCCCGGGGGACACAAAAGGCCGGGGGGGGGGGGGCGGGGAGAGGGGAGCGCGGGGTGACCCCCCCCACCCCCCCCCCGGGCCTTGAGTGCACTTGGAGAAAGTTTAAAGGGGGGGGGTGGGTGCATGGGGGGGTGCAAAGGGGCGATTTGCAAAGGGGGGGGTCATAAAAGTGGGGTGGCAAAGGGGGGTGCAAAGGGAAAACTTGTAAAGGGGGGTGTAAAGGGGGGGTGTGTAAAAGTGGGGGTGCAAAAGGAGGGGTAGAGAGGGGGGGTGCGAAAATCGGGGTGCAAAGGGGGGGTGCAAAGGGACGATTTGCAAAGGGAGGGGTATGAAAGGGGGGTGCAAAGGGGGGTGTAAAAGTGGGGGTGCAAAGGGAGGGGTAGAGAGGGGGGTTGTAAAAGTGGGGGTGCGAAAGTGGGGGCGCAAAGGGACGATTTGCAAAAGGGGGGGTCGTAAAAGTGGCGTGACAAAGGGGGGTGCAAAGGGAAAACTTGTAAAGGGGGGGTACAAAAGAGGGGTGCAAAGGGATGATTTGCAAAGGGGGGGTACAAAAGGGGGGTGCAAAGGGGGGGCGTAAAAGTGGGGGTGCAAAGGGAGGGGTAGAGAGGGGGGGCGTAAAAGTGGGGGTGCAAAAATGGGGTTGCAAAGGGGGTGTGTGTAAAAGTGGGGGTGCAAAGGGACGATTTGCAAAGGGGGGGTTCAAAAGGGGGGTGCAAAAGGGGGGTGTAAAAGTGGGGGTGCAAAGGGAGGGGTAGAGAAGGGGGTTGTAAAAGTGGGGGTGCGAAAGTGGGGGCGCAAAGGGACGATTTGCAACGGGGGGGTCGTAAAAGTGAGGTTAAGGGGGGGTGCAAAGGGAGGGGTAGAGGGGGGGTGCAAAAGTGGGGTTGCAAAGGGACAATTTGCAAAAGGGGGGGTTGCAAAAGTGGGGGTGCAAAGGGGCGATTCGCAAAGGGACGATTTACAAGGGGGGGGTGCAAAGGGGGCGGTTCGCGAAGGGGGGGCTGCAAGGGGGGGGTGCACGGGGTGTTGCCAAGAGGGGGGTGCAAGGAGGAGGTTTGCGGAAGGGGGAGACTGCGGGGGGGTTGGAAAGGGTCGGTTTGTGGGGGGTGCACAGGGGGTTACAAAAGGGGGGGTGGGGGGGGCACGGGGGGGCTACAAAGACTATTTGCAAAGGGGGGTTGGATGGGGGGTTGGAAAGGGGCGATTCGCGGCGGGGGGTGCACGAGGGGGGGTGTAAAGGAGGTTTGGGGGGGGGTGCAAAGGGGGGGGGGGTGCAAAGGGACGGTTCGCAAAGGGGGGGTTACGGAAGGGGAATCACAAACCGGGGGGGCTGCACGGCAAGAAACCGGCCCGGAGACAAAAAGCCCGCCCCGCCCCCCCCAAGGGGAAGTGGGGGGAGCTGCGCACCGGGGGGGTACCGGCTCCCCCCTCCTCCCACCCCCCCCCCTCCCCGCACCCCCACACCTGCTCTCGGGGGGGCCCCGCTTGTGCTCCTGCTGCCTCTGGCCTTTTTTATTTGCTTGTTTGTTAGGGGGGGGGCTTTTTTTTTTTCGGGGGGGGGGGGGGGAATGATATTTGAGGGGGGGGCTGCAAAATAAATCCCAGCCCCCTGCGCGGCTGGGGCCGCCCCCCCGGCTCCATCCCTCTCCCTCCGTCTGCCCCCCCCCCTTTTTTTTTTTTTTTTTTAATTTCCCCTTTATTATTGCTGGTGAACAATGGGATCTCTGTCTGGCCCCATTAAACCACGTGGATCCGCCTGCCTGCCTTTTTTTTTTTTTTTTTTTTTTTTTAAAGGCTTTTTAAGCCCCCCCCCATCCCCTTTCCCCTCCTCCTCCTCCCCCCAATTCCCTGCCCTCCCCCCCCCCCCCCCCCCCCAATTGCAAACCTGATTTTAGGGCGAAGGGTGCAGCATAAAGAAAGCAACAACTCGGGGCCTTTGCAATATTTTTGGTGGTGTTTCCTGTTGCAGAAAAAAGGAGGTAATTTTTTTTTTTTTTTTTTTTTCCCTTTCCTCCCTTAGCGCCCACCCACCAGATGCACTTAAAATGTAAATATGAGCCGCCAGAACAAATGCTACAATACAAAACAGAAACACATGTATGGGCAGGAAAGGGGAAAAAAAAAAAAAAAAAAAAATCATCTTGCTTTGGAGAGGAAGAGGCTGCAAGTCCCGCTCTGCACACACAGCTCCATCTTTAGGACGGGAAGACTTGGGGAGGGTGAGAGCAAAGGGATTCCCCTTCTGCAGCAGCCAGGATGCACGCGCTCCCCTTCTTGCGGAGGGATTTATTTTTTTCGTAAAGGAAAATGCACAACTTATTGCAAAGAATAATTATTTTTTGCAAGAGCAAAAGGCACTCGCTCCCCTACTTGAAAAGGTTTTTTTTTTTTTCACCAAGAAATAAATGCACATATCGCCTTTATTGCAAAGTGCTTTTTTTCTCAAAAAATCAATGCACATATTTCCTTTATCGCAAAGTTGTTTTTTTTTTCCCCAAGAAATAAATGCACATATTTCCTTTATTGCAAAGTGCTTTTTTTTCCTCAAAAAATAAATGCACATATCACCTTTATTGCAGTTTTCCCCCCCAAGAAATAAATGCACGTATTTCCTTTATTTCAAAGGTTTTGTTTTTTTTCCCAAGAAATCAATGCACATATCGCCTTTATCGCAAAGTGCTTTTTTTCCTCAAAAAATAAATGCACATATTGTCTTCATTGCAAAGTTTTTTTTTCCCAAGAAATAAATGCACATATTTCCTTTATTGCAGGTTTTTCCCCAAGAAATAAATGCACATATTTCCTTTATTGCAAAGTGCTTTTTTTCCCTCAAAAAATAAATGCACATATCACCTTTATTGCAGTTTTTTTCCCCCAAGAAATAAATGCACGTATTTCCTTTATTGCAAAGGTTTGGTTTTTTTTCCCAAGAAATCAACGCACATATCGCCTTTATTGCAAAGTCTTTTTTCTCAAGAAATAAATGCACATATTTCCTTCATTGCAAAAGTTTGTGGTTTTTTTCCCAAAAAATAAATGCACATATCGCCTTTATTGCAGTTTTTTTCCCCCAAGAACTAAATGCACATATTTCCTTTATTGCAAAGTTTTTTTTTTTCCCAAGAAATAAATGCACACATCATCTTCATTGCAAAGTTTTTTTTTTCCCCAATAAATAAATGCGCATATTTCCTTTATTGCAGTTTTTTTTCCCCAAGAAATAAACGCACACATCACCTTTATTGCAAAGTGTTTTTTTTTTTTTTTCCCCAAGAAATAAACGCACGTATCGCCTTTAGCGCGCAGAGTTTTTGCAAAGGAAAGGTGCGCTCCTTCTCCTTCCTGCAAAGCAAGATTTTTGCGGGAGCAGACACGCTCCCCTTCTCGCAAAGTAAGTTTTATCCCAGAGGGGAGACGCGCTCCGTCTCAAAAAAAGAGATTTTTTTTTTTTTTTTTTTTGCAGGAGGGGAAGACGCGTGTGTTTGCTCCGACCCTCCTTAGAGGTTCTGCTGTCCCCGTGCTGTCCCGTCCAGGCACACCGGGATAGGATTCATGTGCCAGTTTTTGATGCTTTTCCAATTTTTTGATGCATTTGCAATTTTTTGATGCATTTGCAATTTTTTGATGCATTTCCCATTTTTGATGCGTTTGCAATAATGTGATGCAATTCCAGCACGTGAGGCATTTGCGATGTGGGGACCTGAGCCCACGGGATGCTGGTGGGCAGAAAACAGCGCAAAAAGCCAAACTTCTTGGCAAAACCTTGGCGTTATTTAAGAAAAATAACCTCCTTTGGGGGGGGTTAAACGGAATAAAAAAAATATGAATATAGGACTTACTGAATCACCCGCGAAGCATCTCGGCGCGGCGACCTCCCATCCTGCTAATGCACCGGCTGGGTTTGGGAGATCAAAAGTTGGATGGAGAAAAATACGCCTGGGAAGGAAGGAAAGAGGCACCGCGGACCATCAGCACCCAAAAAAAAAAAAAAAAAAAAAAAGCTGGTGCAACGCTGGGGTTTTAAAACCTTTTGCTGCGGAGGAATAATTTGGCGGTGACGATTCCCCTCGCTGCCGGGATGGGTTTCAGCGTGCAGCCCGAGCGCCCGGGCCAAATTCCCCTCCCATCTACCTGCTTGGCCCTGTAAATGGCAGGTTTTCCCTTAAAATTTGGGGTATTTTGGGGGGAACGTTCTGCAGATTTTTACCCTAATTCTGGTAAAAATGAAAAATTAAAGCATTACTTCCAGGAGCTGGAGGGGGGGTGGGCTTGGTTTATTGAGGGGTTTTCCATGATACCGATAGCAACGTGATGTAATTAAAATGCTGCCAGCACTGGAACGCAGCGGGTTGGCCCTAAAAATGTATTTTTTTCCCTCAAAACGCCCCCTGGGTTATCCAGGGTGGATGGGAAAATTTTGAGGCGATCTCGGCAGGTTGCGTCAGGCTGTGGGTTAAACTGGTTTTTCTTGGGATAAGGAAAAACTGGTCTTACCTGTTAATTCCTGAGGGCGTCTGGGATGGGGAGAGACTCACCTTGGATAACCTTGGCCTTGCTTGGCCTTCCCCAGTCCTGGATCTGGCCGTGGGGTTTGAATCCCCGGCCGATGATATTGGGGGATCCCTGGGGATGGGGATATTTGAGGGATCCCTGGGGATGAGGATATTTGAGGGATCCCTGGGGATGAGGATATTGGGGGGATCCCTGGGGATGGGGATATTTGAAGGATCCCTGGGGATGAGGATATTGGGGGGATCCCTGGGGATGGGGATATTTGGGGGATCCCTGGGGATGGGGATATTTGAAGGATCCCTTGGGATGGGGATATTGGGGGGATCCCTGGGGATGAGGATATTTGGGGGATCCCTGGGGATGGGGATATTGGGGGGATCCCTGGGGATGAGGATATTTGAGGGATCCCTGGGGATGAGGATATTGGGGGGATCACTGGGGATGGGGATATTTGGGGGATCCCTGGGGATGAGGATATTTGAGGGATCCCTGGGGATGGGGATATTGGAGGGATCCCTGGGGATGGGGATATTTGAGGGATCCCTGGGGATGGGGATATTTGGGGGATCCCTGGGGATGAGGATATTGGAGGGATCCCTGGGGATGGGGATATTTGGGGGATCACTGGGGATGGGGATATTGGGGGGATCCCTGGGGATGGGGATATTTGGGGGATCACTGGGGATGGGGATATTGGGGGGATCCCTGGGGATGGGGATATTTGGGATGCACCCATAGCAATTGGAAAAAGGGGGTTTGCAGCAAGACCCTGTGCAAAAATCACCCTGTCCCTGGGAGCGGGCGGCTCTGGGTGCAGCGTGGGAATGGGTGCTGGGGGTATTTGCATGCCCTGCCTGCAGCGAGGGAGCAAAAAACCGGCTGGTGCATCCGGCAGGAGATTCGCTGCAATAAATGCAAGTTCCTTTTCATGCTCTTCGCAGCCCAGTTGCGCCGCCAGAGTTTTTAAGCGAGTTTATCCTCCAATACATTGAATTTTCCCAAGCATTTGGTGCAAGTGAGAGGGGAATTTAAGGTCTGGCTTGCCTCCGACCGGCGGGATGTTGCAGGCAGATGGAGTCTCGGGAGGGTTTTGCTGCCAAGAGCCCTGTTTTGCTGGGAATTGCATGGCCGGGAGATGCGGAAGAAGCAAAGGATGAGCTAAAAAAAAGCTTGCATGCTTGCAGTGGGCGGCTTTGTGCACCTCTGAGGGGTTTTTGGTCAGGATACCAGTGAGCAAAACCAGCCCAGCTGCTCACTATCGTCCTTGCATCATGCACCAAGAGGTCTGGCATCTTTGTCCGGGGTTTCTAGCAACGCCAAGATGCCATGGACAGCAGCTTTAGGTGCCTCCCTGCAAGGTCTTTTCCAAAAAAAAAACCCAAATCTGTGGAGAAGTTGGGACAGCTCTTGGAGGTGTCCCAAAGCCTTCCCCAGGAGGATGCCAGCAGAGGGCATCCCCGGGCCGGCTCCATCACCCCAGTTACATAGATGTCTATAAATATATAGATATTTTCACATGGAATGGCTGTATTTAGATAAACACCCTCCATGCACATCACTTCTACCCCGTCTCATATAATATAAACAAATATACATAATATAAATAATTATACAGATATTTAAATTGCAAATATTTAAAGTTTTTTGAAAAAGTCTCCCTTCACGCCCATAAAAACAGGTTTATTGAGTTCCTGCTGCTTTACATATTGTAAAGCTTTATGGGGAGGGCGTAAATCTGCACAGGGTGGGGTTTTAATTTTTTTCCAGGGCAGGGTTTTGCTTGGGGTTTGCATTTTAAACCACGGTGTCGGTGGCTTTTGCAGGGGGTGGGGCAGGATGAGACCAGTTGGGCTCAATCAGCATCACTAGGAGAGGAGGCAGCTGCTTATTTAAGGGCTGAGCAGGGGTACAAGCTGTTTTCTTGCCCAAATATCCCCTGGGTCTTTTCCCTGAGGGGTGAAGGTCTGGATCCTTGATGGAAAAAAATCTCTCTGGCAGGCAGGATTAAATCACCGTGACCAAGGGTGGGTGACCCCCATCCTGCATCCCTGGTCTTTTGAGGGTGAATAAAACCACGTTGCTGGAGTTGATGGACTTTTTTTGGCTAAATGGAGGTTGCCCTGCATGTAAGCAGGAGGTGCATGAAATTTTTTCCAAGCAAGGAGCTGGAAAAGCATCCCTTACCCTTGCAGGTGTTTGCAATCCTGCTGCAAAAATGCAGCCCTGCACCTTGCACGGAGGGTTTGGGGGGGGGCTCTTGGCTGGTTGCTGCAGCCAGGAGCCCCCTTGACTTTCAGAGGAGAGGGTCTACGGAGTGATACTTTATTTTTAATTTATTTTTATTTTTAACTTACTACTTTTTGGGGGTTGTTTCCACTCCCAGGACCCCGGGGTGGCCCAGCCCTGCTGACGCCGGCACCCAGCCCCGGCTGAGTCAGTGCCGCCGCCACGCTGGGCCCCGCACCGGTGCCAACAGCCGGCCGCGAGCGAGCAAATCTCTCGTTTCTCCCTATTTTTGCTGAGCGCAGGGTGAGTTTTTTTGGGGCCGGGGGCACCCTATGGGTGCCAGGGAGGTTAATACGCAGGGGTACATTGGTGCACCCTTGCAAGGGGGGGGGTTGCAAATCGCCGTTGGGTGCCCGGTGCGTGTCATTCGGCACGTGGACAAACTCACCCCCTTTGCCAACGCAGCCGTGCCGGCAAACTGTGTCATCGCCAGCCAGCACTGACTCACCGGGAGGGTTAGTCCCTATACATCCACGCGGATGTATGGTGGGGCTATACAGAGCCAGCCGTGGGTCCCAAGGCCCCGCTTGTGGGTGCACCAGGACCTTGCTGCTGGGTGCTGCCTGCACCCCCCGGATGCATTTCTGCTTGGCTGCAAAGAAAAATGGAAGCAGCCTGCAAAGGGGTGGGTGTTTGGGTGCTCTTTGCTCCCTTTTCTCCTTGCTGTGGCCTTTGCAGAGCTGGTTTTGGGGTGCAACAACCCCTCAGTCTTTGCAGGGGGGCTTTAACTCCTTGCTGTGAAGTTGTTGGGGTGGGGAACTCGGGGTCGATTCGTGACTGAAATGCGATCTGAAAAACCAGAAAAAGAACTTTAATTTCCGTGATTGCTGCTGAGATGCTTTGGCTGAAACGGGCTGTGGAGGGTCTCCCCCTTCCACATATCAGGGCAGTGAGGATAAAGTCCTCTCCACCACGATGCTCGGGTCCTGTTCCTTCTTGCAGTGAGGTTTTCTTGGCAGGGCTCAGCACCTCCACGGGCAGCAATACCTGGCAGGGCAGCAATGCCATTACGCAAAGGAAAAGGTGGGTTTTTTTCAGCTGCCTGCGAGTCATCCGAAGGGCACTGGGAGATTTTTTTTTTCTTTTGCCGGGCTTGTTTGGCGGGTTTTGAACTGGAATAAACCTGGCAGCTATTTAGTTTATTTGCAAGGGGTGTTTTCCAGCAGGGCTGGGTGGCAGCAGCCTGGGTGTGCCGGCAGGTATAGCCGTGACAGGGACAGAAAACTCTTTCCCAGCAAGAAAAACACAGTCCCAAACACCGATGAGATAGGTAAGACGGGTGCATTTTGTAGTGAGGATATTGCATTTAAATAAATGCACGCATGGGGTCCTTGCGCTGCTTTAACTTGTCTTTTTTTTTTTTTTGCTGTAGAGAGTATTTTAGGGGGGTGTGGGGGGGTGGGTTTAGGGCCTGAAAAGCTGGCGTGGGGGAAATACCCTTGAATGGGGACGTGGAGCTGTGTTTTGGGGCTGCTGGCCTTGCAGCCAGTGGCTTGGATGTAAAATATCCCAGAGAAAATCCTCTTTGCCTGGATATTTTGAAAGCTCCTGCTGCAAATCCTGGGGCTGTTTTTGTACGGGCGATGCTCTTGGCGGCGAGAGGGTTAACAGGTCGCCCTGGCATACAGGGGGTTAAAAGGCAAGGAGGGGGCCAAATCCTGCTTGGGGGGGTTATTTATTAGGATTGGGGACACCAGGGGTGTAAATCAGAGCTGCTTGGGAAGAAGAAGAAGAGGAGGAGGGGGAGGCGGGGGAGATGCTGCCCAAAATCCCGGCATCCCTCGGTGCAGCCGCTGGACCGCGGCTCCCATCCGGCTGCGAGCCCTCGTCCGCCGGGATCTGGGGTGTCGGGGTGGGTGGGTGGGTGCCAGCTGGGTGTCACCCACCCTGGGCACCCCATTGCGGCCGACGGTGGGATTCATTCCCATCGGGTTAAGGGTTGGCTTTTATTTTCCTGACGTTGCCTCCCCGCCGGGGGCCTGCTCGGCCGATGCGGATACAAAGCCGGAGGAGACGCGGCCTTCCCAGGTCAGCAGAAACCCATCTCCCCTCCCCTCCTTGCCCATAAATCCATCCATCTATATATTTATAATGTATATCTATAGGTTATCGCATCCTCTTGCAGGGGGAAGAGGTCGCCCTTCGCCACCCCGCTGCTGCCAGGGCCGATCAGGGCTTTTGTTATACATATATATTATATTTTTTTAAATTGCTTTTAAATATATAAGCAAAAAGAAGAAGCAATGGGGAGGGAGGAGGTGGGCTTCGGTGCATCGAGCTTATTCTACACCCATTCCTGGCCTTTTTCACCCTATTTTCTTGTGAACTGTGACGGTTGCAAATCCCTCCTGGCTTTTCCCGGCTGGGATTTGCAGCACCTGCAGGAAACTATAATTTCTTGTGGAGGGGTGAGAGCTTCCCCCAGGATAATTTTGACAGCAAAAAATGGCAATTTTCCCCCTTTTAGTGATTTTTTTTTTTTTTAGACGTGGGTTGCATTGGGGTGTGAGGTTGCATTGCATGCTGCAAGGGGCTGAAGTCGCTGCAATTTTTTTTTCCCCTCTGTACCAGTTTATTTTTTTTTTAACGTAGTAAGTGTGTTTTAGTGAGATGCCAGGTTGCAAAGAGCAGGTTTTTGCCCCAAAATACCAGCAAAAAAAGTAAAGTGATACATATGCGGGGTAGAAAAAAAAGCAGTCGTTTATGGAGCGCTTGAAGAGATGTTTGCAAAACAGGGAGAGAAATTAAGAATGTTGGGGAGGGTGATCCCGAATTCATCGGTGTCACCACCTGATGCTGATTTCTGAGTCACTTTTCTGCCAAAATACGGTGACCTCAGAGCACTGGCAGGAGGAAAAATCACTCGCAAGGGTGGGAGAGGTTTTAATTTGGAGCTTTGCAATAAAGAAAACCCCAAAATTGTTGGAAATTTTGAGCTGGAAACACTAATGGGGAAAAAAAACCCATTTTTTTTTTAAACTTTTTTGTTGTTATTTCTGATTCAAAATTCTTCTCCCTTCAAATTTCTTTCCAGGATAGTTTTGCAGTGGGTGAACTTTGCAATTGCTTTGGAAAGCATCGAATTGGGGAGGTTTTGGGCAATAAATACGGCTTTTTTGTTGCTTTTTGGGTCTCTTTGCAAGGAATCTTTGCAGAACAGGGTCTTTTTTTTAATTCAAGTGCTATAACTCTGATTTTTTTTTTTAACTGATTCTTTTTTTTTCCCCCCTTTTTTCTCTGCATTTGCACTTCTCACGGTGTGAGCTGGACAAGGGATGGATTTTTTCCGGTTCGTCAGAGCTGTTGAAAAGGGAAATAAAAAGGAAAACGGCGGCAGTTTTCCAGGTCTTGGGTTTTTAGCTGGAATATTTGTGGGATATTTGCCCAGAAGAGCTGTTTTGAGGTGAAAGAGGGAAACACCATGTTCAGGAAAAGCTTTTCCTATAAGATGATGCCTTTTGGCAAGAGTTTATTTGAAATATAATCAAAAAATTGACTTGAATTTTGAATTTTCATGGAATTTTTTCCAGGGGAAAAACCCGCTCTTTTGGCTTTTTTTCCATGAAAACCCTTTTAAAATTATTTTTTTTGAAAAAAAATCCATCTTTTGGCTTTTTTTTAGGGCAAAACCTCCATCTTTTTGCTATTGCTTCATTCCCACAGCTTGCCAAGCCGCCCCTTTTTGCCACCTCCAACCGCAACCGCATCAAAACGCCCAATTTGGGGGAATTTTGAAGATGTGGGATAATTTTTCACCAGGATAATTTCTCTTCATTGGAGCCCTCGTTTTCCTGCACTGATGCCTTCAAATATCTGCAATTAATTCCTTAGAAAACTGGGAAATAAACTTGGCCCTTAAAACGCTGATAACACGCCACACAGACCCAGTTAGGGCTAGAAAAAACCCAAACCCTTACATTGCAGCAAATATTTGTTAAAAAATTATTATTTTAAAGGACTGGGCTTTGGGGGAGAAAGCGCTTTTCTCCAGGGACCGTGCCACTCTCCCTGGCATCCTGCGCACTGGAAATAATCTGAATTAATTCTATTTTTTGGCCAAAGTGATGGTGGAAAAACATCCAGGTGGTGAAATACGCCTTGAAACCACAGTTGGGATGTGGGACCGTCGGCTGGAGGAGTTAATGAGGAGTTAATAAGGAATTTGAGGAAATTCTTGGGAGACAAAAGCTAATTCTTATTTCTACACCTTCCCATCCCCTATAAATAGCACCAGGGTTATTTATAAGGAGAGATTTAACATGGTGGGGATGTGGAGATGAGCAGGAGGGACTCCCAGTGTAAATCCTGGCTGCAGCCCTGCTGTGATATTATGGACTTTTAAAAATTTTTTTTTTCTTGCAAACCCCTATATTTAAGAATGGTTGGTGGGATGGGGCGGAGGATGCTTTAATGAGGGACCCGTCCCCCGGGGCTGGCAGCCGTCCCCTCCAGCTGGGACCTGTCGCTCCATCGCAGCAGCTAAAAATAAACAAAATAAAGCCAAATAGTTGCCAGCTTGCTAGGCGAAGGGTCGGGCTGGGTTTAGCAGATGGCCCTGCTTCTCTGCCTTTATTTAGATCGAGCTCTATTTATTTTTCCTCCCTGCCTGTGTTGGGAGGGAGACGGGGCTGAACCGTGGCTCGTGATGCTGCCTCAAGCTGTTCACTGGTGGCAGGGTGAGGACCCAGCAGCTCCTGCAGGCTTTAAATCCGTATTTCCAAGGATATTGTATCCCTGCATCCTTCTGGGATTACATCGCATCCCTGTCTCCTCCTTGGATTATTCTGCATCCCCGTTTTGCTATCCCAGTCTGGTTTGGGGGCATCTCCCTGGTAGGGCTCGTCCCCACCAGCTTTTCCCTCATCCCACGGGATGCATTTTGCTACTGGGATGCTCCTACCCCTGATAGCAGTTTTGCTATGAAAAATTATGCAAAATAACCCCCTTTTTTTTTTTTTTTTTTTTTTTTAAATTTAGCAAGACCAAATCAAAGGTTGCGGTGGTTGTTTTGGAGAGCTGGTAAGTCTCTTCGGCGGCAGGCGTGCTTGCAGCTGGAAAAATAACCAGCCATGGGACAAATCGGGTGGATGGGAGTTTATGTCAACTGTCAAAATGGGAAGTGACCTTCTCCTGCCCTGCTAAAATCGGGACCGAGCCACAGGGCCTGGCTGTGCATCATCCTCCCGCTTCCCTCTCCAAACGCAGAAGCCATGAGATTACTGGAAGAGTGAAGCAAACCAGCGAGCAAACTGGTTTCTGGATAAAACCATCGGCATCGTTTTGCTGGGTTTATTTTACCCAGGTGTTGCTATTTTCTCCTTACTTTTGGTTGTGGGTTTTTTTTTTTGGAGGCATCGCTGCAGAAATATGGCTTTTTTTCCCTGTGGTCCTCAGGTCCATCGCATCTCCTGGTGGGGCTGGTTTTTGGTGGATTTATGGCTTGGTTGGCATCGCATCTGTAGGGATAAAACCCGGAGCTTGCGAAAGAGGGAGAGAAGGGAATCGCCTGCTCCCATGCTAATGGGAAGCAGATTAGGTGACATGTGAGAGCAGCCTTGGCTGCCAATTGCTTTCTGTTTTGAGGGCCAGGAAAAGAGTTCAAGGAGAAAAAATAAGTGTCTCCAGGTTCTCCACCCCCAAATAAATCCCTATTAATGTGTTTATGGAGGCTCGTTGCAAAAGTGGCTGGAAGAGGATATTTGTGGTGGTAATGCAGGACAAGGAGGGGAAGAAGAGGTTTATTTTGTTTTTTTTTTTTATATCTGGGAAGGGGTTGGATGGGTTTTAGCTCAATGCTTTAGGGGGGATATTGCAGCGGGACGGGGTTGGGGTTGTTGAGCACTTTGCAGCCTGGCTGGGTTGCAGCATCAGCTTGTGCACGTGCTGTGATTGCAAGTGGTTTATAACTTGCTTTCCAGGGATAAATGCAAATCTGGGAGGTGATCCCAGACCTCAACTCCCTCCTGCTGTGCTCTAGACCTACATATATATATATGTATATATATACACGTGGGCCTGGAGCTGTATGACTGGCTGCAAACCCACGTGGAGCAGGTGCACCCACGCTGTGCTGCAGCCCCGAGGGGTTTTGGTACAGGAGGAATAAAGAGATCTTTTATTTCTGGGATCATCCAAGGTCTGTGCATCCCCTATATCCACCTCCCAGGGGACATGAGGATCCAGATGAGGGAGAAATGGTCACTGGGTGGGGGGGGGTCACAGCTCTTTGGAGCAGGGTGGTGGCATCTGTCATGTGCCGGTTGCTGCTTCCAGCAGGACCAAATTAACAAAGTTTGGTCCCGTTTTGCTCGTTGCAGCCTCTCAGGTGTCGTTTCTCTCTGCTGCATCGTCCCTTGGGCATGGGGGGGGGTCCCTGCTCCGTCCTTCCTCTTCCTCTTGGCGACCTTTCAGGGCGTCATGCCGGGCGTCTCTGGTTACCAGAGCGGATGAGCCATTGATCGAAGGAGGATGCTTGGTGCTTCCCACCCTCCGAGACCTTCAGGCTTGATGCTCGGAGCTGGATTTACCATGCAGGGGCTGGATTTGCCATGCACAGGGTGGATTTACTGTGCACGAGCTGGATTTGCCGTGCCAAACTGGGACCTGGGAGCAGCTTTTCTGCTCCCTTGCAAGGTTTTGCTGGAGCTGGATCCATCACACCTGGGGTCTCCCCACATTGCCTCCTCTCCTGGGGATGGATTTAAGGGGCTGATCTCCCCTCTCAACCCATTTCTCCTTCTCTCCTGCAGGAAAGCCTCGGGGAAGGGCCCAGGCAGAGCATCCGGACCCCCCGCGCCATGGCTTCGTCTGAGCTGCCTCCCCCCCCTGCAGTAGGTACTGTCAATCTGCTCGAGCTGTTTTGTTTTTTTTTTAGGGGGGGGGAACCCACCCTTGGGCAGCAAGTGGGGTGCATCACCTAGGGGCATCCCACACATCCCCATTGGAGCCTCTTGGGGTTGTGAAAACACGAAGGGCTTGTTGTATCTTGCAGTTTTTTGGGGGGATGCTCTCTTCTGTCCCCTCCCCTGCATCCCTCCATCCCTCTGGGGTACAGCAGCACCGCGTGGGGGGGGGACACTGAGTGACAGGGTTTCTGCTCGCAGGTGACCATCTCGCCCCAGAGACCCCCAGCACCCTGCCCCACGGGGAGGAGGACCTCGGCGAAGCCTTTGACTTTGAGGACAGCGAGGAAGAGGAGGAAGAGGAAGAGGACTCGGCGGCCGAGCCAGGTGGTGAAGCTGTCCTCCGGGCACCCCCTCGCAGGCGGCGTGCTGCCAGCTCCGGCGTCGGTGAGGAGCGCAGGCGGGGGGTCCCCAGTGTCTCTGATGTCCCCACTGTGCCCTTTGGGTGCCCAGGGTGGCACCACTGTAAGTCCAGACGCCAACGCTGTTTCTTTTTGCTTTTTCTGTCCACAGACGGGCTGGTGCCAGAGACCCAGGAAGGGTATGTGGGGTTTTGGGGGGATTTTGGGGGTTTTGAGTCACTTGAAGGAGAAAGCACAATTTTGGGGTTTGTGCCCCCCTCTTTGACATGTTGCAGCCTGGTGCTGTGCCTCAGTTTCCCCAACTTCTCCCTGTTGCTTGTGAAAGGGGCTGCAAGCAGCAGAGCCCTGAGGTTTTGGGGTGCAGCCCTGGGGATCTGTGGAGGCTCTGAGTACCATCGGGGTCTGTCATTAAATGGGTGGTGGGGGCTTCCTCCAGCCCCTGACTGAGGAGATGAGGGAGAAACCCCCTGGGATGGGTATTTGAAGGGGACTGGTGTTTGCCCCAGCTGCAGATTTGGGGGGAAAAGATGCAAATGTGGCTGGAGGGAGGGCTTGTCCCCCCCCAGCAGAGCATGCACAGGGCACAGTGAGAGGGGCAGGACCCCCACCAGGGTTGGGGACCCTCTCCCTGTGCTCCCTGATGCTGGCGCATCCTCTTGCCCTGCAGCGGCACGCAGACTTGAGGATAAAAAAAGCCATTTTTGAGTCTTTAACATCATCCCTGTGTGCATTGCCTGGACCCACTTAAAAAAGCCATCGTGACCCTAAAACCCAGGACCCCCCAAATCCATGAAGAGCAGAGATATGATGGGGGGGAGGGGGCACAAATACAACTTTATTCTGTGCTTGTGAACCCAGGTAATAGGAACTGGGGGTGATAGGGGGTGAGGGGCTTGGGTGCACCCAATCCTGGGGGATTTGCACCCAGTCCTGGGGGGTTTGCACCCTGGGGTGCTCTTTGACCCCCTTCCCTGCAGGCTGCCAGTGGGGGTGAGCAATGGGGAGACTGGTGGAGACCCCCACATCGGTGCCCAGACCTGGAAGAGGAAAAGCAGCCACCAAGGTGGGTTAGAATGCCAGAAAAAAAAAAAAATCCCTGCCAAGGTTTGGGAAGGATTTCTCCATCCTGGCTTGATCCTTGGGTGCTGACCTGTGAGTCCCTGGGGGGGGTTTTTTTGTCCCCCACAAAGGTGAGCGCTTCGAGTTCCCGGCAGTGGAGGATGATGTGATCTATGACGATGTCCCCTGTGAAACCCTCGATGCTGAGCAGGACGGTAGGGACAGACCTTGCCCCTCCTCCCTGCTTCCCCAGGGACCACGAGCCCATTTTCCAGCAGGGCAAACTGAGGCACACTCTGGGAAGGAGACGCTCATCCTAGAAGAGGATGCAGAGGGAAAAAAAACTGCTGGGATTTGGGAGAGATGAGGACAGATGCGTTCCCAGAGGGGTTGCAAGACCCTGAGGATTTGGGGCTTCTCCTGTGGGTCCCTGGGGCAGGGAAATTGCCTTTCAGGAAGGAAAAGGAGCTGGTTTTTGTTTGCTAGGCCCGGGGACGGATCGCAGCCTGATCTACGAGGAGGTGCAGCGTGGAGAGGGGCCGCGGGCAGGCGAGGATTTGGGCTGGAGCTCCAGTGAGTTTGAGAGCTACAGTGAGGATTCAGGCGAGGAAACCAAGCCAGAGGCCGAGCCAGCCAAGCAGCGGGCATCCTTCCAGCCCAAGGTAACACTTGAATTTATGTTTTTATTATTATTATTTTCTTTTTTTTTTCCCCCTGGGTTTACTTGTGTAAAGGCACCAGAGCATCAAGCCCAGCTGCTCCTGCAGATGGTGAAGGAGAGGATGCTGCGGTTCGTGGGGTCACCCAGTGCAAAGCCAGCCCGAAACCTTGGGGGTTTCATTTCTTTCTTGTTTTTTTTTTTTTTCTTCCTTCCCCTTTTTATTTTTCCCCCTTTCCTTTTGCATTTTGGCATTGCTGGAGCATGACTGCTGCCTTTCCCTGCGCTTGCTCCCTTCCCCGCTCGAGCAAAGCCAGATTTTTGGGAAGATGCTGCCTGTACTGTGCTGCTTTGGGATGATTTCTCCTCCTCTTTTTTTTTTTTTTTTTTTGCTGCTTACCTGGATCTCTTCTCTGCCTTTTCTCGCCTCCTCTGCCTTCTCCTCCTGCCTGGTTTGCTTTGGGCTCAGCTTTCTCCAGACCTGAATAGACTAAAGGAGAGATACGCCAGGACTAAGAGGGACATCCTGGCTTTAAGAGTTGGGGGGAGAGACATGCAGGAGCTGAAGCAGAAGTACGATTGGAAGGTACTGTCCCTCCTCCATCGCTTGTCCCTTTCCCCCCACATTTCCCAGGGAGGGGAAAAAAGCCCTCCTGGAGTTTATCCAGGCTGAATTCATCCCATTGTATCCCCAGAAGAGAAAAAAGTTGAGTTAAGCACCGCAAAGCTGCATGTCCATCTGTCTTGCAGCTCCCCGTCCTCCAGCTGCCCAATCTATTTGCTTTTTGGGTGTTTGTTTTTTTTAAGGGGCGTTTGGACGAAGCGAGGTTGCCCGCGGGATAGATGGATCTGAGAAGTTTTTTCCCCTGATACAGGGTGGAAATCAGGTGGGGAAGGAGATTCTTGGGAGGTGTGCAAAGTCATTCCCAGCCCCAAACCATCCAGGCCGGCAGTTTATGGTCAGTTTGGGCTGGGAAGGCAACGCCAATGTCAGCTTGGGCTAAAAATGCTGCGGTTTGAGGTGTGAAAGGCCAACACCCCCCACCCTTTGCTCTCTCACACGTAAAGCCCTGACTGCGAGGAGGGGATGGATGCACTTGCACCTCCCTTCGCTCCCTCATCTGCTTTTGCTGCATGCTCCTGCTTTGCCCGCACCTGCTTGCCTGTGGCCGTGTCCCTGCAGAGGAAGGAGAGATGCTGGAGCATCCTTCTTCCTCAGCCACGTGTCTCCTCTTCCTCCCCGTCGGGCTGTGTGAGAAACCAGGGATGATGCTCGGAGGGCATGACCCCAAAGGGATGTCACTGCTGTATCCGGACCCAAAACGGGGTCCTGGTGCTGCCTCGAGCCTCCCGGTCCCTCTTGTCCCCCTGCCCAGATGACGCAGCTGATGAAAGCGGCCAAAAGTGGCACCAAGGACGGTTTGGAGAAGACCAAGATCGCGGTGATGAGGAAGGTGACATTCCTACACCGGAAAGAAGCGCCGGGTAAGTGGGGAAAAACCCCACCTTGCTTTTGAGAGGAAAAAAAAAAGTCTTTTTGAGGGCCTTTTTAAAAAAATCATTATGAATCCTTATGGCTTTCAGCTTTTCCTTTTGCTGATTTATTTTCTGCGTTTTAAGTTCTTTTTTTTTTTTTTCTTCACTCTTTGCATCCCTGTGTAAGCTCTGTCAGTTCAGCTTGCTCCTTGCTCCAAGCACCTTTTGGGAGCAGGACAGTGACCCCACCACGCCAGCACCAATGGGTTGCTCCCCTTGGACACAGAGCAGGATCTGCCCTGAAATACCGATTTTTGGGGTGTTTTCCTAACCCTGCTGCTGTCACGTAGGGGATGGGGAGCGGAGGAGGAGGGCGGTGGAGGCGGAAAAGCAGCCACCTGCCCGCTGGAGCTCGAGGGTCTCCCTGGAGCATCACGGGGGAGGTAGGATCCCGGCGGGTGGCCTCGGCCGGGGCTGCCCGGGGGATCCGGCGTGTGTGTCCTGGCCTTGCTGCATGTCCCCAATTCAGCTTAACCTTGCAGGGGTGGGGGCTTAAATGCTTTTGGGGGTTCCCAGGGGTGCTGGAAGGCATCCCATCCCCAGGGTGCTGCAGAGCATCCCATCCCCAGGGCATGGAGATGGGGAGAAGTAGCTCGAAGAGCTGGCAGCCAAGGGCCGCGATCCTCCCTGCCAAAATTAGGGAAGGAAAAAGGTCACCCAGCTGCCAGCGCCCTCCCCTCCAGCCTGGCCGGTCCTCCCTGTTACCGGCTGTTTATAGGCGACGGGGATGGGGCTGGGGTGGCCGTAGCGGGGCGTTGCGGCCATGTGGAAGAAGCGGCCGTCCCTGCATTGCGAGTCCGCCTTGGCTCGCTCACCCTCCTCCTCCTCAGCTGCTTCGGCCTCGGGTAAGGGATCGCCACGCTGCCCGACGGGTGCTCGCCTCTCTCCTTCCCCATTTTCTTCTGCGTGCTGCTTTTGGCTCCTTTTTTCCCCATTTTCCCTGCTTGTGCCCACCCTTGGAGCGAGGACAGGGGGCTTTTCCCCCAACCAGGGTGGCTTTTTGGGAACGGGGACCCTTTTTGTCCCCTCACCGCGGGGAGCTGGCTCGGTCTCTGCTTGCAGCCTGACTCATGCTGGTGTCCGGTGACAGTGGCTGGGGCTCCAGGAGGGACACACGATGCTGGGAGGACGCTGGGGTCCATCTCTGGTCGCAGCTCCAAACCCAAATGCATCCCCAGCCAAGCAGTTGTTGGGGCTACGGGCTCTTCTTTAGACCCAATAGAGTCTAAAATTGGGGTTTTTTTGGCTTTTGGTTTTGGTTTTTTTCCTGCAGGGGACTCGGAGGAGGAGGACACGGGTTTTTTGGAGGTCACTGTCTCTGACATGAAGCACCCGCCACCGGAGCTGGGCCCCATGCCCGAGGGACTGAGCCCTCAGCAGGTCGGTGTGGGGTGGATTGGGGGTTTGGATGGGGGTTTGGGGAGGGAGGGGCATGGCTTCCCCTTGGTCCCATGATTGAGCAACCAGGGAAAAAAGGCGAGTCAGCAGAAAGCGATGCTGCCGTGTCAGCACTTCTGCAGCTCGCTGTGCCTGCATTGTCCCCCCCACCCTAATCCCATTACTCAGGAGTGGGGGGGACCACAGCTGAGCCCTGGCATCGTTGCAGGTGGTTCGGCGGCACATCCTGGGCTCCATCGTGCAGAGTGAGCGGAGCTACGTGGACTCCTTGAAACGCATCCTGCAGGTGGGGGACCCCCTGTTTTTTGGAGGGGGTTCTGGGTGGGGGGCAGGGATGCGGGGATGCTGATGCACCAGCATCTCCCACAGGATTACAGGAACCCGCTGATGGAGATGGAGCCAAAGGTGCTGAGCGCTAGGAAGTGCCAGGTGGTGTTTTTTCGCCTGAAGGAGATCCTGCAGTGCCACTCCATGTTCCAGATTGCCCTCGCCTCCCGCGTGGCCGAGTGGGACTCAGCGGAGAAGATTGGGGACCTCTTCGTGGCCTCGGTAGGAGGAAAAGTCAGGGGATCACCACCAAACTTCCCCCTGAACCCCTCTTGATGATAACAGGGGGGGTTTGGAGGATTTAAGTGATGCAGCCCCAACCTGGGGTACCACCAGCATCCTCAGCATCACTCCAAAAATACACGAGCACCCCCATGCTTTGCTGACCCCCCCTTTTTGGGGGAGCCCCATGCCATTGTGGCTCTCCTTCTGCCCTCTCCCCAGTTCTCCAAGTCGATGGTGCTGGACGTCTACAGCGACTACGTCAACAACTTCACCACTGCCATGTCCCTCATCAAGAAGGCTTGTCTCACCAAACCTGCCTTCCTCGACTTCCTCAAGGTCAGGAGGACCCAAACGCGGGTGCGTGGTGCTGCTGGTCACCACTATGGATGAAAACTCCTCTTTTTTTTTTTTCTTTTCTTCCCCTTGCAGAAGAGGCAGATGGCCAGCGCCGACCGGGTCACGCTCTACGGGCTGATGGTGAAGCCCATACAGAGGTTCCCTCAGTTCATCCTGCTCCTGCAGGTAGGTGCGAGGGGTACCTGTACCCACCTTTGCACCTTATTTTTTGCAGCCTGGGTGCTGCAGGAAAGGGTTTAGCAGGGGACACGTTTCTGGGTTGGCAGCTTGGTTGCAGCTTTGGGGACCATCCCAAGGATCATCCTCCAAGCTTTGATTTTGGAGGTGCTGAAAGCACTTCCAATTGTAACGTCCCCAACGGGGCTGATTTTCCTGGGGTGACTTTTGCCTCCCATCCCTTCCCCCACCTCAGGACATGCTGAAAAACACCCCCAAGGGCCACGCGGACCGCCTGTCCCTCCAGCTGGCCCTCACTGAGCTGGAGACATTGGCAGAGAAGCTCAACGAGCAGAAGCGCTTGGCCGACCAAGTCGCTGAAATCCAGCAGCTCAGCAAGAGCATCAGTGACCGCAGCAGCCTCAACAAGGTGCGTCCTTCAACCTCACCTCCTCATCCTCATGATGGGTGGGTTTTGGAGCTGGTGGTTGAGCTCTGCAACTTCCACCTTCCTCTCCGCATCGAGGGTTTCGGGAAGCCAAGATCCCTGTTTTCTCTGAAAGGATGTTGAGTGAAAACAACGCTGGAGGCTGGCACAGGGAAATTCCCCTTCAGGCAAAAGCAAGGACGAGCTGCTTTGTCTCATGTGTCTGATTTTGCAACCGTTGGTGGAAAAAACCAACCTTAAATGAAGCTCTTGCGACACATCCTGGGCTGGGCATGGCCGTGGTGGCAAAAACTGCAGTGGGGCACCCGCCAGCCTCAGCCCTGGGATTAGGATTTAGGGCCAGAGGATGAAGAGAGACCCAAAAGGGGCTGTGAAGGGGCCACGTTGGTCTTTCAGGGCTCTGCTCTCTTGGTGGTTGGATACATAGGGGGCAAAGGATTTTTTCATCGTGCAGCCTCAAAGCATGTTGCATGTCTGCAGAACTTGGGGCTGGTCAGAGGAAAATCCTTGCAATAAGGGAAAAGGAACCCAGATTTTGGGGCAGGAGGCTTGTGGGAGCCCCCAGGCTGAGCCCCTCTCCTGCTCCATCCCCTTTGCAGCTGCTGAGCTCGGGGCAGCAGCAGCTCCTGCTCTGCGAGACACTGACAGAGACGGTGTATGGCGACCGGGGGCAGCTCATCAAGTCGAAGGAACGGAAGGTTTTCCTGCTCAATGACATGCTGGTCTGCGCCAACATCAACTTCAAGTACGTGCTGATGGCCCCAGACCCCAAAATCACTTTGCAAAGCGCTGATGTAGCGACCTTCCCCCTTCCCCACCTCAGTTATTGGGCTTAGTGGGTTTTTCTGTCTCTACCCCAAGGACTTTTAAAACCACCTCACCTTGTTTCAGAGGGAGAACCCACCTGGGTTAGGGTTGCTTTGCCTCCTGTTTTGGCATGCCTCCATGCAAAGCCTCCATCCCCTGGTGCTGTGGGGTCTGGGAGCCTGCTGGAACCTCAGGGCTTGGTGGAGGTTAATGCTGCAAATGGGAAAAACCTTTCTTGAGTTCCTCATAACACCTCTTTATTAATTGTTTTTCCCCTCTTCCAGGCCAGTGAACGCAGGGTAGGTGCTGAGTGTGGTCTGCTGTGGTTATGTGCCCCACGTTTGGGGGTGCAGGCATGGTGTGGGGTTGCAAATGGGGCCTGGCTTGCAAAATGCATTTTGCAAGGGCTTGCAGGGCGAGCCATGGTGCCTGCTGATTTATTTATATATATTTTTGCATCCTCCCTCGGCAGAGGCCAGCTGGAAATTAGCAGCCTGGTGCCCCTGGGTCCCAAATACGTGCTGAAGTGGAGCACGGCCCTCCCGCAGGTGCAGGTGGTGGAGGTGGGGCAGGAGAGCGGCGCCTACGACAAGGACAACGTCGTCATCCACAACGCCGGTGCCAAGAAGCACGCACCATCCGGGCAGGCTTCGCACAGTGAGCACCCATCCTTTGATCCAGCGTTGGGCTGGTTTTGGGCTTGGATGGAGCACTCTCCATTGACCTCATTTCTCCATTTCTCTACTCAAGATAAAGTCTACCTGGGGCCACCGCGGCTCTTCCAGGAGCTGCAGGACCTGCAGAAGGACCTGGCGGTGGTGGAGCAGATCACCCTTCTCATCAGCACCTTGCATGGCACCTACCAGGTATCTACATGCCAAAGCGTGGCCAAACTCGTGATTTGGCTAGAACCAAGCTTAGGCGCTTTGCAATGACCATGCGGTTCCTTGGGGACAGCTGGATATCTCATCCTCGTGCGCCCCACGGATGAAATTTGGGGATGATTCAGGCTTGTTTTGGAGGCGTTTCCATGATTTCTGACTTTTCCCCCAGAACCTGAACATGACAGTGGCTCAGGACTGGTGCTTGGCCCTGCAGAGGATGATGAAGGTGAAGGAGGAGGAGATCCACTCCGCCAACAAGTGCCGCCTCCGTCTCCTGCTGCCCGGGAAGCCGGACAAGTGAGTTTGTGGATCATGGGTGGGTTCTTCCCACCCTGGGGAGGAGGAGGCTGAAGACCAACCTGGTGATTGTTTCTTTCCCTACGCAGGTCTGGCCGCCCCATCAGCGTCATGGTGGTCTTCATCACTCCAAACCCCCTGAGCAAGATCTCCTGGGTGAACCGCTTGCACTTGGCCAAGATAGGACTGCGTGAGTAGCCCCGCGGCGCGTTGTTTGCCATCACCCTTGCTTTGAAAAGCCAAAATCGGGAGTGAGGGGGTGGGGTGTTGCATCGCTCCAAGCATCCTGACACGAAACGGAGCAGAAATTCAGAGCAAGACGATGGAGAACATTTTGGGGGCTTTCATGCTGGAAATGATGGGAATCAGTAGTTCTGGCTCAAAATACTTTGCATTTTGCTGCTCTTGGGTGGCATCTCCAGGTTGGCATCGTGTGGTGATGGATTTCTGTTGGCTCCCGTGCTGATGGTGTTGGAGCTGACCCGTTTTCTGTGAAATAGGATGAATAAGCAAGGGAGGAGCCATCTCTCCTGCTGTTTCCCTATTCCTATTTAACTCCACCAGCCACTGCAGCACAAAAAAAAAAAAGTTTAATGGAAGAAAAAAAAAAAATCATTTGAAATCCTATTTGAGTGTTTGGATCCCCCCGGGCTGGAACAATTTTTGATTCTCTTGTTTTTAACAGTTTATGTGGCTTTTTTTTTTAATCTGGGATGCCTAGGGGATAATCCTGTATCCATGAGTTAGAAATGAAAACACATTAAAGCCTAATGTGAAGAAACACATTAGGGTGTATTTTTTTTCCCCTTATATATAAAACTTATGTGTTTTTTTGGGGCTCTTTTTGCCACTGCTCGAGGCGGTTGCTTGGCTGCATGCTGCGGTGGGGTGCAATAGTTTGGAAGAAAGGGGAGAGTTGTACCCCAGGTCACCAGATGATGGTGGTTTGGGGTTGGAGATAAAAGCCCTGCACCTCAAATTACTAATTTTGGGGTCCCATCAGGGAGGGGAGGGATGCTGGGGGGGTGTCTTGGCTGTCCTTGATTACCTCTGCTCACTGCAGGGGAGGAGAACCAGCCAGGCTGGCTCTGTCCTGACGAAGACAAGAAGAGCAAAGCTCCTTTCTGGTGCCCCATCCTCTCCTGCCACATGCCTGCCTTCTCCTCCAAGGCCCTTGATCTGCAGGTAAGGGTGACGGCCAACCTCTTCAGCCCGCTCAGTACCTCCTTCCCCTTTACATCCATCATTTTGGGGAATAAAGGCAGAAATCCTATGGTGGATGGACCGGGTGGAATGGCCAAGCTGGTTGCAGAAATTGGTGCAATTCACCCTGGAAAACTGCAAAACCAAGCTGGGCTGGGGCTGGATCCTGATTTTTGGGGCGTGCACCAATACCCTGCATGCATTGGGGTAATTTGGGGGTGTTGTGGACCCCCCAGTACCCCCGTCTCTCCCCCAGCTCGGCGCCGCAGTGCACAACCCCGTGCAGTCCTCGCTGCTGGGCTTCTCCGCCGTCAGCACCTCACTGCCGCAGGGCTACCTCTGGGTGAGCAAAACGGCCCCAAAACGGGGCAAAAACTGCCGGGTTTGGGTCACACTGGCTGCAACCCCCCTCTCCAGTGCTTGTGGCTGGTGCTAACACCCATTTTCTGGTCCCCACAGGTTGGGGGGGGACAGGAAGGCGCAGGGGGGCAGGTGGAGATCTTCTCCCTCAACCGCGCCGTGCCGCGGACGGTGAAATCCTTCCCGGTGGCTTCGCCGGTGCTGTGCATGGAGTACATCCCCGAGGCGGGCGAGGGGGAACTGGCAGGCACCCAGGAGCCCCGACCGACCACCGAACAGCCGCCTGCATCCCCTCATCCCACCGTGTGCTTGGGCTTACGGGATGGCAGGTGAGCCCTCATCTTCTGCATCCCTCCCTCGGTGCAACCACCAGCACCAAACCTCGAGCACCGGCACAATCTCCTGCATCTCCTCCTCCCTCTTCCCTCCCCAGCATCGCGGTCTATGGCAGCGTGGACACGGGGACGCAGTGCTTGTTGACCTGCAAAAGCCCGGGCATGCAGCCTGTCCTCTGCTTGAGGCACAGCCCTGAGTACCTGTTTGCGGGGTTGCAGGATGGGACCGTGGCTGCCTACCCCAGGAGCAATGGTGAGGGCACCCCCGTGCATGCTTTCAGACAGGCTTTTTGGTGGGACACCCTAAAAACCATGGAACAGGTGGTTTTTCACACTAGCAAGACATGCTGGCTGATAAAATGGTGATAAAAGCACCATTTTTCATTTTTTTCCCCCCATTATTTCATCCCTCCCTTGCAGCCCAAGGGTAAAAAAAAAAATAATTTTACATTGCCAGGATGAATGCAAGAGGTTTTGGGGAAAATATGTGGAAAACCGTCGTGATGAGGGGTTGGTGCTGCAGCAAAGGATTTGCTCGGAGGGTGGTTGCGCTCAGGGGCTACAGGAAGAGTCCACTGCCGGGATGCACAAGGACTCAGAGCTTTTGGCTTCAAAAGAATCACCTTTTTGGTACTATAAACTGAGCTGACCCCCTCCAAACCCCATCCGTGCAAAAGCCCTCTCATTTATTAGCTTGATTTGGGGTTTATTTTCCCTGGCTCCAGCTCAGGCCAAGGCTGCAGCTTGCTGAGAGCCTTCCTCCCCCGGGGACTCCTCGCCTGGGCTGTTAAATACCTTTGCTTCATCGCTAGAGGGTAGGAAAGAGCCTCAAATAATGTGTTGCATTGGCCTATTTTTGGACAAAACCCCTTATTTGCTCTGAGATACCCTGCAGCGAGCAGCACCCAAGTCAACCCAGAGCCAGTAAAGCCACTTAAATTGCATTTTGGGGTGCTGCGTATCCCCTTTCCCACCTTATAGCAACCGTGCAAACTAATTAATAAAGTGGCTTTAATTTAATCTCGATTGCATAAATGCACGTCGAAGGCAGCAAGCTGCTGGCAGGACTGCGGGGTGGGGTTTTTAATCTTATCCCCATCTTTTTGGAAGGAGAAAGCTTTCCCAAAATAGCTCGTTTTTACGTGAAAATTAGGATTTGCTGAAAGGCAGCTCGGTTGCAAACTCCTGCTGATGGGAGCAGAGGTCCGAGTGCCCAAAGGGCTCTTTTATCCCTCTGATCCTATGGTTTTATTTTTAAAAAATTGCATTGGAAATAAGAAAAGGAGAGCAATTATCTATTGAAGTTGCTCAGCCACTGCTGGTGGCGAATTCATCCAAATCCAGATTGGATGCTCTTCACAGAGACACTCCAGATCGGCCCTGGATGAATCGGCTCTGGAGTGTGGCTTCAAGAGCAAATAAATTAAAAAAAAAAAAAAAAAGGAATTTTTGGCTTTTGCAGCAAGGAACATGCCCGAGCGTTGCAGGTGGCCAGATGTCTGCTGCTATAAAGCTGTTTGTACGGGGGCAAAGGGGCTCTGCGGGGGTTGAAGTTGGGGGTGTGTCCTCCCCCCATTCTTTTGATTGTGGCATTAAGGTGCTTGGAGGCATCCTGGGGACACGAGGGGTTTGCAGCTGACCCCAGCAGCCATTTTAGGGTGGTTTCAGCTGCATCAAAAGATGCTGCTTCTTTTTGCTGAGCACCTTTTTGCCCTCCCCATCCCCCCCTGGCTCCATCCTGGCATCTCTGCTCTAGGGGGGCTGTGGGACCTGGCGGAGCAGCCCACCCGCCTGGCTGTGGGTACCAGCCCCGTGCGAGCTCTCCTGACGCTGGATGAGACCCTCTGGGCCAGCTGTGCCAACCAGGTCACCGTCCTTGATGCCACCAGCCTCTGTGCCCAGGTAGGGAGCATCACCAGGACCCCTGTGCTGCATCCATGGGAGGCCACAGCGTTGGCTCTGGGGGGGTCACACTGGTTTGAGCCCCAAAAGATGCACAGACACATCCCTGGCTGTGCAATGCCCAAACCAACCTTTTATTGCTGCTTTTTGCTGCCTTTCATCACTTTTGGGTCCCTTCCCCCTGATACTGGGTCACAGGAGGAGGATGCCGAGACATCTCCCGCAGCTGCATAAACAGGGAATGCTGAATAGTTCCTTTTTTTTAAAAAAAAAACCAAACACCTTTCTCCCACCTTTAATTTTCACATTTAGTGCCCAAACTTAGTTTGCATGTATTAGCTGTCGTAAATCCAGCCTAACGGCGGTGCCGGGGATGAATAATGCATCAGGGACTGGATTCGTTTTCCATCTCTGATTTTATTTATGACAGGAGCCGGGTGGGAATTTTTGCAGAAGAAAAGTAATGGGGGAGGAAAAACAGGCAGGGGGAGGATGCTGGGGGATGGTATAAATAGCATTTGATGGTCTCGGGTCTGCCTGGATGGGACCAGTGACTTGGGACTAAACCACCAGGGAATAAACCCCATGTGGGGTGGGGAACAAGGGGGAGATCACCTAAAAGTCTCAATCCACCCCCATTTTGTACAAGCTTTTGGGGGGGATGCTCTATGCTGGTCCTCTTCGGGAAGGGGATCAATACCCCCTCCTCTTTTTTGTTTTTTCCTCTTTTCCTTTTTTTTAATGTAACTCAAATTTTGAAGTAAAAAAAGTAAGGTTTCAAAGCCATAGGAGAAATGAAGGTGAAGTTGCTTCATGCAGGTTTCTCCCCCAGTGGTTTAATCCTTCGATGCTAAATATGAGTTTTTATTTTGGGAAATCTGCAGCAGGGGTGATTTTTTTTTTTTTTTTTTTGTGCAAAAAGGTGTTTTTCCTGCAGTTTGCATCCTGTGTCTGATAGGAAGATGCTCCAGCAGGGAGCTTGGGAAGCAGATGGACCAGTCTGTGATCCCCAAATAGCTCTTGCAGGGGGGCTGAGCTTTTGATTGCTGATTTCTAGGGTAGGAGAGAAACAGGAAGGTCTCGTCCCATCTTGGGATGGATTTTGCAGATGTATCTGGTCTAGTAAATGAGTCTTAAACAAGAAGAAAAACCCTGGAGGGGTGGGAAAGGCTGTGTTATCCAAAAACACCAACCCAAGAGGGGTTTGGTGATGGGTTGGTTTTGGTGTCCTCTGCCCAAGCCAGAGCTGGTGAGGAGGGATGAGACCTCAAGGTCACTCTGGTCCCCTCCCTGTGCAGCTTTGCAGCCCTAAAGCAGCTCCTGGAGAGAGCCTGAGCTAGCAACAATTTTAGGGAGCAACCCTTTGATTTCCTTCTTGCAATTCCCCTTTCGGCAGCAAACCTTTGAGGCCCACCCGGACGCGGAGGCCAGCGTCACACACATGATCAAGGCGGGCAGCGGGGTCTGGATGGCCTTTTCCTCGGGCTCCTCCATCCGCCTCTTCCACACCGAAACGCTGGAGCATCTGCAGGAGATCAACATCGCCACCAGGACCACCTTCGTCCTCCCGGGTGAGCTCCGCTTTCCCCCGGCTCTTAATTGTGATTAATGGGCAAATCGGGGCATCACCCCATAGATGTGCTGCTTTGCTTTATGCGCCCCATCTGTGCACCCCGTGCTTACACAGGCGTGTGCATCCTTGCACCCCATCTTTGCACTGCGCATGCATCCTTGCACCCATGTGCATCCCCATTCATGCATCTTTGCACCCCATCCCTGCGCCTCTCTTCATCCCTATGCGTGCGTCCTTGCACCCGTGCGTTCATCCATGCCTGCACCCCACTGTCACTGCCCCGTGCACCCCCTTTTTCCCAGCACCATCTCCCAGCCGCATCTTATCCAGCTCTTATCCACCGTGGGTTTGCCAGGTTGTCTCCCCCCTTGTTCCAGCTACCAAGCAACATAATTGCATAATTAGTTATAAGCACGATACTCATGTAAGTCACTTTTTCTTTTTTTTTTTTTCTTAGGGCATGTTAAAATATTTATCACTTCCTTTTCTTCCTGGGCGAGTGAGCGTTGGGTATTAATGCGTTTTTGAACTTGCGCTCCCTCATCCTTTTTAACTCGACAGGTCATTAATAAAGTCCTCCCGGAGAAACTGGAGTTGTATCTCCACAGATATATTGCTTCGCTGAGTCCGACGCCGTGCAGCGCTAAGTCCCGGCGATAAAATATTCATTTGCCATTAGAAGTCTCACTACTTCCCCCCCCCCCCCCCCCCCCCTTCTTTTTATTTATTTATATTTGTAGCGCGCTCCCTGGCACGGAGACCTTTGTGCAAAGATGCTGCTTGGTTTTGGGGGGAGCTCTGGAGTGTGTTTCCCATGAAAAATGCACTGGTGGTGGGTTATCTGGGAAGATGCTGCTGCAAAATCATCCCTCACCCTCTTTTTTTCCCCCTTCTTGCAGGTCAAAAACATGTCCGTGTCACCAGCCTCCTCATCTGCCAGGGTTCGCTCTGGGTGGGCACCGACCAGGGCATCATCGTGCTGCTGCCTGTGCCCCGCTTGGAGGGCATCCCCAAAATCACAGGTGAGCACCCAAAAAACCCCATCCCTATGTGGATGCAACCTTATTTTTGGGCTTGTTTTTAGTAAAGCCACTCTTTTTTTTTGGCAGGAAAAGGCATGGTGTCCCTCAATGGGCATGGTGGCCCCGTGGAGTTTTTGGCGGTGGCGTTGAGCACCCTGGCTCCCGACGTGCTGAAAGGCGACCAGGAGGAGGAAGAGGAGGGTCAGGAAGAGAAACCCCCTGAACTGGATGGCCCCCCACCTCGGGAAATGAGAAAAAAAGGGATTTTATTACAGTATCGCCTCCGATCCACCTCCCACCTCCCGGGGCAGCTGCTGTCGGTGCGGGAAGCGCCGGTCGGTGGCACGCCGGCGCACACCGAGGAGGACGGCTCCATCTATGAGATGGCCGACGACCCCGACGTCTGGGTGCGGAGCCGACCCTGCGCCCGTGACACCCCACGCAAGGAGATCTCCTCGGTGGCCATCATTTCGGGGGGTCGGGGTTACCGCAACTTCAACACCGAATCACCGCGCCGGGGCAGCGATGCCGACAGCACCCTGCTCATCTGGCAGGTCCCACTGATGCTATAGCACCCCAGGACCCCCCCCCACCCGGCACCTACCTCAAAAAGCCACCCAAAAGCTGCCGGGGGTGGTCTTGCACTGGGTGCAGCACCCTTTATTTTTTTTAAGGAGGAAAAAACTGAAAAATGAGCTTTTTTTTTTTTTTTTCCCCCCTGAAATCAGCTTTGTGCATGGGGAGAGGGGAGTTTTTAACGGCAGGAACAGTGACCTCCCTGCGGGCTTTGGAGGTGCTGGCTCTTTGGCCGAAGAAGTCTGTGTGTCTGTGTGTGAATATCTATATATATATATAAATATATATATAAATATGATGTATATTATTACCTGTATAAAGAAGGAATCTGTATATATTGAGGCATGTGGAGATGCAGAAATAGTGGTGGGAGCACTCAGTGGGTGCCAGCTGCTCCAAAACAGGGATTTTGCTGAAATAGACATTTTTTTGACTGTGAATCGAGGATATTTGGTACAAAAATCCCCTGTTTTGGGGAGCTGAGTACATGCGGTTTCTGGAGGAAAGGAGATTTTGGGAGCGTGGAAATAAATCCTATAGGAATCAGTGTGTTTCCTCGCAGTATTTTATCACTGGGTTTGGCTTTGGGTGCAAATGTTTTCTTTCCCTTGCTTCGGTGACAGCATCCCAAGGGGTTAATATACGCCCTTGGAGCTGTACATCCTCAAAAAGCAATAGGAAGTGCCAAAATGCCCTTTTTCCCCCGCAGAAATGATGCAGGATGGAGGGAAAATGGGCAGGAGGATGTAACTCATCGCCTGCATCTCCGGCACGTGGAGTGCTCTCCATCCACAGCGGCAAATCCTGGGGCCAGGGAGGTGGAAACTTGTCCGAGGACTAAATCAATTTATAATGTGATCCTCTAACTGGCTTCAATTTGATTTTCATTTGTAGCATTACAATTATCAGATTGATATTCCCGACCGCTCAACCTTGAAATGGGACGGCGTGGCTCCTGCTGCCGGGGAGCGAAGATTATCCGCCTTGCACCAATTTCTGCGTATTTTTCTAATTAGCCATCAAATGTGCTTTGCTAGGTTTTTCTTTCTTTGCCCTTAAAGTCTTTTCTGATTAAGTTTTCTCCTCGTCTCAGCCGTGTGAAACAGCATGAAGAGGGTGGCAAAGTCTCTGGACCAGCCATGGGACACGCCGCAGCCGAAGCATCGTGAGCATCCTCACGTGCATCAGTGATGCCTGTGGGAAGGGGGTTGAGGAGCTCGTGGCTTTTTCCACCTGTTTTTCCTCTTTTCCTTCGTGCTTTTGCCACCTTTAGGGGTCAGCGTGTGGGAAAGCAGCTGGTTCTCAAGGGATATCACTCCATGACAGGGTAGGGCGTTCCCACGCTATGTGATTGCAACCGCACAGTTAAAAAATAATTCTGTATGTAATGCCAGCCGTGGAGTTTGCATTGTATTTAGCAAAAGGATGTTATAAAATCAATTTGTGGGACCCCAGGCACTGTCCCTATGGGCTCACCAGCCACTGGAGCTACAGTTTCAGTTGAAATACCCCAAAATCAGGATGCTACACTGAGCGGTGCTGCTGCTTTTGAAGCCTGGAGGAGATGCCACTGCAGATGTTTTCCCCCCGTGCATGGCCTGACGGCACTGGGAGTCTGCTCTACCCCCTTAGATTTATTTTTTAATTGTCCCAAATTAATGTCCTTTAGCTGATGAAGATGTTTCTTGTTCTGCCTGCTAACGGTGGGTATCGCACTCCTGAAAGAAGAGGGGAACCATCAAAGGGGTTTGTTGCTGCCACGTTAACGAGCCATGTTATTAACCCAAGTACAGTCTGACCCCAGTCCCACCCCGTTTGGGGACAGCCCTGGGCATGGCCACCACCTTTTTCTATGTGCAGGTGGAAAATCTTTTCTGTTTCAACCACAAAGTGCATTAAATGCAAATATTTCTATGCTGGTGCCCCTTAGAAGATGCTTTTGCAAGATTTGAGCCCCTTCCTCCTCATACAAGCTGTGGATGGGTGTCCTCCACCAAGACTCATCTTCCCACGCTTCTGCTTCTTCTTATTATTGGTATTATATTTTTATTTTTATTTATTATTTCCCTTTTCACTCTTTTTATTCCCTGTATCGATCCCTTCCTCCAGCCTCATTATCTCGCCCGGATGCTAATGTGCCAGGGCAGCCGGTGAGCTTGTTGCAGACGATGTTTGCAAACACCCAGCAAATGCTATTTAGCAGAAAGCTGTCTTTAACGACTGTGATGACAAAAGGGAATATATAAAACCCCAGGGCTCTGGTTTGGGAAAGATGATTTTTTTTTTTTTTTGCTTATTCTCTGAAAGATGCTGCCTGGGGTTGGGGGTGGGGGCTGCAGGGGGCTTGGGGCAGTCCTCTGGCTTCAGAGAACTTGCTGAGGGGGGTAGTTAGGACTTAAAATGGAGATTTTTTTGCTACCTTGAAGGGCTAGAATTGGTTGGGGGGTGTTGTTTTTTTTTTTCTATCAGATGTGTTTAAGGAGAAACAGGCTCATGACCCTTGTCCTGGGGGGATGCCTCATGCTCAGAGCATCTCACATGCAAGCATCCTTGTAGTTGCTTTTGCAATGGTCCACAGAGGAGGAGAAGAGGCTTTTGCTGTGCCAGCATGGCCAAACCCAGGTACAGACAATGGAGAGCTGCTTCCATTGTGCTTTTAACCCCTAAGGATGCAGAAGCCTCCACCCAAATCAGGCTCTTTGCAGTTTAAATTATTCTTTCCCACTTTCCTCCATCCTCTTTGGTTGCCACCAAGTCCTGCCCAGACCTTGGTGGCCGATAGCCTTCAGCCCTCATCTGTGTTGCAAAGAGGACAGAGAGCGATGGCTCCATGAGCAGCCCTTGTCCTAAAACGCCTCCGAGTGATTGAAAAGCTCCTCCTGGTTTGGGCTGGCTGGTGGCCAACACCACGTGGCTCTCACTGGCCAGGGGATTAAAGATGTTCCAGTCGTGCTCCTTGCTGAAGGTCAGGGGATGAATTATGCTTGGCTATGCTTTCCACCTTGGAGTGAGGTGTAGGTGGGCATAGGGTCATGGATGTGCTGTGGTCCAGGTCCTGTGGTGGGACTGTGGCTTGGCCACCAGACTGGAGGGCGGTTGTAGGCCCTCAGGATGAGTTCTTGCTGTGGGAAAAGATGGGGAGAGCTAGGTGGGGTCCCTTGGCTGTCCTGGAGAACTGCTGTGGGGAGGACATGTCCTCAGGGTGTGCCGTGCTGATGTGTCTCAGAAGTGCCATGGTGACATCTCTGAGGGTTGCCGTGGTGGTATGTCCCAAAGGTGCTGTGGTAGCATGTCCAAGGGTTTCCATGGTAGCATGTCCCAAAGAGGTGCCCTGGTGGCATCTCCACAGATGTGCCATGTTGGTATGTCCCAAGAAGGTGCCTAGAGAGGATAGACATGCCAGGCTGTGGTTGATGGGACCTCTGTGGCTTTTTTCCTCAAAGAACCTGCTCTGCAAACTGGATGTCCCACTGCAAAGGAAGAAGCATGGCTGGAGCAGCCGTGTCCTTCAAGCAGATGGTGCCTGCATGGGGAATAAGCTGGGTTATGAGGTGCCTGAGCTGGCTGCAGCCACAGGAGGAAAAATTTCCTTTATTCCCTGATATTTGGGTGTGAAAATCAAATCTGAAAGGTTTCTAGGAGGGGTACGTGGTCCAGCCATGAACTTGCAAAGGGAAAGAAGCCTCGCTGTGCTTTCCCCCCCTGCTTCTTCCCCAGGAGACTCAAGCAAAGCCCATTCCCTTCCTCGCTGCCCATCATTCCCCTCCGTCGCCTTTAATCAAGACGGTTTGATTCCTCATGGATTTTCCCCCCTCCTCCTTGCAAGCTGTGGGTGGAAAAAAACATAGAAATAAATTTATAATAATAATAATCATCATAATAAGCAGCGTGGGAGCCCGGGGGGGAAAGGAGCAAAGAAGAAATTGCTTTGAGCTGCAAAGGCAAGACCGCTCTGAAGATGGGCTCGCTTGAGAGTTGGGATGAGAAACCTGCCTTGAAAGGAGCAATTAAAAGAGGAAAGCAATTAAATTGCTGCAGAAAAGTGGGGTGCAGGAGCTGGGGTGGGATGGAGAGGGCTGGGGGTCTGCACTGGGTGCTGCATCCCTGGCAATGTTCCTTGCTTCTGAGTTTGGGAGCGCTCAAATACTGCGTGTATATGCATTATATATTTTATATCTATACATATATATATAAAATTATATATGTGTGTATGTATAAATGTGTATGCACGGCAGGGTAGAAGAGTATTATTTCCATGGGATGAAGTTAGGGTCTTTCTGAAGGTGTTTGGTTATTAAGTCCTGAGGAAGTGTGGTGACCGGAGGGCTTCCGAAGTGGAAATTATTCCATCAAACACAACAAGTGGCTGCCAGGCGGGATGAAATAAGCTTTGCTTAAAAATAAATACTTGACAAACCAGACCCGATCTGTAAATGTTTTTCTTGCTGCAGCAAGCGGTGAAGTCCCTTGGGTTGTTTCCTTCCCCACTCGGTGGATGCCACCTCCTCGAGCACCCTCTGAAGGATGGTATTTCCCCCTTGCTGGGCATGGAAGGAATTTAGGGATTAAGATCTTTGCTTGCTATTAAAATCCTTTCTGGTTATATTTTTTTATTATTTTTTTTTGCTTTTTGCGTGCCCCCTCTCTAGGCTATAGGACAGCGGAGGCTCCACTTTCCCCTGTCCCTTTGCTTTTGGGGGGTGCAACCCCATCTCTTTATTTTCAAGGGTCTCTTCGCACTAATTAGACCTTAATTACAGCAATCAATTCATCTTGGGTCTGGTTTTCATCCAGTCCCTCTCCCCCATCCTGCCCAGGGCAAGGAGCCCGGAGCTGGTATATACACATCTATAATTATATATATTTATGCAAAAACCTCCATTTGGGATGTATTCCTCCAAAATTCACCAAATTTGGTGCAAATTCTTCAGGATCTGCACCCTAAACCCCCCTTGGGCTGGGCTCTGCAGCAACAGAGGCTCCAACCTGCTTTTTGCTGCAGTCGTGGTGGTAAGGACATTGTCACACGTGTGGTCCGCACGGGGAAATGGGGATTTGGGAGAGGTTTACATGGGAACCAGCTGTTTTTTTTTTTAAAAAAAGCATATCTGAGGTGTGGTGACATGTGTAAAGCAGTGCTAGAAAGGCTTATGCAGCACTACCTCCCTCTCTATGTATATAAATATATATGTCCCATGGCCATAATGCACAAATGAATAGGCTGGTAATTGTCATTTCCAAGCAGAAGACCTCAGACAGACTAGTTTAACTAGGGGAAAAAAAATTTAAATCCTTTTTTTCTTATTTTTCCTGCAATGGGAGCTCTGCTGAACAGGAAGAAACAGCATTTTCTCTCCTCTCCCTCATTCTCAATCTCATAAAAATAGGTCAGGAAAGTTGCAGCATCCCTAATTTATGCCCTCGTCCGGCTCCTTTGGCGGGTCACAGCCCCGACCCCCCCGAGCTGTTCACACCCACCGTGTCTTCCCTACCGTAACTCAAACTGCAATGATTTAGCCAAATAAAATTTCCATCTGTCGAGGACTTTTCGGGAGTTATTACCAGCAATAAAACCCATGTGAGGCGAATGATGTATCTGAGGGGTAAGTGCCTCCATTACAAGCAAAAGTGACTTTTAAATAAGGTTATGGGCTTCCTTATGAGCCTGAAAAAAAAACATTTTGGATGCCCTGTAAGGGGCATCCCCTAAATTCTTGGAAAAATCCCACTGGGAATAGCTTTCCCGGGTTAGCTGGGCTGGATAAATGAGAGGAATTAATTGCTCCAGCTTGGTGGAGGAGCTTTTGGGTGCTGGGATGCTTCTGCAGCTCTGGGCTCCCTCGGGATGCGGCGCCTTTTGGGACCGGAGCTCACACACCATGCCCACGAGCATCATTTCACCCCCTAAATCTCATTTCCCTTCAAAACAACTCAAGGAGCCGGCGTCCTTCGCTCATCCCTTATCTGACGTGATTGAAGCTGCCGGGGTTGGACGTGCAAATCCTCCCCCTTCTCTTAATTGAAGCGGAGGGTTAACGGCTGCGGCTCTTTGCACGCTCTCCCGGCGGGGAAATGGCTGCCTGCTTAAAAAAGATGGGATGCAGAACTGGTTTTCCAATCTCTTCTTGCTCTAAACTAGCTGGGTAGCAAAATGTGATGCCCCAGAAGGGTGACTGGATGCTCCTGTAAAGCCTTTTTAAGGGAGGAGGAAGGATCGCATGCAGCAGGGTGGGTGCCAAGGTGCAGAGCCTGTTGCAGGTGGGTGGGTGGATGCTAAACCCAGCTGTATCGCAGGGGGATTTGCTGCCCTGCCGAAAAATAAAAGGATATTTCAAAATGCAGCTGCATCTCCGGCTTATTTTCCCTCACACGTGCGGCCGGCTGCTGCAAACGTCGAGCCGTGCCCAGGTTGCATCGTTTCGGCTTGTAAAAAACTATCGGGGGTGTTTGCACAAAAAACCTTCAGCAAAACAAAGCTGGGTGGGGGGACGCACACTGGCAGAGAGCAGCGGGATGGAGTCACCTCCCGCGGCTAACAAGCAATATTTGTGCCCTCTTAATTCCTCCAAGAGAATTTTCTCTCAGCAATTTGGAAGGATTAAACCCAACTGAACAGCAGGTAATAATCCCGATGCTGTCGAATGCTTAACCAGCCGGTGGCTGGCTGCGTCCTCAGCCGGGCAAGCGAGGGCTTTCCCCTGCCCAGGGCATCTCCAAAGTAGGCATGTTGCATCTCAGTTTGCTAGCAGACAGGAGCTGGGTGGCAGCTCACCTGGGGATGCTTAAATTCCCCAGGATGCTGTTTATTCCTTGAGGTTTAGCTGCGATGGGGAGCAATTTCTACATCTACACCTTTATTTTCTCACCTTTGCAACTGCTGAAGGGCAAAGATGCTGCGGCGGCATCCACGCAGTGTGGCTGGGGGGGTGTGTTTGGCATTGCAAGGGGGACAGCAAAGGGGTGTGGGATTTGGGGTTCATCCCCCAACCCTGCCTAGGAGATATTTTGGCAGCCTGGAGGCTTGCGAAAGCCACGCTGTGGCTCGGCGTTAACTTGGTTTGGGTTTGGCTGCCAGCCCAGAGCCCAGCTTAGCTGGGATGGCATTCAGACCCTGCTCAACGTGCTCTAATTGCCTCAAAACTGGCTTTATCCTCCCTCTTGAGCTGGGCTTTGCTTCTCCAAAGGAGCCACGTCCTGCCCAAAATGCCCTGTCTCCTTTGGCTGTGCCACATGTGTTGCATTTGCTGGGGATAGGAAAGCAGCTGGGGCTCAACCCAGGCTGGGATTTGAGGTTTTAACCCAAAGGGAGCTGGGGAAAAGAGAAAAAAAGGGCTAATAAACCCCGGAAAAATTTGGAAAAAAATCCATCCACCTTCCCTGCTGAGCTATCAGCCCTGCCAGCATCTCAGCAAGGTATTTATTTGAGCTTTAACATGCTTCTGACACCCAAATGGCTCTTCATCTTACCACTGCCCTGACAGGGACATTTCCAAAACCTGTTTAAGGCAAGCTTTTTATTTTTTAATTTACCTCCTCGTGGGCAATGGGGGTGTTTCCCTGTGTGGAGGTGCATTACTGCTCGGTGGGAAACTGCAAGGAGCAATTTAGGGGGGCAAGGAGCAAAGGCAGAGGCTGGTTTTTAGGTGGACCGGAGCTGGGGAGCCAGACTGGAAGAGGTTTTGTTAAAAGCTGACCCCTATCACCAGCGTTTGCAAGCCCCAGTGTTGTGAACACCGAAATCCCCTTTGCAGAGGGATGACCCGGAGCTTTGCTCAACACTTTTGCAGTTCTTGCTGCCTTTTGTGCCTGCTGTTAGGGTTAAGGCAAGGCCAAGTGCAGCTTGCACAGGGTGAGTGTGCTCTCCTAGTGCCGCCCACCGAAACCAGCCGCAGGCATCGCCGGGAGCAAATGTAGATGAATTTCAGACACAAAATATCCCCTGTGGTATCTTTGTCTCGGGCTTCTAAAGCAAGCAGGGGAGCTAGCGACCCGCCGGGCTGCGGCTTTCCGTATCAAAGCCCAGCTACATGGCTCTGGCACAGAGAGAAGCCATCTCGATCCTGGGAGTGATGATAAAAAAAACCTCCAGAAATTCATGTTCATTCGCAAGCTTTCCTCCAGGCTCTACCCCTGGGGAGCTGGCGACTGAGAGACATCAAATATAACAGCAGAGAGGAGCGGAGCGGAGGAAATAAGCTTTTGTGAAGCTTGAAGCTGAGTTTGGGTTCAGGCTTAGCAAAGCTGCCATACAGATCCACTGCAAGAGCATCACAGATGGAGATAGGGGCTCCAGACACTAAATCTTGACTTTTTCCGCCCATTTTTCAGCTAGGTGCCCTGCAGCAAAGCATCCTCTGCTGCAGGCAAAATAAATATAATCTGCTAATTGCCTCTGCAGTTCAATACTTGTATCTAAACCTTAATGAAGTGACTTAACGCTGGAGCCAGCGGGACAGACCTGACCTCTGCTCCCAGTTGACTCCTGCCATAAATAAGGCATTGAAGGAGCATCTTCAGCATGACCTTAGCTGATGGCTCTTGTTTCATCCCTCACCATCAATTTTTAGAGACACCTGACTGCCAATAATAACCCTTCCCCAGCTCTTGTGACTTCAGCTGGTCTTAATTTAATTAAGTGCAGTAATTGGTGCAGAACAGAGGCAGAAATGAGTTCCCATCCTGCGCACTGGTGGTTTGCTCCTCTGGTTCTCCTGTCCCAGATAATGTGGGTTTTGCAGCCCCATAAGTGGCTCCAAGGGAGGGATGGAGATGAGGAGGGTGATGGGGTTGTTCCTATTCCCATCATTTTTGGTGCCTTGACCAGCTGCTTCTCAAAGCAAGGGGAAGCCAAGCTCCAAAGCTCTGATTTTGCTCTTGGCCGAGCGTTTGAGCTTGGAAACAGTCACCTTGGGTTGGGCGGAAAGGAAGCAAAACACTTGAGAAATGTCAAAACACGGGCTGTTCAAAAGTAATTTGCTAAACTAACAATTTGGGCTGCGAGAAGAGCCGTGATTGCCCTCTTCAGATGTCTTGGATGGGTTTGTTTTTCCTCCTGGCTCGATGCCCTCCAAGCAGGATTTTGGTTTCGAACTCCTCTTCCTCTGAAACTGTGGAGGGGGGAGGAAAGGAACCCCAATTTCTTCCCTCTTTAGCCAACAAATAAAGATGCTGAAGTCTCCGTGACCATCTTGGATGCTCATTAGGGATATTCCACCCTGCTTTAACGTTGTCCCCAGCCCTTGCATGGCTGGGAGATGCCTCTCGCAGTATCACTGGGATCGAGCAACTACTAATTGCATCGGTGGTGACTGCAACCTCAAAGGGGGTGATCCAGCCCCAGGGGCTTAAATTATCCTAAAAAAGAGGTTTTCCTGCTCCTGTGCTTGCTTGCAATGCCCTGATTTGCTGAGCTAGGGGCTGAGTGCTTATAGCTGTCTGTATTTCGCTACGAGGGCAGCGCTGCCTTTCCTACAGCACTGTATACTGTGGAGTTGCTATAGGCGCCCTGCCAGGCTCTGAATTTGGGTTGGCAGGTTAATTTTAGGGCAATCCTTGCTCCTGACTTGACCGGGGCTATCGGGGCCAGCCGCCGAGGATGCCGTTTAATAACCACGCATCTTTTTGAATGCCCAGCTTGCTAATATCAGGTGCCATTAAATGGCACTTAAACGCTTTTAACATTTCACCCTGGCACGGCTCAGCTGCTTGTTTGCTCGTTCATGCTGACAAACACGACTAGTCTGCATCCAGCCAATTTCATGGTCTGATTCCTGCGCACAAGCACAATACAATAGTGTCCCCGGCTAAAAATAATGCAACGTACGCTATATTAAAGGCTGATTCATGATGTCTCTATGAAGCAGTTGCTTCAGTACCTTCCATGCAAGGAGGGGGCTGGAGGATGGTGCAATAGCCGAAGCGTATGCAACTTGTGTGGTCTCATCCTGCACTTTTTTTAGCAGCGATCCGGGGATGCTGAGCAGAGTCCAAGGGCTGTCGTGCTCCTGGATGCTCTGTTGGAGGATGCACTTGCCATGCAAACACCTTTCTGACGCCATCCACTGTGCCAGTGGGCATGCAGGGAAGGGAAAGACGGACCGGAGATGCTTCACATCTTGTTTCGACGGGAGCTGGAGCTGCTGGGAAAAGTTTCTCCTTCCCAGGGTAGGATATTAGGCAGCTGCCTTAATCAGGCGTCATTGTTTGCAAGAGCTGGACCTCTGCACGCATTGCTATTCTTGGTGATAGGGCTCTGCCAGCAAAGGTTGCCAAGAGGAGAAGTTGGGTGAGCTGAGAAGTAGCTGCTGCTTTTGGGGAGCTTTGCTACAGGCAGATGTTTGGGAAATGGGAAGGGAGGCAACGGGGAGGGTGAAGCCAACCCTTGCTTTCAGCATGGCTCTTGGTGAGCTCCTCTATTGCTGGGGGTGCGGATGTGACCCAGGGTCCTGGCAATCTCACCCAAAGAGGTGCAAAGATGTTTGGGGATGTGTGGCAGGACTGGTTGCATCTTCTGCAGGACCAGCTCCTGTGCTTTAACCCCGTGGGGGGTCATTGCACTCATGGATGGACACAACTGGGACCAGTAAGGCTGGAGAACTGGGCTGGAGAGCTTCGTGATAACTCCCTGATTGCTGAGCTTGCAACCCCAAAACGCTGGATTTGAGGTCTTAAATCCACCCAAGCCAAGTCTCTCCCGGCTGGTAACAGGGATCTGTGGCTTCCCCGGCTAACGAGGCTCAGTGAGTTCCTGGTACCCCCGACAAGGAAGAAAAAACTCAAGAATTTATTAGTCTAATTACATTTTCCTAATGCAGTTGACCCCAGCTGTGCAGCGGAGTACTTATCAAAGCTGCAATCTCCCAGACATTATTGGACTCTTAATAAGAGTCAATCGGTTGCTCTTCCTCGCTGGGTTGGATGTGTCTGTCCCCTGGGAGCGCAGTGGCCGTGGCGGTGGCTTTGTTTTTGCACCGTGGTGCCGATTCAAAGGGCTGCAGAGCTTTGGGGGTCTGCGTGGAGAGGGGGTGAGCATGGTCCTGATCGGGGAGGGTGGGATGGGGACCGCAGTGCCTTGCGTGGTGGGGGTAACCCCCTTGGGTGCAGATTTGGGGGTCCTGGGTTGCTCATCCCCGTCTCAGGGATGTAAACTGTCCTAATAGGATTGTAGCCTGCGAGCGGCGAGGGAAAGAGTGCTCTCACAGGAGCCTCTCGCAGAAACATGGCTTAAACGCTCTTTGTGTCAGAGCTTTTTTGAAGTCCTTGTCAAAAATGACAATTTTCAGGTTGTTAGCCAAAACCCCCCTCCGACAAACCCCAATCTGTCAAGTGGACATGTCCTTTCCCATCCGCCTCGACAAAACCATTTTGATCTGCTGCCGGCGCTGAACCCCGAACGCCTTCGCCGCAGCAAAATGCTGCCAGTGACACCGGGTCATGCTGTGTGGTGGGAATTTTGGGGGGAAAAGCGGTTTTAAAAGGCTGGGGGACACACACACACAAAAAAGCAATCCCCAGGAAAACATGGAGAGCTGGGGGTGAGGATGTGCCCAGGCTGAGTTGGGATGCAGCAGGGCAGGCACCTCCTTGGCAGGGATTTGAAAGCCTGGGAAGGTCAAATCCTGCTCGAGGTGGGGGAAAAAAACCTCATTTGCGAGTGGCCAGATCCTTTGCCCTTTGCTAATGGTGATGCAGCGCCCACATTTGGGGTTGAAGCGTGCCTGGGTTGCACCCCTGATATCTCCTTCTGCTTCCTATTAACCTACGTTCAGGCCAGAGGTTAATGGGAACTTGCTCCCAGGGCTGAGCATCGTGGCTTTGCCTCCTTCCAGCGCTCTGCAATTAAAGCCAGAGGAGCAAACGAAGACGCTAATGCAATAGGAAAAAACTCATCAAGGCTGGTGTTAATTCCCCAGCATGGGGATGGTGGAGGCAGCATTGGGTTTGGGACTCTGTCTCCCCCTTCTCTGCAGCCGGGGGAGGGAAAAAAGTGCTTTTTTTTTTTTTTTTTGGTAACTGCCTTCTTTAATCTGCTGACTCGTTTTCAGGAGTTTAAGACTGCAAAGATCCCGCCTGGCTTGGTTTCAGGTTGCCTGACAGGCTATAATCTCCTCTTCTCCAAACAATTGACAATCTCCGAAACGGCACAAAATAGCCATCTGCAACTTTTGGGGGGCTTTTTCTCCTCTGCCAGCTGCTGCCAGTGCCAGGAGGGGGAATTTTCCCCTTTTTTCCCCCAAAATGGCTGTTTGCTGGAAGGGGTCTTGCTGCGCACTGAAGCCTGGGGAGGTGGACGCACCCGCTGTCCCATGGATGTTTAACTGGTTTATAATGGGTTTGGGGGGTATCAGTCAGTAAATGCCAGCTCCAAGCCCTGCTCTGGGTTGTGGAATCCAACCTCAGCCCCTTTGGCTTGCTGAGAAAGGCTCTCTTGCCCCAAAATGCCTCTCCTGAAGGATGCTTTGGATGGGGTCCTGGTGCAGCTCTGCAGGGCAGGATACGGCCCTTTGGGTTGGAGGATGAGCGCGGATGCTCCCATCCCACGCCCGGCCGCTTGCTTGGGCTTTGCAGGGGATGCAACGATGCAGTGGTGGTGGTGACGAGTGGCTGTTTTGACCTTTTTGGGCTATTTTTGTCTCACTTTTTAAGCAAAAGGGCCGTGGAAAAAGACGTTATTGAATTTCCTTCCTCCAGGCTGGTTTCCTCCCATCTTTATTTTCCTGTCGCTCTGATCTCCCTTGAAACCAGCTTTAACGCTGGTGGCTGTCCGAGCTTAAACTCTCACAAAGGTTTATCCCTCCCCTACTCCCATTTTTGACAACCCTTTCAAGCCACGCAACTGCTTCACGACTCTCTCTTTCCTAGATAATGAGATTAATTACAGCCAGATTTGTGTTCTTTGCACTCGTTTTGGAGGAACATTCCCCCTCCTTCTTTCCTGGGTTTGGACTCCTTAATAGCTTTGCTTGGAGCTAATTAGTGACCAGAAGGGTGGAAGATGATGGTGTAAATCTGCAAGGCTGGGGGCTGGAGGGGCTGGGGGGTGTTTTTGCAAACCATGCTGAGCAAAATCTTTTGTCACGCTGGTAGGGGATGTTGGAGTGATGGACATGAGTAAGGTCAACCCATAATGATGCTGACCCATGGGAAACCCATAACGATGCTGACCCCAACCACCCCACTGGGGTATGGGATCATGTGCAAACCCTCACTCCAAGCCTCAGGAATGTTGGATCGATGGCCATGCTGCTGGGCAAAGCCAACCCATAGCAAAGCTGACCCCATGGCAAGCCCATAACAGTGTTGACCCCAACCATCCCATCATGGCACAGGACCATGTGCAGCAGTGGACCCTCAGGGATGCAAAACAGCTGGTCAGTGGGACGATGTTGTCCTCACCACATCCTCGACCTTCAGGATGTCCAGGTCCAACTTCAGCCCCATCCTTGCACACCCTTGTGCTCTAATTATGATTGTGGTGTTCTCATTAAGGCTCAAGCCAGGGCTATTTCTCAGCCCCAGCATCTGAGCCATGTGCAGCTGGGGAGGAGGTTAGCCGGTCCATTCATAATTACAGGGCCAGAGCCCGCGTGAACATCAAACCATTAGTCTAATTTGACTATCTAACAAGGAGCTGTGATGTTTTATGCATGGTGCCTAATTTTACCCTCGCAATCTCCTGCTATATTTAACATCATTAATCATTGATTCCCATGGGGCTGGAACCCTGATTAGTGTCAGATGTATTGTGGGAGGAAAGGGATTTAAAATAAAACCCCTCGCCTTTCTCCTGTGGGAGATGAAGCCGGTTCATCGGCGTTGAGCTGCCGGTCGTTGGCTTGGCTGAGTCTGTGAACATGGCTGGAAGAGACCAGTCCTTTGCTGGGCTTTCTGATGATGTTTTTAGGGCAAGAATGGGGAAAGACAGGTGATGTGGGACTGTTTCCCCCTCTCCACTCCCTACCCCAGTCTTATTAGCTATGTTTATATGGCAGGGATGTCAAGCGATTAATTTTTAATGGCTTGGTTTATTGTGGGTTTGAACAGTTTATTGAGTAATTCCCACATTTAAGTGATTAATTCCCCAGGGTTGGAAGCAACTGGTTAGTTTTACATTAATCAGGCCGTCTGGACGCCAAAGGAGGGACGATCGATCAATCCCCACCGCCAGCAACAGGGATGTTGAAATACCTCAAGGTGCAATGAGGTTAAGGGAAAGGAGTAATTAAGGCTCCGAGTCCCCTTTGTAAAGCTGGTGCCTGGCCAGCAGCCGTCTGCTTCCGCTTTCCTCCTGTTCCCCAAGCAAAAAAAAAAAACCCTAATTAATTTGGAGACCCAACGCTTGTAGCTCAATATGGTTTTGTAGGGTTGGTAGCAAGACAGGGGGGTTTATACGCACGTGGGAGATGCCGCTGCTATCAAATCCTCCAACGCCTGAGCTAAGATCGATGCAAAACCTCCTCAAGGTCGAGTGTTTTAAGTAAATGACACTAATTACGGCGAGACTTCTTCTTCTTCTGGCGCTAATTGCTGCTTGCCGATGATGTGCCGGAGGGATAGGAGGATGCTGTGAATGTTTAGGGGGGCAACTGGCTTCTGCAGGCAGCTGGTCCTCAGCCCATTGCTGTCTTCTCGAGGCGACCGTCCATGAGGATCTGCTCCGCCAAAATTGTCGTTGCAATAGATAAATGTGGGACGGTGGATTGCTTGGGGACATGCTGAAGACTGGTCTGGTCCATCAAATCTAATTTTTTCTCCTTCTGCATGCCGAGATGGAGACTTGGTGGTGCCTATGAGCCTCTTCCAGCTTGCAGATATCCAAGGTCCTGCTTTTCCACCACCCCACTTGGTTTAAGGGTTTTTTCTCCCCTTGCTTAGCTCCATCCCCTGCTATTTTACACAGAGGCAGCTCTCTCCTCTCCCACATGCTCTTTTTTTCTCCCCAAGCCGTTCAAAACCCACCTGCAAGGGAGGTGGGAAAGCAGCAAACAGGTGCTTTGCAGCAGATCTCCCATTGCTCTGGGGCTGGCAAGTAAAACAAATGACGCGGGTTTATTTATTTTATTTTTTTAATTTTTTTTTTTTTAACACCTCCACATGGAAAAGGAGCCGTTTGCTGCCAGCCAGGCAGATGCGAGCTGCTAATGACGGCTGCCGAAGGCGCGGGGAGCCGCTGTCTCCTGCCTCATCAAAGCAGGCGGAGGTATTTTTAGCAAAGGTTTTGAGCTGGCACTGCGACTGAAACATCTGAAACATCGTGGGAAGAACAAGAGATGTGCGTGTCTTCCCCGCCCCCCCCCCCCAAGGCTCTTTTTGTAAGGGATATTCAGAGATCAAGCCCTTAATGGGTAAAAAAAAAAGGTTTTTGAGGTCCTAACTGCGCCATCCGGAGAAATGCAGCTTTGCCACTGCGGGCTGTGGGTGAGGGAGGATGGAGGCGCTTTTTGTCACCTCCACTGAGGATTTAGTTGATGCTTTTGGGAGCAGCGACTCTTGGGAGTGCAGCAAAGCCCCCCAACTCTTCCATCTTCCAATCACCATCATGAGCCGGGCACTTTGTGAGCAAATGTGTGCCCAGCTGGCATCAGGCATCACCTCCTTGACCCAGATTTGCTGTTTCTGTCCCTGTTTTAACCTCGCAGCTTGGGATCATCTCCATGGGTTTGTGGGTCTGTGTGTGACACAGGGGGATCATGTGCATGGGACACACACACAGTTGGTGTAACAGGGTCCCACACCCTGTTGGGTGCTGCTTTGGTACCCATTATCTATTTCCCACTAAACTACCCCAAAGTGGGAGTCTTGTGGCTGGTGGGTCTGAGCATCAAAGTTCTGGGCTGGAGGGACATCGGGACTGGAGGGGACATTGGAACATGGTGGGTCTGAACTGGGCTGGGGGGGATATTGGGACTTGCAATTGCAGAGCTTTTTTCCAAAGCAGAAAAAAAAAAAAAAAAAAAAAGAGAAAGAGGGGAAAAAAATTAGCAAAACAAGGGATGCAATTGCATCTTCCCAACGCACAGATGGTGCAATTAGAGGACAAATCCTTCGCCGAAGATGATACCACTCCAAGAAAGCAAACAGTTCCACGGGGGGTCCTTTCTCTGGTTTAAAAGGCTGCCAGCAGCATGTAATTCCTTGATGGAAATTGTATATTTAAGTACTTAAGATGGTTATGAGAACAGCAGAGGACGCGGAAACAACCATTTTCCACCTTGTAAAGTTCAACAGAGCATTGTTCTTGGGGTGCAGAGAGCTGCTGGAGAAGAGGGATGAACCCCACGCAGATAATTTCAGGAAACCAAAAATCCCAGGGAAAAGGAGTATCCAGGTTCATCGCCGCCCAACCCAATGGCTGCAGGTGGATTTGGGGTTGGGGGTGCGGTGGGCGCAGCCCTACCCCCCTTCTCACCTCCCTCCAGCTTCTTGGGTCACTGACTCGGGCTCTGGAGGCCAGAAACAATTTCCCAGTGCTTTAAATTAAGTGCTTCCTATATGAGAGTTTAATTAGCACATTATAGGACAGTTACTGGGCATTATGATTTTTTTTATAATTATTAATATCGTATTAAACAATGAATTATCACGAACAATTAAAATTAATTACATTTCTCCAAGTTAATTAAATTATTCCTATAATAGGGAGACGAGTGTGCTCCACCATAAAAATTACTGTCTCTCATGGGAGAGTTGAATAACGTGTCATTGGCAGGAACGGGGAGGGAGGTCGGTGCTCCCAGATTTCACGTCTCTCGTGGTTTCCCTTATTTCCCTGCTCATCCCTTTCCCATAGCTGCATCCTCCCAGCATCTTGCTCCATGGGCTTGGATACAGTGAGTTTTTCAGATATTTCTCCAAAGAAAGGTTAAAAACTGGTGTCTTTGCTGAGATCTTCTATGGGAAAAGGGATTTGATTTAAAATAAATGATGATTTTTATTGAATCAGCTGGAAGCAGGGCTTCAGCAGAGGTTAAGGAACATGCCCAGGGTCACTCAGGGAATGCTGTAGCAGAGCATCAGTCCATGGTAGCACATTTCCAGCGCTGCAAGCCCCTAAACACCCTTAATTCAGGCAGTTTTCCCCTTTGCATGACCGAGGCTTGGTTTTTACCGCACCAACAGGGGTTTAGAAAATTGCTCTTCACCAAGGGGATATTTTCAGAGGCTCAAAATCCCCCATTCCCTGTGAAACAGCTGTACGGCACTAAGCACAGCAGCACGGCTGCGTTGTGCCAGGATCAGGCCATTTGACCTTCCCCGTTCTTGCCTGTAATAACTGTTATCCTCCATAATCGCTCGGAAATAACTCGGGGTCATTATGCACCTTCTTGCAATTTTCCCCCATTTATCCGCCTTGCCCAGGCTGGGTGGGGATGGGATGTAATGGCTTTATTTGACTTCTTTTTCCTCTCCCTTTCTTAGATGGATTAACCCTTCGTGGGTTAAAAAAGGGGATATTGAGGTTCTCCACTCTGCTCACGAGTTGGCCGGTCCTCTGCAAAAAAATAAACTCTGTGATGATTCCTATTAGGGAAGAGCTCCTGCACTTTCCCCCCCCCTTTTTCTGAGTAAATTTGTAACCGAGACCTTAACAGGGAAGGAGAGAAAGAGAGAAGCTGCAAGGAATGGGAAAAACCCATTTTTTTCTCTCTCTAAGTCTATAATACCCCAACAGAGAGCAGTACAAGTCCTGAGGGGACAGGATGCTGCAATGGGATGAAATAAGCACTTTTTGGGGGTATATTTAGTAGCTGGGGTGTATCTCAGCCCCAAACAACCTGTTTTTACCTTCCTTACCTCGCTCTGAGCCTCTCCTACTGCCGGATTCGTCCCCCCACCCTGGATTTATTTACTTCAAGGACTTTTCTTCTTAATGACTTGCTTTAAATTGTCCCTATATTTACCCCATCTGTAATGTTCCCATTACACATACAAGGAAAAAAAAAAAAAAAAAGTGAATTCCCAAAAGACACATAAACGCAGAAAAATCCCACTCAAACCCAGCCAGCAAAGCACTTAAGCACCTCCGTGGTGACGCTAACATTGCTGCTGTGATTAGCAAGGACTAAGTGCTTAAATTTTGGCCAGATCCAGCTCCTTTGCAGCTGCTGAGAGATGAAGCAAGCACTGTGGGAGCACGTCCCCATGCCCAGGTGACAGCCAGTCCTTGTTTTACAGCCTGACCTATTTGTTTCCATCCATCGCACCATGCGAGCATCCCTCTCCTTTTTGCATGGTGTCATCGAGGCGGTGACACAAGTCAGAGCCAGCCCGGGGAAATGAAAAAAAAAAAATCTTTATTAATAAAGCACTGGGCATGCTGAGGATGGCCCAGCTCTGCTAAAACCTTGTCTTTATTTCAGCAGCATGCTGCAATATGGTATACTTTGATTTGCAGTAGGTTTGAAACACAAGGAGAAAAATCCATTTATTGTAAAATAATTCTGTATTTTCCCTCCTCCCCTTTATAATACTGAGATTTTTATAATACTGAGATTTTTATAATACTGAGGTCTGGCCCTTCTGGAGAGGCGATGGGCACCTTGAACACGTGCACCAAGTCGTGCCATGCTGCTCCCCCCGCCCTAACATTTTAAACTTAATCTTTTTAAAATGCAATAAGGAAGAACAGGGGAAGAGCATGAACAGGGGGACAAGGAGCTAAATTCAGCCTAGGTTGGATTAAGGTGCTGGGTTTGACCTCAGCAGGAGCTGGAAATCCTTCCCCAAGGGGCATTTGCAAAAATATGGGTTTGCTCCTGCAAGAAAGAGCTGCTTTTTGCAGTTTCCCTATAATATTTGCAGTTTCCCCTTAAACTTTGCAGTTTCTCCTTAAACTTTGCAGTTTCCCCTTAAATTTTGCAGTTTCCCCTTAAACTGTGCAGTTTCCCCTTAAACTTTGCAGTTTCCCCTTAAATTTTGCAGTTTCCCCTTGAACTTTGCAGTTTCCCCTTAAACTTTGCAGTTTCCCCTTAAACTTTGCAGTTTCCCCTTAAATTTTGCAGCCGAATGTAAGTGAGGAGACAGGAGTTTATTTGCCCCAGGTGGGGCATCACCTGCAGTTTATCAGGAGCAGGTGGTACCTGGGAGGGTTCCTGGGTTGGAGAGTTGTGTGGGTTCTTGCTGCTGGTCCTTTTAGACTTTTTTCCCCCCAAACCAGAGAAAAAGTGGTTCAGCTGAACCTAATCCTCACCAGTTTGCTTTGCCTGGTTGTCAGCTTGTGCCTGGAGGAGCCCAGATGCTGGTTTTGGAGAAGGAAAGCTGGGACTTGTCCTGCAGCTCTTCACCTCTTGCACTGAAGGAAGCATGGTTATGTTCCTAATGTGATTTAAATCTGGGCTCTTCTGGAAATTATGATTTTTAAGAAGGAGATATTTTTTTATTATGTCTTTTTGCTCAGGAGGATTTGTGCTTTGTAGGTTTTTTTTGGAGAAGGTGGGCTTCAAAAAGGGTTTTTTCAGCCTTATCTCACGGGTTTTCCTCGCTATGCACTGGCTGCGTGTTCCACTGAGGGGGGATTTGAATCATCTGTTTGAGCTGCTCCATATATCCCAGCCTGGTCCGGAGCTTTTCCGAGCTGCTGGGATAAATTCATCAGCTGCGGTGCCTGGTTTAGGGGACGTATCCCTGGAGGCATGTTTGACGTCCAGACCTGCTTTTTGGGGTCTTCCCCATGACAATGATGTCCTGGATTTGGGCTCTGCTCTATTTCATCCTTCCTCTGGCCCAAGAAGCAGTTTAATTAGTGTTCTCTGTAATTAGAGCATTTATCTGGGAGATGGGAAATGCTGCTTGGTGTCCGCTCTCTGAGGATGCATCATGTCCCTTCAGCTGCCTCCTGCGTGCAGCCTCCCATGAGCCAATTGTGCTGCATTGCACCAGCTTGTGCTTGCAACATGTGCAAAAAAACCCCAGATTTGGGAAAAAAAAAATAAAATCAGCCCTTTTTTGCCCCGTTTCCACCACCTTGAATGTGGGTGAAACACTGGTGCTGGTGGAGATTTAGTAGAGCAAAATTTTTCCCTGAAGCTCATCTCGGGGCAAGGAAACAAAGATTCCATGCAACCTCTAATTTTTTTTAAAAAGCTTGAATTGGGCTGCAAAGGAGGAAAATGATGCATTTTCTGCAAATTTAGGTTCCTCCTAAATACAAAACATCCCGGGGAGTAGACGAACAGGAACCGGTTGTGCCATTTAGAACCATGGCTAAAAGCTTAATTCATTTTGCTAATGGGTGTGAAGGTAAATGGAAAGCAACGTAATGGTGTGGGTTTGCAGCAGAAAAGTCACGGGGCTTCTATAAATCGGGAGGAAAGAGTAATTAATGGGATAGTTTTGAGGGATTTGTAAGCTGGCTAATGGAGGTGTTATGGCATGATGTGCTCATTTAGGACTTGAGTGAAATTGGGCTGTTTTTCCTGAAATAGCTGCAAAGTTGGTCTATTAAATGGCAGGATGCTGGTGTGGAACTGGGTATGTTGGGGACCTACCACCAAACGTGTCTAAGCTACACAGCCCGGCTTAGGGGTGATATTTTGAGATAAAAATCCTGATTTTCTGAAAGGGTAACCATCCTTTTTTGATGTTGTCTGTGTGTCCTCCACTGACCTCCCACTCCAGCGTGCCACAACTTGGCTTTGCAGTGCGATTTTCCTTCCTCCAAGTCCCAAGATGGGATGAGATGGGGGATGCCTTTCCAATGCTTGAGCTTCCCAGATCCAAGGCTGGATACTTGCCTCCCCAGGGGTGCTGTAGACCCCAAATTCAGGTTATGCAGGGAAAATAGGCACAAGTTTGCAGGGACGGGTGTGATTTTTATTGCTCCAGGAGACCTGCTGCCTCTTGTGCCCAAAGCATCTCCCCATCTACTCTGCCTGCCAAAGCTGCTGTGCAGATCTGTGTTAGATAGCTACTTTTTCACTCTTACTTCCCATCCTTGCACCAACTCATGGAGCTGGGAGATGCTGGGAAGGGACGGCAGAATTGCTGCCGGACCCGTTTCCATCGTGATCCTCGTCACTGCCCGTTTATCCCTCTGCACTTTTCTTTCCTTATCTTCTCTTTCATTTCACCAGAACACCGTGTACTTTGCTTGCTGCTAGATCAGCACAGGTATATATAGACACAGGTGGAGTTAATTTATAGACAGCCTTTCTCATCTCACCCTTGACCGTGAGCATTTCTATTGGCACTCCCTTGCTCGTACCATATAACTTGCAATCCTCTATTATTGTCTGTTTTTTTTTTTTCCCCCTACCTATAGTTTAAGAGTTTTATACTAATGTCCTTGGTTCCCGGGTTGAATTGCTCATTTCAAGTGTTACCAGGCAATGGCAGGAAATAAATGTAAGAACCAGGCTTTTAAGGAGGGAAAAGGAAGCATCGTTTCATTAAATTAAAATCCACCAATGTAAATACATTTTCATTATCAGTAGGAAAAGTGCAGACAAGGCAAAGGAGACTTTTAAATATGAAAACGTCTTTATCTGGAGGTCTGCACGCGCCTGGGGCGGGGGAATGGGAATTGCACTAGATGAAGCTGTTGCTGGTCCTGCTGGGGCTGTATACTTTGGGAAAAGATGGATATTTCCATACTGCTGTGCTTTGCTGGACCCCTGATGGGGTTTTCCTGGTGCTCTGAAAAAGTAATAAGGGAATAAAGGTTTTGCAAGGGGCCAGGGGCTTTGGAGGGCTTGAACCGAAGTGGTGGACACTGTGGCTTGGTCTTCTGTCCATCTGGATGGAGAAATTGAGGTCTCGGGGGACTCGGGAAGTGGGTTTGGGTGCCCCATTGGAGATATCACAAAGCTCCTCTTGGCTTCGATGCTCAGAGCTGGGGATGCACATTTTTTTTCTTAACCTTAAATATCCCTTTCTAAAACCGGAGTAAGTCCTCGACTGTGGGTCACCAGCTCGGCACAGGGGGTGCCAGCCCTGGTGAATGCCAGCCGGGATTACTGGCGTGCCCAAGAACTGCTTTGCCTAATCTGGTTAGAGGGGAAAGAACTAAAGAGTCCCTTTGGACGTGCCGTTTCACGCAGTAAATGGTTTAGCAACGGCTTGGTGGGAATTAGCTGGGCTCGGAGATAACAAGGAGGAATCGTGGCACGCGGAGGGTCTCCCTGTTTATCTTCCAGCTTGGGCACATTTTGGTTGAATTCCCAAGATTTTCTGTGCAATCACAAGGGGGAGAAATTGGCATTTCTCTTCCCAAAGCTTGAGCTGCTCGCGCTATGATGAGATGCCGGGAGCCTTAAAACTACAGTAATCACGAGAGCTGTCAAACAGCACATTAAAGTAAGTAATTACAAGCGTGGAGGGTTCCCAATTCTGCGCAAATTTTAGCTTAACACAATTTTTCATACAAAAAAAAAAAAAAGAGATTGGATTGATTGTGACTGGCTCTGCTTGCAGCCTGTTCTACACCTGTCTGGTGCTCCAGGGACCGATGTTTTTCTCCGTCGCCAACCCAGGAGCAGAGAGCTGAGATGCAATGGCACGTGGTCAGGAGGAAAAAAAACCTGGGTTTTGGGTGATTTTTAAGCCATAGGATTTTTTTCTAGTCTTTGTGGTCACAAGGAGAAGTTTAGCTACAGAGCCAAATGATCCCTTGATATAAAACCCCCCCTCAAATATAGACTCGTAAGTGGTTCAGTTTTCATAAAAGATCTTTTGATTTGGGAGACAGAAGAGCAGCTTAAATTCTGTCAGTGGTTTTGGATGAACCTTTTTTCTGTGGATTGCCTTTGTGGAGGTAGGGAAGGGTGATTGACTGACAGCAGCGCCGCTTTGAAGATGTTTCGGAGTGATTGCAATAGGTTTTTATGTTCTGAAATTGTCAAAATGGAGCAGCTTTGTAGTTGCAAATGATTTGCTTTGGAAAACGAAGCCAGTGATGGGAGGAAATTGAAATCAGGAATGAGCAGAAACACGTCTGGGAGCTGGTGTGCCTCTAACCGATGCAAACCCATCATCCGTCATGGTCTTTTAATGCAAGTCTGGGTTTACCTGTTGTCTCAGGAGCAACCCCTTGCCCTCTTCTCGGGGATGCTTCAGTTGATGAGGGGATTTTCATGACCCCGAAAGCTGTGATGGCCTTTTGATCTCCCTTGGTGGCAGTGCCGGTGATGAAAGTCCTAGTGAGCCTGCAGGGAGCTGCTGGCTCCTGGTTGCACAACCAGCCCCATTATTTATGTCCCAGTCTGGGGACACTTCTGCTCATGGCAAAGAGGTAGCCATGCTCTTACCTCCTCCGCTGGGACTTTGCCCACAGTACTCTTTCTCCTTTCCTTTTTTTCCAACAGAAAGAGGTTTCCTGGTGCTCATAGAGCAGAAACTGCCGCCTTTATGATTATGATATACACCTGAAAAAGGTGTAGCTGGGTAACTCAATGATCTACCAGCTTGTGTTTTGCCCAAAGTCCCAGCATCCCAGAAAAAAGCTTTGTGCAACCGAGCTCAAGAGCGTTGATTTAATGTTCAACCCTTAGAAAGGCTCCTGGGTGACCTTGTTCATCTCCGTCTCCTGCTCAGCCTCTTATTTGGCATCTGGGAAGGAAAGGAGGGGAGAAATAATCCTCTGTAATTTGGGGATAAACCCATTAACACAGTTGGAGGCTTCAGGAGGACCCAAGTATCCCCTGGGATGCTTGAGGGATGTGATGCAAACCCCATCCCTGCCTGCGCTGTGGTCATTAATGATGCTTTATATGTAACCCCTGGTTGCATATGCTGAAAAAATGGGGAAAATAAATTAAAATTAAACTGGGAGGCTCTTGAATATGAGCAGCATGAGGCAAAGCCCCTGTGCAAGGCTGTTTTCCTCCCATCTCTAGTGGCTGGGATTTGCATGGTTGTTTGCTTTACATGCTGTGGATTGAAATGGTTTTGGGGGGAGGAAACATTCAGGGTGAAATGTTGTATTTTTGGTGAATAATCACTCAGTATGGGGCTTGTGCTGCCTGGGGTCCTGCCCCGTCATGTGCTGGGTCTCTCCTCTCTGCAGCATCCCTTGTTTCTGGGTTTTGGGTGAGCTTTTTTTACAACACACACACCCCCCATGCTGCACTTGATGCTCATCATCCTACAAAAATAAGAGTGATTTCCCTGTGAGAAGGGAAAGCTTTGCTCATCCCAGATCATTGCTTCCAGACACGAGGATGCACCTCTGGGAACCAGTGTGAAAGCTTCCCCATGCCAAAACCTGCTTTATTATATATATTTATTAGTTTATCATTGTTTAATCTTTTCCTTCCATTTTCTTTGGCAACTGATCTATTTGCCAAGTGCTTTTCATCCTGCTCTGCTCCAACACTGCTGCCGGACCCCACGGGATCCCCGCCGCACACGCCAGCGATGTCGCATCGCTCTCCGCGTCTTGCCCATGAATTATTCACGCTGTTTGCAGGCTGCCTTGTGCAACCCGGAGTCGTCCTGCCGTTGATTTTAAGGCGTCGTGACAGGTCGAGGACTGGATCGGTTGCGTTAATACACGGGCGTGGGGCACGGCGGCGTGGCAGAGAAGATGTCGTGTAAGTCACAGCGCGTTAACGCTGCGATGAGGCATTGCAGTGATGCTGCAAAGGTGATACCACCCCCGAGAGTAAATGAGGTGTAGAGGTAATTAAGGCTGCTCTGCACTGCAAGCATCTCTGATGGCCACACTCTGTTAAATCCTGGTGAGGACCCGATCCCTGAAGTTTTGGGAAAGGGGATGCTGGGGGAGGAGGACTCACTTTGCCTGGGCTTAGATACCTGCAGTGAAGATATTGGTAGCAGAGCAGGTTGTGGACCTTCTCTTAAGGATCAACAGAGAGAAATAAGTGCCTTTAGGGTGCTGTTATCTTGGGCTAGTGTCCTTTATCTTTACTTTCTTGCTCAAACATCTCCTTTTTTCCTGGTTGACTATTAAGAGCATGAAGGTCATGGCCAAGATGTGACTATCTAAAGACATCTCGGATGGTGAAGGTGAAGCCTGGCTTGGGTTTCTCTTTTGGTTGGATGGCAGGATGGCCAAAAATTCAGTGTGTGAAAGGTCTGCTCCCCTTGCTGCTTGCAAACTGTCTGTATCCTACTGGCATCTTTGAGGAGTGAGTCAACTGGAAGGAAGCAAAATCTTGAACTTGGATTCAAAGCAGAAACCAAGCTCTGTTGGTGCCAGGCTTGGAAACACTTGCTTCTGTCACAGCGTGGGGGTTTGTCTTTGCAGTCTTCCCTGCCAAAAAAACCTCCAGGATTACTAGAAACCTCACACAGGCTCATGTTATTTCCAGCTCCTTTGCAGGAGGATGGGATCTCATCCAACGCCCTCACCACCATCCAGAGCCTTGTTGAGCATCTCCAGTTGGGTTCGGGGGTCTCTCGGAGCCAGGTGAGCTCCATACCTGACAGAGAGGGATTTAAGGAACCGACATGTGGTTTTGCTCCAGATCAGTCAGTGTGCCAAAACCCTCATTAAAATAGCATGAGCTTGGCAGTATAAAAATATGAAACTTGGACAAAGATGTGGTTCTTCCCCCAAAGTACAATCAATTCCTTCAGTCTAAGTAAGAACGTCTATATATAGCAATAGGAAGATGCTTAAGTATTGCAAAAGGCTCTGTTTGGGGGGTGGGTGCATTCACCAGGCATGAAGAAAAGCTGGAGCTTTGGGGCTAAAGACCCCTTTTTTTGCACACTGGCTCTGCAAAGGTGGCTGTGCATCCTCTAGTACCTGTGGTGATGCTCCTTTGCTTTGCTGTAAGAGGCTAAAGGAGCCCAGAAGCTCCCAGTTTGGGGGAACTGAGGGTTTGGACTTCATAAAAAATGTTTTTTATTTAAGAGGTATCTGTGAGGAGCAGGAGTCCATAATGGGGTTAATGACTCAGTTGCTGGTTCCCCACGAGCCAGCAATAACCTGATAAATTGCTGAGTACACTCAAGCTCGCTTTGCCTGAGTCCCGGCTCAGGTTATTTCCTGCACGGTAGAGACCTCCAAGTAGGTCATTACTGCCTAATTACTGCCTAAACGCTCTCATTTGTCCTCCCCTTGTCAGCCAAGGCGTGGGACCGTGCAGCCAACGCAGTGGAGATCCCTCATGGCCTCATCCCTCTGCATTTCCCAGGCCAACAGAAAATAGGGAAAGGAAAATAAAAGCAAGTTGTTTTTTGTTTTTTTACTTTGCAAATAAAATTAATTCCATCCCAGCACGTGCTAGAGCCTGGCTTGGCTTTTTTTTTTTTTTATGCAAGCTGAGCCCATCATGTCTTGCACGCTTGCAGCAAGGCTTGTCTCGTATTCTTGCTTGCTTCTGTTTTTGCCTTTGCTCACTTTGGTGCAAGAAGCTGCTGTTAGCTCTTCCAGCCAAAAATGCTGCCAGCTTAGGGATATCTTCCCAGGTTTCATGTCATTGGGATGGAGCATCAAGCTTTGGGTGTGTTTAGTTTATTATTATTATTTTTTTCCTCTTCTTGCTGATGTTTTTTTTGCATCGCACTCACAGCCCGGCTTGTTGTCGCTGGGTGACAAGTTGATGAAAGCTGCTCCGGAAAGAGGGCGAGGAGATGGATTCGTGCAGGAAAAAAAAAAAAGGGAAGAGTGGGGAGGGGAGGAGGTCGCGGAAGGAATAACAAGATGTCGAGATGCCACTTTGCTGCCAGCGCTTGCCTTGATTATCCGATTGCGGCTCTTCGGAGCTGGAGTGCGCGCCGCCTCCCTCCTTGTGCAGTGTGATTAATCGCCTCCTAGGTTTCTGGTGGTTTTTCCTGTTTTTATTTATATATTTTTTATATAGTCATATATTATATATATATTTATATATGTGTATAAAAACAAGAGTCATCTCAATGCCAGCTGCATCCATGCAATGAGGATGGGGAAGGACAAACCTGGGTCTGGGGTGGTCCCTTTCCCGTGTCAAACCTGCAGCCCTAACGCAGCACAAATATATCTCTGGGAGGGCTGCTGATGGCAAAATACCAAGCAAAACGGATCTTTTGCTTAAAATAATGTGGATGTTTTGCTTTTTTTTTGCCCCCATGGAGAGGGTAAGAGCTTTGCAGGCTGAGTTAATAAAGTTTTTTTTATTAATAATACAGTTTTTAGCAGAAGCTTGGCTGTGGAAAATGGTTTCCAGGACTCTGATTTCCATCCGTGGGGCACAGTGTGCTGGGAATCGCGGTTGCATCTGGGGGGTTGTTTTCCCTGCCCTTCCCATGGGACTCGGTTGGCAGTTGTGCCCTGTGTCCAATCCTCTGCTGGGTCCTTCGTCTGGGTTTCAGGGAGCTCTTGACTCCCCAAAACCCGAGCCAGAAGCATCAGTGCACCCCAATTTTACAGCAGGAAGGAAAGTCCATAAAGTCCAGCCTCCAATTTTGTGCCCCAACAGTTTTGCAAAGGACGGGGTTTCTCTGTACGTGGGTGAGGGATGATGTAGAGAAATGTAAATTTTTATTCCACCCCCCCCCACCACTGACTTTTCATCTTACCTTGTACTTCCCCCAAGCTGTCACGGGTAGCAGCCTCCTCCCCAAGGCAGCAGCACCTGTCTCTGGGATTATTTTTACCATCTCTTTTTGGCATCACTATCTCCTCCCGCAGAAAACCATGTCCTATAAATAACTCCAGCCTGCGCTCGTGCTCGCTCCCCCCTCCTTCATATCACTCCATCTTCCTTTCTCCTTGCCTTGTCTGTCCCTTCACTTGTGGAGAGGAGATGCTGTAAGAGCCTGGAGCGGGGACTCGTCTTATCCAACACCCCAATGAGTCCTTAAATCAGCTGCATCTAAGGCACACAGCGGATACCCTGTAATGGGCTTATACGCGGAAAAACCCACTCTAATTTTCTCCCCAAACCCCCATAACGATCAATTTGTATATGGGATTGACTTTACTTTCTATCCTCCCAGATGCTCCCAAATCTAGGCAGCTCCTCCCTTAAGATTTCCCCCCATTCATGTAATTGCCTGGTTTTCCACCCCAAAAAAACCCCATGAAGGTGAGCTTTTCCTGAAGGAAAATGATTGTATTGATGCTTTTCAGTCTTTTCCCGTGCACGACAGAGCCTGGTTCAAATAGATTGGGGGGAAATAGCTGCACATGGATTATGAACAGGGTCCCTTGGCCCATGGGAATATGTATTTACAGAAATAATTGCTGGGTCCAGATGAACACATAAAGCTACAAGAAGTAAAAACTACCCTGATGAAAGTGTGGTAATTTTTGGACCCATTGGGAAAGCTAAAACAAGCTTGAACTGAGCCTGAGCTGGGGGAGCACGAAGGATAAATCCAGGTCTGGATAGCGGAAACTTTGCACCCCAAGCAACTAAGAATCAGGTTGGGAAATCAGCCAAAGCCCTTGGGATTTTACTTTGGACTTTTCCAAAGGGAAAATTGCTGAGGATGGTGGCGGGGGTTGCAGTAATGAAATGCTGCTCACGTGCCCTAATGAAGTGCCGAAAGACTCGGCGCCGGGCTCCCAGCAAATTAGATCTGGATTATTGGAGCAATGAGAATTGAACGATCCGAGATGTTATCGGAGAGGGCAGGAATGCCTCGCCTCGCAGCACCAAGCAGCGTGTATTTAATTACCTGGAAGAGAATAAAAGGTATAAACCCACCCCCCCCAAATCCAGACTTGAGGAGGATGAGAGGGGAGGGACCATCATCTGCAGTGGTGATACTGGGTTGAGCAGGGATGCAGCAACCGAAACGTGTAAATGGGGTCTCTGGAGCATCTCCAGCTTTTCATAGTCTGCATCTCTCCAAACTTGCTGGCAAAGGAGCTTTTTCTCCAATTTCTGGCTGGATTTGCCTCCATGCTCCTTTCTGAGTGGTCCTTGGGCATGTTTGCATCCTGGTGCCTGGTCCAAAAGTGGCGTGTTTGGGAAATATGATGCTTAAGCATGGGGATTGCTCGACTTTCCCAGCAAAAAATACTTCATCAAATCTGCACCAATCCAGCCCCTTTCACATGTGGGTGATCACCCACGTACCAACGTGCTTGGGGCGAGCAGGATCCAGCCGGCACATCCCCCCCTTCTCCCTTGCAACCACAGTCCCTGGGGAAGGAGGGCACATCACAGCATCCTCCCCCCACCCCATAATGGAGGCTCAGAGCTCATTTAAAAGCAGAGAACAAGCAGATTTAATTAAACATAACCTTCCCTTTAACAAGAAAATAAACCGCCTTCTCCTTATAGAACAATTAGTATTTACAGCCCCCCCTTTGCTGTGCTTCCTCCCTCTTTTAATACCTCTCCTTTATTATCCCTGGCTGGGAACAGGCGCCGTTTGATTTCCATAAATTAGCATGAAGAATTTGGCGGGGGGGGGGGGGGGGGGAGAAGAAGGGGAAAAAAATAAAAAAGCTGGGGGAAAAAAAAAAGGTGTTTTTAAGCAATGAACTTGCTACAGAGAAAGAAACAACAACGCTCCCCAGCTGGAGGAGGGAGATGGCAGGAGGAGGTGGGAAATGATGCTTGCTTTTTTATTTTTTTTTTTTTTAAAGTTCACCCGGTCCCTGGTGTTTCTTGGGAGATAAAAGCTTTCGCCAGCCTGGGCAGGGTGCCAAAATCTGTGTTTATCTGCACACAAATATAAAGTATGATCTGCATGACAGCCACTAATTCCTTGGTTTGTTTTTTTTTTTTTTTTCGCGGGGAGGATCCACTGCTCTCTGGCTTTTCTGCGCCAGGGAAATGTCAGCTCAAAGCTCCTGGGTGTTTTGGCGTGAGGAAAACCCCTCCGGCACCCCCGAGGTTGAGCTTTGAGGATGGTATACAACACAACCTGCAGCTTTGGAGGCTCATTTTGCTTCCAGACTGGCTTGTACCAGGGATTTATGTGAAGCCCCATCATGTGAGTACCACTCAGGTGGAGAGGAGAATGCTGAGCATCGAGGACCATGACAGTCCCATCTCAGATGTGCATTTGGTTAATGTGAGTTCAGCAAGTCAGGTTTATCTGCATTGGGTATATATTGAATAAAAATGACTTAATATCTAGGTTTGGACAGGTGAAGAAGGTTGAATCCCAAACCTGCTCTGTCCTGACCTTAATAAAAAAAATCTATTTAATATCGTTACGAAGGTGACCTGCTTTGCTGGAAGATTTCACAGCTAATTGCTGGTGACAGAGGACCATCAAGATCTAGGAATTTTTCTTTTTATTCTTGGTTTGTGAAGCGGCTACACTGTAATTACAGAGTGAGGATGTGCTATACGCAGCCCCGTGGCTTCATCAAGCCCCTTAGTCCCTGATTTCTGGGCCTCAGGCTGGAGCTGGTGCATCAGCAGTTGACGCTTCTCTGGAAGGATGCGGTTGCACTGTTTGCAATAGCAAAAAATATTTACGACTGCTGCTTTTATGGGTCCTTCCAGCTGCTTTGCAGCCCAGCAGTGGAGAACTGTGCAAGGCAGAGCTGAATGTGCGTGGTTTTTTGGGTGGTCTTCCTCCTGATGGCGGTTTCTAGGGTTTAAGAGCTGGGAGAGAGGGCTTGGTGTTAAGGAGATGTTGGGGTGATGCTTGTCCCCATCCCTTAGAGCCTGTCCATTGCCACCAGCTGCCTATAGATGATGCATCTCTGCACAATTGAAGGCTTGATGGTGATGGACTACAGTGCGCCTCTAAATCCCATATCTGTATCCCCTATAACACTTCTGAGACGTTTCACTGGTTGTTCTTTGGACGTCCTGATGAAAAACCACTTGCAGAAGAGCAGCTCAGAGGGTCTTCCATCCCCAATGAGAAAATTGTCCCACGACCCACCTCATTGCCAAAACCCAACTGGCTTTTGGGCAGAGATGAATGCGGAGTAGCTTTGGGAGAAGGATGGCACTGAATAAGCCATCTCCTTGTTTCCTGTGTCTTAAAACCATTGTGCTATTTATTCACTTTAATATATATTTAAAAAAACCACTTTACGGGTGGAAAGCGCTATCTGCAGTGTATCTGTTTACTCCCTTATCCCGAGCTGTCAGTCAACTGTCCTGGTTATGTAGGTGTGATGGACGGGTGCGTGGAGGTGACATCAAATCTGCTCACAATATTTGGGGGGATAATGAATGGCTTGCAGTGATTTATGATGACGCTGATCAGGCGCGTAGTCACGTCAAAAACCCCTGAGCTGTTGCTCAGCCCCCGTCTCAGCAGCATCCTTGAGACAGAATTAAATCTGCAAGATTACCAGTGGTTCAAAAGTTATGGTTTATGTATTTTAGTCTATTTTGAGGATGGGAGACGTGTAAAACAGCTGAAACATATAACTGGATTTGAGGAGTTATTATAGGAGCACTAGGACTCAATCTGCTCTCACCGAAGAGGAAGAAATTCCCAGAAAGCCAATTTAGCTGACACGTCTGAATGAGTTTTTACTTAAAATCGCATGTAAATGCCATTTTCTTCTTTTAAATGACCTCAGTGAAAGATGGCGAACCTGACATCGGGTTTTTGCTGCCTGGTCAGGCCCTTGCCTGTAGACATTTAGAGACAGCAATTACAGAAGTCAGCTTCCCCCAGCGCTTGCTCGTCCCGTGATGGAGGGATGTCCTTTGGGAACGAGGGTAGGAATATTTCTAGAGGTGGTTTTGCTGGTCTTTGTCCCCTTCTGAGACATTTTGGGGAGTGCTGGAGCATTTTTCCAGCTCTCCTTTGGTTTTCAGGCTGAATTTTTCTCCTTCCCCAGGAAATCTTAATTTGGGCTGCCAATTTGGAGATGTTTATAGAGATTTTTTTTATTTTTCCTTTTTTATCTGGGCTTGAGTTTGCTTTTCCCTGCAGAAACATGGTCCTTGGAGACAATGGCAGAGAGAAAATGAGAATTTTTTTTTAGAGACACCCCCCTGTAATTCTCCCCACTGTCCTCTGGGTGCACACACCACCCCAACACAGAGAAGAGCATCCCATGGGGAGAAAAAAAGAAGGAGAAAACCATCATCTTCAGCCAACAGAGAGAAAACAAGGGGTGAGGAGCTGAAAGCTTGAAAATGCCCTTTTTATTTTTTTGCGTGCTGCTGTGCTCAGCATCCCTAAGACTACCCCATTTTCCCCTAGTTTGTACGATGTTGGCTTATTCCTGAACTTGCCCTCCCTGTTTTTCTTTTGGTCCTTCTCTATTTCTTTGTATATATACATAAATATAAAAAATATGTAGCTAAATATATATATAGCTAAATATATATAAAAATAATTATATATAAATATATATACACACATCTCTACACGTGTGCCTGCAATTTCTCCAACCCTCTCTTTTTTTTTTTTTTTTTTGTTTAAAGCGAGTTGATTTTTTCGCCTGATAATCCTTTGAATATCGCCTCTCTTTCCCTCACAAATCCCCGCAGCTGTTAGGACTTCAAATCCTTCATCCATCAAGAGAGGCAAGGAAAAAGGGGGGGGGGACCAGGCAGGGAATGAAAGAGCCACCCGGCATGCACGAAAGCACCAGAGCCTGGAAAAAGGCGCTAGCGATGCGGTTGATGCATAAACCGGGGAAAATTTCTGGCACTCGTCGTATCATTAATCTGTCTAAAGTGCCTTTGATCTCTTCTGCTTTAATTAACTTACAATTATAATGTCATTATATTTTTTTTTTTTTTTGTGGGTGAAGCGGTTTTGCAGCAGGGATGGGCTCTGCTCATCACTGTCCCTGTGGGGATGGGTGACCCTTTCCAAGGCACCTCCACGCACGAGTCCCTTTGGACTCGGTACATCTGGGGGATCTGGTTTAAGATTAATTTTCATTGAGCATCCCTCGGGAATTCAAGTTCCAAAATACCTTTTAAAAAGGCCATTTAGCAAGAAAACGTGGCTGTTTGAGTTTTGGGGTCACCCATCTCAGCAGCAGCAACCATCTCCCCAGCATGTCCCATTCCCAGGAGTAGTTGAATTTGTCATTTTTGGCCAGTTTGCTGCAAAAACCTGATTTCTGCAGTGATAAAGCAATTAGGGAATTGGTCAAATTTCTAAAATAAGGGGGAAAAAGAACTTGAAGTGCATGGGGCTGTCCCAGAAACCATGCTCCTGGGGACACGGACCACAAACAGCCCTTTATAGGAGCAACTGGAAAGGGGATGGGGACCAGCTCGTGCTCATCACTAGCCCAGTGGAGTTTTTAAACTTTATTTTGGGGTCTATTTGCCTCCTTTCACATCTCTCCATCTTCCAATTGCTTTATAAGCCTGAAAGTAGATGCTTGGCTTTTCCAAACAGGATACCTCTGCCACACAAATTGGTTTCCTTTAGGAAGAATTAACAGGGATTGTGGGGTTGGAGGTGCAAAAAAAAATAAAAAAACCCAACCTCAAATCATCTTTTTTGCAGGCACTGATGAAGTGCGTTTGCCCTGGGAAGGGAAGAGAGGCAGGATGATATTGGATGATGTCCCTTTGGGTGATATATATTCCTTAGAAATTCCTATTGAGCAGCTGCTTTGCACCAACACCTGGGTTTTGGTGCTGTGGGAAACACAGAAAATAGAGCAAAAGAGGGATTTGCACATCATTTTTGCCTGCAGTCATGCAATGCTGCTTTGTTCTGAGTTCTTCCTCATTGGTTTTCCTTGTCCTGCTGAACTGATGGGTATTAGAGCAGAGAGGGAGGGATGCAGAGCTGTGTAACGTTCCTACAAAATATGGGGGCATTTAGCAGCCCTTGTTCAATCCAGAGCCCGAATTAAGGTTGGGTTTGGTTGGGGTCTTGTTCATCTTCCCTGATAGCTGTGCACATCTCTCCACCCCGCCTCCCCAAACCCTCAAAGCACCAGGGGCTGCTCCCCACCTGCTTTCTGCTTCTCTTTTTGCCGACGCACGAGCGGTTTCTGCATTCAAATTGCAAATTAATGCGGGCGGTCAAACAAGCTGGTATCGATCCACTTTATGCATCTAAAATTTCACGTGCTGGTCCATGGAGGCAGATGCAGGCAGGAAAATTAGGGGGTTTAGTTGGTAATATCATCAGCAATGATATCTGGGTATGCTGGTGGATGCTCTGCAGGGTTTGTATGTGGAAAGCAAAAATGCATCCCTCAAAAACCTCTTTGGCATAACCAAGGACTATTTCCTTGGAAACTTCTGGAGCCTTCTGGTTATTTAAGGGATATACCACTGGCTGGAGCCTCCTGGGTCACCTGCATCCATCATATCATGTGAACCCCCTTATTCTGCCTTAGAAAAATAAATAACTCATGGGTTGCCCCAGCTCTCCTTCTTCTTGCAAGAAATGCCTGGACTCACTGGATGTGTTGAAGCTGGTGGCAAGAGAACAGCAAAAGGATGGGGTAGGAGAAGAAAAATGAGATTTGGTGATGGTTTGGATGGGGTAGGAGAAGAAAAGTGAGATTTGGGTGATTCCAAACTACTGTTGTTGATGAAAGCATCTTGCCCACAAGTCCACAGGCTGTTAGGCTCACCAGAGACCAGATCAACCTGAGTCATTGGCTCGTCTGACCGTGACGGGGTGGTCCGTTTGTCTGTCTACACCGCAGTCCCCGTGCAAGAAGAGAGGCAGAAACGGCTCTAGTTTTCCTGCCAGAGCTCAGAAATTCAATTAAAATGAAACGCCTATTGATTTTGCAATCAACGTTTCAGGAGGACTCTTCTGCTCGCTTGCCCTGAGATAATTGGCCCCGTAGGAAAGCCGGTGTTATGTGGCCAGTGGGATGCAACAAAAAGCAGTTGCACATCTCTGTTGTGTGCATGGAGTTGTTCAAGATGAGGAGCATGGCCAAGATGCACGTCTTGGCATCTCCTGGGAATATTCAATGGTAATATTGCCTTTGGACCATGGAAAAATTAATTGTTCCCCTCCCACAAAGGACCCTGTGATGTGGTGGTGTCCTGTCCCCAAACCCCAGGTCATGGAAGACCCCAGTTGGTCAAAGCTTGAGGAGTTTGGGGCTGTCCCCAAGTGTTTGGAGGACCCCGATGTCAGCACTGTGGTGGCTGTGGGACCCGGCGGAGCTACTCCAGCTGTGAATACTGGCAGCTGGGGAGAGCATGGGACTCTCCACCAGGAGAAATGCTGCTGTCACAGCAGCAAGATGCCTGTTTCCAAGGCAATGACATCTCACCAGAAGATGCTCATGGAGAAGGTTTCATTGAAGAACTCATTTGCACCTGACAGGCTGGGAAATAGGCACCTGCCAGCAGGAGAAATGCCATATCTCACCCCAAAATTGTATTTATTGCTGGCGGACAGCATTGGGGCCATTGAGTGGCATGGAGTCAGACCAAAAATCAAGGGACAGAGCTTGTCCCCATCATTGGACCCACCCCCGCTTCATGCAGGTGCTGTGGAAAGGTCCCATTTCTAAAAAGCATCCCTCGGGTGCGTTAATATATTAGAATTCAGATTTGCAAAATCAAGGAGCTGGTTTCTAAAGATGTGTTTGGGTCCCCAGGCAATTCATGTCAAATCCAGCCTTGGAGACAGACTTCCATGGAGGTGGCAGAGGGCTGGTACATCTAACAGGAGACATCTCAATTGAATTATAATCTATTAAAAAAAATCCCCACACGTTGCAAAAATGGTGCTGGTTTCGCCAGAATCCTGTTTGGGGAAGAAAGGTCCAGAGAGAGCAGAAATGTTTTGTTTCATCTTTTTTTTTCAAAACCTCAACACTTTATTTATTTATTTCCCCTACTTTGAAGCGTTTGGGTTTTCAATTTGGTTTTGAAATACATAAGTTGACGTTTCAGAAAAGCCTAAACCGATGCTTTTGGAGGAGTTTTCCTCCGGAGAGACTGGGAAATCTGGATTTTTTTTCTTTGATTTTTTTTTTTTTTTTCTTTGAGGACATCAGTGAAATCCAATTTTCATGTTCGCAGGGCGTGAGTTTCTGAACTTGGTGGTTATCTGCCTGGGATAGGTGTTGTTCATCGTTCAAAAAAAACCCCTGGATTTCTTTGTGCTGCCTGCTGCACGCAGGAGATTACAGGTACCCCAAGGAATTTATAGCAATACAGGTCACCCTGAAAGGGGAAAGTGGAAAAATCCTCCCTGGAGAAAAGATAACCAGCTCCTGAGCTTTTTTCCTCTGTGCCCAGCCCTAATATTTTTTTTGCATGAGATAAATCAGATATTTATTTTTTTTTCCTTCACATTTTGCCTTCACTCGGGGAACAGTTCCTAGATGCGTTTGCACCATGAAGAACAACTTTGGCCCATCTTGTTGCTATCCAAAATTAAATAAAAGCCAGTTTCTGTTCCTCTTATTGGGACTAATGCCCACTTTGATTTATTATGGATTTGGGATTTATTGATATTTATTGATAGACTGTGATCTGCCAAAGGCAGGTGGCAAATATAGAGGAGCTGTTCCCCCAGCGGGTGTAAATTGGTGTCACTCCTTGGCAGTCAGTGGGACTTGGGGAGATTTACACCAGCTGCTGAGAACACCCACAGCAGACCAAAATTGACTAATTTTTTTAATATTTTACATGGATTTTTGCACCCTGCTCCATCACAGTGTGTGCAGAGATAGGGAGGGAAAATGGGTGTTTTCTTGAGTTGCCCAGAAATGTTGGTTCTTGCACAATTTGCCCAATGTTGATGGGTGTTGAATTAAGCTGTGCTTCTCTTAAGTGTATCAGGGGGTGGAGGGACCACTGGATTCCAATAAAAATTGGGTTACTGGGGTGGCTGAGCCTGAAATAAGAGCCTGAATGATGCTGTCTGGGATAAAGGGGCTCTGCAATGCCCCTTTGGTGCCCGTGGTGGGAGGTACACGCAAAAAAATCTCAACCCATTGCATAGCCCAGGGAGATGGGACCTCCCAAACGCCAGCAGCAACTTTCATAAAAAATAATTTTAAAAAGACCTAAAAAAAAAAAAAAAAGGCTGAGCTCTTGAAACCTCAGATTAAATCCTGGGGTGAGCTGTTGAGCTGTTAGGGGGTCTCGTAGCTCGGTGCTGAATTAAACAACAGATCAATGTTTGTTTGGTTTTTTTCCCCAAGCAGAATTCATAATGTTTTATGGCAAAATTGATGCAAATCTCCGTGAATCAAGCAATGGCATGGTGTAGAAAAAATAAGGGAGGGACCAAAGCCATCCAAGGGCATATTGTGCTTGGAGGAAGGGGTTTTTGGGGACCAGCCTGGGGATCGAGCGTGATGCTTAGCCCCCAAAATCACCTCCCTAGCTCAGCTCATCCCTGAGAAATTGAGACTGAACCCAACAGATGGGATTTTTTTGGGGTGAAACAGTTCCTACAGCTTTCAGCCCTGATTTCCTGCTTTTTAGCCCCAAAATACTTAGTGTGCTGCCTCTTCTGCACTCTTGGGACAGAGCTGCAAGGATGCTAGGAAAGCGTTGGGTGATTTTTTAATTTTTTTTATTTTTTGCCTGGAAATAGCCAAAATAACCTGAATATTCATAAATCTGGCTGTGGTTTGCAAGTGGGTGTGGGGTGCTGCCATTCATCGGGGGAGGCTGCCGTGAGCTTGCAGAAAAGCTTATTTTAAGGAAATCCACCCTGAATCCATGTGGAAAATTGGTTGCATGAGGTTTAGCTCCTGGGAAATAATGGCATGTTGCATTTTTCCCATAAAAAACCACCCCAAAATGACAAAATATCCCAGCGAGGCACATTGGGATTTTGGGTCAGATCAAGACGGAGGATGAAGCCTGTTGCAACGTCCTGCCTGACGCTTGCTCAGCCGAATCTCCCAAGACTTGTTAAAAATAAAAATTAAAAAATAGGATTTTTAGTCTGCAAAGGTGCTTGCAGACTTCGGCTCATGCCTGGCGAGATATTGCCTTCCCTGGGATGTAGTGATTTGGAACAAAATGCAGTATCCCCACTGATACGTGGCAGATAAAAGGCAGCAGGCGCCAATGGAAATATGGGAAATTAGGATGGAGGGGGGATGCTCCCATCCTGCCCCTTCTCCCGTGCCCCAGCACCCGCTCAGCCCTCGTCATCTTCTTATTCATCATGATTAAGCCTCAAAATTGGCCAAAGGCAGGGAAAAAGGTGCCAATTAGAAGCTTTATTTCAGCTATCCGTCTTCCTTTCAGGCCCTCGGCTCGCCGGAGAGGGACCGACGGCAAATGAAGAAAGACTTAAACGCCCCCAAATGACTTCCAAAATGTTTAAATAAGACTTCCATCAGTCTTCCCCCTTTTTGACCAGGCATTTCGGCAGGCTGGAAACAGGATGATTTACAGCCTGCAGCTCTCTTAATGGGCTCAGCATCACCCTGGTAGCTGCGGGGGGAGGAAGAGGTGGAGCATGGGGGCAATGAAGGTTGAAGGTCGAGGGACCTTCCAAACTTGGGGAAAAAAAAAAAAAACAAAACAATTAAGAATTTTTTTTTTCTCTGAAAAATTAAAAAAAAAAAAAAAGGCAAGGAAGAGAAGGGAAGCATGAAATGCTTAAAGCCACAGTGAAATGCATTGATCGAACCAATCATTTTTCAAAAGCTTTCAGACTTTTTGGAGATCGTATATATAATATTCCCCCTGATTCAGGGCAGAAGCATTTACCAATATCCTGTGAAGAAACTGCTCCCCCAGTCCCATCCTCCTGGGGCAAAGCTGGGCTTTAGGAAGCAGAAACCAGTGGCATTTAGTGATGTGGGGACACTTTTATCCCAAAATTTGGGAGGTACACAGCATTTATACCCCTGAACTAATTTCTCTCTATCACCTACATGGTTTTTCCCCATCATTTTTTTTAAATTCCATTAAAGACAAGGTTGAGTCTCTATTAAAAGGATTTGCCAGGACTGGCTGTGTTTGAACCCCCTCTTTGCCTTAGCCTTTTGCCTTTAAAATGTGAATTTTTACCCCAAATCACCACCCAGTAGCAGCTTTTGGTGCTCTTTCATTGCCAGACATAACGCGCAAAAGCAGATATTGGAGGAAAATTGGGAAAATCACTGCAGGGTCGATGACTGCAACCACCTTTGAGGTCTCAGTGATAGGGGAACATTGGTAATTTGTGGAAAGATGGGATTTTTTTTTTTAAAGGCTGAAGAATTTCTTTGCTTCTACCAGTCACTTTTGCCCACTGTGCTTGTGGAGCAGTGAAAGGAGAGCAAATCCTTTGGTGACAATTCCCAAGCTCAGGATCATCAGTAACAGGAGCGAAAGTAGCCAGAATAAATCTCGTTGGGAAATTAAAGCAGCTTAGGAGGAGACAGGAAGGGTTGGGGGGGAGGAAAAGGCCATTTATGGATTTGAACATTAAATAAATGAATCCCAAAGAAATGCAAAGGAGTGGGGCAAGATAAATGCAATTTTGCTGTCTGGGATGAAGGCACACACTGCAGAGCGTGTCCCAGTGGACTTGGTTCAGCTCAGCCCCAATTTATGCAAAATTTAGCGTCGAAGATTTCCTCAGCATCTTCCTCCTGTCTCCCCTTACCCTCCCAGAGGCCAAATCCATCTTTGTGGTTTTTTTTTCTTCCCCAAATACATCTTTTTTTCTCCCCAAATCCACCCATTCTCTCTTATGGCTTCTCCACCAACAGCATGACAATGTTGGGATGGTTTTGGGTTTGGAGTGAGGCGTTTTGGGTTCAGAAAGAGGCTTTTTGGCTCTGAAAGGAGGATTTGGGAGGGATAGGAAGGTTCTGGGTGGGGTTTTTTCTGTGCTCATCATCAGATACAGCTCCTGAGCAGGGTGGGAATGAAACTTCATCTTGGGGAGCAGAAGGGCAGCTGACCTCAAGCTTGCAGAGTTTTGGGGGGCTGCTCCTTACCCAGTTCATGGCGGTGAAATCCTGGGGAGCTTTTTTTATGCGTTGGGCTGAATTCAAGCCAAGCACGGACCCGCTTTCTCTTCCACCAGGGAGCTTTAGCTGCGCATGGGTGCAGGGGGTGGATATATCCATCACCAGGTCGTAATGGGTAATTTCCCCCCCCCTCTTTTCTTTATTTATAGACATCCTATGGGGGCTGGAAAAATCTTACTATTGTGGGGTTATATAATGCTTTGAGTACCAAAGTACTTGATAAGGTGGGAACAGCTTCACCCACCAGTGAAAAGGAATTGCTGTGGGAGTGGGAAGCTCCTCAGCATGCAGTGAGCAGCCGGAATGCTGCAAGCAAGCATTTTGGGGAGATTTCTGCCAACTTAGCGTGTGTTGTGGGGTAGAGTTAACTTTCCCCAGCGTGGGGTGATCCATCCCCAGCAAAGCCAGGGCAAGGGGTAGGCTTAACAGTGCTGACATGGAAAAGCAGGAAAGGAGAAGTTTTGTAGAAAATTTGGCATTTTTTTGGTTTTTGCATGAGCAAAGCAACTAATTTGAGCTGGAGCGATGACAGATCTTATGTTACTGTAAATTTGAGAACACCAAAGATAGGATCTTCTTCTTCCTTTAATTAACCTGAGCAAAATTGAGAGCAAGTGTTGCAGGGGAGAAGTGTCCTGCTGATTCAGCATCCTTAGGAAGTGTTTGGGCTTTCTGGGTTTTGAGGCTTCAAACTTTTCGGCATCGAGCCCTTGGCAGCAATGATGCTCTGCCGGGAGTAAAGGGCAGTGATGCAGAGCCGGAGGGAAGATGGGGTGCTGAGCCCTGATGCCTTCATCACACAGATGGGGATGCAGAGAGCTGCTAGTAATGGGAAGATTTCCAAGCGTGGAGAAATTATATTAACCCACCAGGGGCTTGAATTAGTTATTCGGAGATGAGGGATCGATGGGCCCTGATCCTAAATGGAGCATTAATGCATTAGCAGCAGTTCTGCGGAGAAGCGGCAGCAGCCCTAATGCAATTTCCCAAGGCTGTGGCCAGCAGCCAGCGGGCACGGGCACTGCTACCCATCCTGCCCACACCCCATCCCTGCCTGTTTTCAGAGACCCAAGACCAAATTTCCTCTAACTCCATGCTCTGATGAAGTTTAAGAGGCATTTCTTAGCTTGCAGAGGTCTCCCACACCCAGTCAGGTTTCTTTCTTCCCCTTTGTGCTAGGATGCGTGTAAAAAGACATTTACCTAAAATATTTTCCCTCCTCGTAAATCTGATTGGTGTACCCTCACCCAAGCAATGCCAAGCTAATTAGAGAATTACTGCATGATGGATTTTTTAAAAAATACTCTAAATCTGAAACAATTTCTAGCAGAGGAATTAATTTGGCAAATGTTTGACTTGGGCACTGTCATCCTACCCTTTCCTTCTTGGTGTCAAAACTGGCACTAGCTAAAAGGACTTTGAGTAATTTCATATTAATCAATCTCTTTTTAAGAGGAGCTCAAAGGACATTCAAGGCCAAGGATGGAAATGAAGGCACGGGGCCAAATTAATCCCCGGCGCAACGTTACGGACTCTAGCGAAGGCAGACGGCAAGGCACTGAAGTCACAGGAGGCAGGGAGGAGCTGGGGTTCCCAAATTCCCTGGAGCACAGTTTGCATGGAAATATTTCCAGGGCAAAGGATGAGTAGAAACATGGAGGGGTGCTCAGCCACGGTGCTTTGCTGCTGCTCCTGTCGGCTGCGGTCCAGCAGCAAACCTGTGGGTCCCTGGGTTTTAGTGATGCTGGTGCAAGCAGCATCCGATCTAAAGATTCTTTTAATCGTGGTGACGGCATCTCTCTTGCAGGGAGGCATAGCCTGAGATGGGAATAGGGCTGTGAAGGATGGAGATGGTAAAATGAAGCTGAAATAGCAAAGAAGATCATGAATCGGGGAAATAAAAGGTCAAAGCCAGTGGTGCTTACGCTGTGCAGGAGATGGAGTGAAAACCCTGCTGCAAGGGATCCCTCTGCCCAGGATGCTGTTGCAGCCTTGTAGTGGTTTTGGGGCGAGGCAGAGGGAGATGGGGAGCTCCCTTGCAAACCCCACTTTTCCAGAGAACACCACCACAACCCCAGCTTTCATGCGGCTGCTCATAGTGACCTCGAACAGTTTTTGCTGCCAACGCGGGGCTGCAGAGAGTTGAGTTGCAAAGGGAGCGTCAAAACGTGGAGGGACCCTGAGTCATAGGAAAATGGGGCGAGCTCGCAGTGTGCTGGGGTACATGGTGTGCATGGGGGAGAGCAGCTAAATCGGGCTGTCGGATGAGTCACAGCACGAGGGACTTGCTCAGCAGCCTTGGAAAAGTTTGATTTCTCCGGGTTACCAAAGCTTAAGAGAAGAAGAAATGTGCCGGCGATCTCCAAGCGGAGATGTGCAGAAGGATAACTTTGAGCTGGCCTCATTTTCAGCCTGTACGGCTGTGGGTTGGTTATTTCTGTCTGGTTTTTGAATTATTTTACTTTATCGTAAAGTTTCTGAGAGCTGGAAACAAGACCAGAAATGAGCTGCAATTGGCCATTTGCAGATGTGGCCACAACCTTCAGCATCAGCCCATGTTACCCCCAAACACTAAAAACCTGGTTTTAGGTGAGTCCCTGCTCGCAGCTCGATGTCCTTTCTGTTACTGCAATATGAAGCATCTTGGCCTGTTGAGATGGAGAAATGCAATGTTTGATGCAACACTCACAGAGACAGCAGGATTAAAGGGAGAAGAGGGGAGTTTCTGCTCAATATTTCATTTTTCTTGGCAATGCCATTGCCCAGCCCTGCCCTCTCCCCCGGGGAGGAAGGGAGCAGTTCTCCAACAACAAGGAAAACAGTCCGCTTTTGTGCCCAGCCCTTTCTTTTCCTTGGCTGCCGGAGGATTTACCAATTAAACGGTTGTTTAGGGCTCTAAAACCACTAATCAGATCTGCCAAAAGCCTTAATGAGAGGTTTTCACTTCCCTTCCTCTTTGTTTTATTTTTTTTTTTTTTTGGCGTGTTTAAAGGTTCATTACAGATCCACAAAGGATGGCAGCGAGTTTCTCAAGCCACACTCCTCTCCCCAAAATAATTGCACCGGTGGTTCTTGCTCAGCTTTTGCCACTGCCGCTCGCTAACCTGCCCACTGCCATGCTGTGGGAACTGGGGATGGGATGCTTTTCCCTGGGAAGTGTTTTGCTTCTCCCCTCCCTTCCTCATTCCCCCCACCCCCTTTTTTTTTTTTTCCCCATTTTGGGCCTTTTTCCTCCTTTTCTCTTTGTCTTTGCTATTGTGTGCGCAAAGTCTGCACCAAGCCCTTAGGAAAAGGATGTTTGGGGCACGTTGGGTTGGCTCCATCCTTGACCTCCAAATTCCTCCTGGACTTTTTGCTGCTCTCATTCCAGCTCCTCTCACTGTATCCAGCCTTGGAAACTAAACCTCTCCCCAAAGAGCGTGAGCCCTTCAAGGGTAGCAGATGGCTGATGAGGAGGAAAGTCGTGGGCAGAAGGATGCAAATGATCTTGGATGTCTTTGCAATATTCATCTCGTCAAGGTCGTGCTGCTGGGGAAATGCATCATCCAGCTTGGCTTGTTGCAGGTTCTTCCCCTCAATCACCCAGATTTTGGGGTATTTAATGAATATTTTATGCTTTTGCAACACTTCTAACGTCTCGACTGGTATCACATCACATGCTAACAAAATATTAAAGCTCTGCAAAAAGTGTTTTGTAACATCACCCAGACTTTTCTGGAGATGCTGCTCCAAAACAGAAACCCCCCCGCATTCGTGGGCAGTTTTGAAATAATATCTTCTCCGTCAGCTGGAACAAACCTACAAATTTCAGGATGTCAGAATTTCTCCTGGGATTGAAATTCCATGTTTTGACCAGCTGTAATTATTGCGTGTCACCGTGTGCTGCTTGTGCCATTCGAGCGCGTAGGCGTTTCAAAGATCTGAAGAAAATAACAATTTCCAGTGGGGGTTTAACTTTCAAAAGTTGGGCTTATTTGCAGCAAAATGGGATCTGCCTGTTTTCTTGCTAGAAGAAACTCTTGCTTCTAGACCCACTGCCAACTCTTAAGTGTAGCGCCGAACAGATATATTTTAATATCGAAGGGAAAAACCATAATAACGTATGCAAAAAGGCTGGGCAGTTTCTCAAAGCTTCTTATCAACTGCAAAACTTCATCAGCCCTCTTCAAAACTGCAAAACTCTGCTCTCAGATGAGCATATTGCACATTTAATTCTCTCTGCACAGATCTCCTCTGCATTGCTAGGCGGCTTAAGATACTTTAATGTGTGCTGCAAAGGCTGGTGGTGACACATGTAATTAAGTCTTGCAGAACACCCTTCGACAGTAGAGATCAAAGCAATTTGCAAAATAAATGTGCGTCATTATCTCGACTTTACAGGGAAACTGAGGCTTAGAGAGGGGAAATCTCCCAGCAGACAAAGACTGGAGGCAGGGAGGGGAAAACAGGATTCCCAAATCCCTCTTCTGCTGATGAGGCGAAACTGTGGAGTGCTAAAATTGCTGGTGAACGTGTTTGGTAGCCTACGAATGATGAAGGCTCCAACGGGGGAATAATGGGGCTTGAAAGAAGAAACGGATTGAGATGCAAACAGATTCTCCCCCAAAAAATGACAGCTTGAAAGGAGGGACTTGACGTGTTGTGTGGGAAACCATTTTAAGGAGAAAAGTCAGTATTTTACTGTGTTGATCCAAGGACCCCTGTCCTACATGAACAAACTCAGCCTGTCTCCAGTTTTCATGCTATGAATTGGGGTGACCCAACCTGTTTGCATCCCGTAGGCTCTACCTCACCCCAGAACTCCTGCTTGCTGCCTTGGTATGGCACCTCCATAGACCAAGTCTCCAATACGACATGGAAATTTAAGATGCATCCACATGCTGGCTTGTTCCTGGCTCTCCATGACCATGTTGGCCAAGTAAGAGAGGACGAAGCCTGAGGTGTCCCTCAGGTCCCCATTTCTTGTCCCTATGTGGTGGTGATTTTCTCCAGACAATACTTCTTGTTCTTAGTCCTTGCTGAGCAGAACTGGATGCTCCACTTGCCCACCCAAGGCTCTTTGTTTCCAAAAGCCCTCAAGATAGTACCCCCACGCTTTCTTTGCCATAATTAAATTTTGCTTTGCAACCACCAAAAAAAAAAAAAGCCTCCTGACAACCAGTGAAAAATAATTAGCAGCACATTGTGTCATTAAACACTAGACTTTAATTAAATTGCATAGAGATAACTGCCTCTAACGACTGGAAGTCTGGAGCCTTGAGACAGCCAAGCACTCAGCAGAATGGAGTAAAAGACCTCATAAAATAGACACGAGTCAAGTTCTTTTCTCTGGCTGATGAAACACCTGCTTAAGTAGGGCATCACGTTGCATCTTCCACCTGAAAATAGCTTATTATCCCTTGTTCTCCCCTGCTTTTTATCTCTTTGGAGCTAATGGGCTTTTGTTGGCCTTGGGTTTCATCGTGGGAGGAGATGCTACTCTTCTCATGTTGGCCTCCCTGTGTTTCACAATGTCTTTTTCATCTTCGTGCCTTGGGAAAAGACATTTCTCCTGGGATGTGAGGTGGCTGGACCTGGACCAGCCACGACGGCAACTCAGTGGACGTCACCCATGAAATTTGGCAGTGTCAAGTATTGGTGGAGGCTCATTCAAGTAGTGGCTTTGGTGGGTTGACTACAGGGAGAGCTCCTTGAAGTATCTAGGTCACCACATCCCGTTGCTTGCCCATGTCCTTGAGCTTCTCTAGAGAGGTTGGAAGTCTTCAACAGACCCATTTTCAAGATCGTGTCATGGCTACCCACATCTCCAAACTGATTTTCAGGCATGTATTGGCTTTACTACCTCACTACAAGTCTCTCTGCCTGGTGTATGTCGGTTGAGTTTACACCACTGATGTACTTCTCAGGGTCTCTGTGTATGTTTAGTGGGTAAGAAGTTGGCAGCTGGATTAATATGGGGGGGAGCAGGTGCTCTGAGGTTTGCACTTGCTTTTTGAGCTGAAAAGTGTTACATTTTCCTAGTATTATTGCCTTGCCCTAAATACAATTGCAGTCCCCTCATTGTTGGCCCACCCTGACGTTTTATGCTGACTTCTCCCAATGCGGGCGCAAAGCAGAAACCTTCTTCCGCGTGAAAATTTAATTACTGCTTTCTCGCATCTTGCTGCCAGACCTATAAAAAGAAGCTTATCGGGAGCGATAAGCCCAGCGTCCTCGGGAATCGCACCGTAACTCATGCACGGAGCTGAAATGCAAAGGGGCAGCTCCTTTTGTGGCCTTTTTCCAGCCGCCTTCTCCTGGCAGTGTTACAGCCAGGCACTTTGATGCAAATGCCTGAGGTTTTGAGCTTGGGGTTTTTTTCCCCCCTTTTAAATAAAGTAAATATCATTAAAATTCAGCTGCTTCTCTCTTGCTTTTTGCTCCGTCTTTCATCCTCACCTCTTCCAGCCATAGTACCTTTCCTCCCCCTACTTCTTTAGCTGGAAATCCTCTTGGGAGAAGGTTTATTTTGAAGGGACCCCTTTGCTGGTGTAAAGGAGAGGGAAGGATCTGGGGCAGATGTTGTCCATGACTCTTTGCTTGCCATCATGTTGCAACATCCCTGAAAGCTGCCCCTTTGTGAGCAGATATCTAGCCAAATCTCCAAAGAGCTCATAAATAAAGAAAGCAAAAGAAAACCTTGCTAAAAGTCAGTTTTCTGCAGATTCCTCAAGGTACTTTTCCTCCTCATAAAACTGCCCGTTACCGACCAAGGTCGAGTCTCCAAAGAAAATAGTCGTGTGCCGGGCAGGGTTGTGGATGTGCCCAGAATTGAGACAGGTGCTGGGCACGATGCTCCCTGTAAACCTGCACGAGGAGGACAAGGTCTCCTCTGAAAGGCTCAAAAAAACCTTAAAAAGCAAAATTCTCTCTCGGCTATCACCGCAAGCTCAAGCAAAACAACTGGCTCTCGTCCCTTCTTGGCTTTTTCTCTGCACGAGCTGGGTCGTGCTCTTTTCCTTTTGCCTCCTTGTTGCTTCACGGCAGGTTGTGGCGATTGGCTTTGATTTATTATTGCTGGGTTTGCTCAAAAACACCGGGGAATGTGGTGCTCCTGCTCCTGTTTCACCAGGGCCAGAGAAGGAGACAAAGCTCCAAGCAGCGCCCAAATTTATTTTTCTTTAAAACAATTTTTGTGAAAAATAACATTTTTTTCTTTGCTCTGCAAAAAAAATATAATACTGGTTGTTCCTCTGCTTGGTGGGGGAGATGCACGGGACCTGGCTGATATTCTGCATCCTTTAAGGTCAGCTCTATGCATTTTCACTTGCAATATTTGGCTGCCAGCACCACAGCTTGAGCTGATGCTGAGTTGTGCATCCAATCGACCGAACCCCTCCTGTCTTGACAGTACTGTTGTTTCTCTCTGGAAACGTCTAGCTCTTTTTTGAGGTCATTTTTAGGTTTCTCACCCCATGTGATGCAAAATGTGGCTTCTCCTAATTTGCTGCTAGCTCCGATGCATGAATGTGTTTCCATCCCAATGCAAAGCATCGCTGCCTCTGTGATTTTCTAGAAGATTTTGGGGTTTTTTTTAGGGTTTGCTCCCATAGGAGCAATCTGGCAGGAGCATAGCTGTGTGGGTCTGCTCTCCAGTGCCGGCAGGTACAGGCAGGACCTGGCTGCAGGCAGCGATGGGCCATCTGGCAGGGTTTTGTGTGCAGGCAGGTAGCTGGCAAGGGGAAAGCTCGATGCTTTCAAAGAAAGGGGGAATAAAAAGGCATTTGGATCGTACTTGTGAAGTTTGCAGGCTGGAAAGTCCAGCGTTTATACTGGGTTGGTGGAAGCATTTTCTTAACAACCTTTGCCCTAATATTTAGAGGGGGAAAAAATATTGAGTGTGGTAACTGGTTTCAGCATTTTATGGAATAACTCTGTAAATTGATGGTCTGGCTTCAAATCTGAGCTGTGTTCCTATTCCTGCCCTCTGTATGGATGACAGCTTTCCTTGGGTTTGGGAGTTTTTGGGTGAAAAATAAGGGAAAATAACAGCGTGCTCAAGAGCATGATAAGACACCAACACGTACTTGCTTGCCTGCTCCCATCTCAAGGTTTGCTCAGTGTTGTATTCATTTTGGCTAGCCTGCGGGGGAAAATAGTGATTTATTCCTTGGGGGAAGCATTTATAAATTCTGCCTGCCTTGGAAAAACTTGCCTCTGAAGAGCGATCACGAAGATTGGACTTATTTATCCAAGAGAAGAGCCTGGTAGGAAGTGTATTATGGGTCTGGGAAATACAGAATAGGGTAAAGATGAGAAATCAGATGCCAACGGTCCTGGAATAGAAGTCAGGGGCTGAGAAATGCTGCAGAAACCCAACGGGGAAAACTTGACTTGATAAAAGGAAAATTTCATGTGTCTGGTCCGCAATGAGAGTATACGCTGTGGTTTTAGCTGTTTTCTCTTCCAGCTCACTTAAATTTGGACCTGTGGGTGCTACGGTACTATGTATTGGATTTGTTTTTCAATGAGAAAAGCCTCCCTGCTACCATCAGATGCATTTCTTTACCCTGTTTCCATGCAAACTTCAGCTCTGGTTTGTTCTGCTCTTCTCCAGGTACTTGGCGGTGGATGGATTTAATACTTAACTACAGCCTATTCGCGCACCTCACCTGCCCGAGGAGATGCGGGGAGTGATTTGCATATTTATTAAATATCTTTTAGTAGGATACACAAGCCGCATTGCTACATCTCGCTTGTGATGCTGGGAGGTGAAGCAGCGATGGGAGGAGGGGGGAAACCCACCATGGAAGAGCATGCTAAAAAATATTGACGGTAAAAAAGGCAGGGGTGCTTGAGAAGTCAGAATCTCTTTTTTTCTCCATTTTTTTTCCCCCTTTTTGCTAAATCTCAAGCAGCGAAACCATCCCGGTGCTCCCTAAGGAGTCATCTGGAGTCAGAGCAGACGTAGACAGGCGGTGCGGAAAGCACTTGGGGTTGTGTTTTTAAGCTCGAAAGGCCTGTGCTGCGCTTGAAATGCGTTGCTTAACGTGGCCTTAATGAAGAAGGAGAGCACCTGTGGTGATGGGATGCTCTTGGAGATCAGAGCGTGATTCATCTCACTGAATTTTTGACGCCTGCCACGCGGATGCTTTGCATCTGAGCTCATCCTCCGGCTGCTTTTGCATCTGCCGCGGGCAAAGGAGATGGGCAGCCCCCAGGGTGGGAGGATGGGTTTTTTTTCCCAGATTTGGCAGCACTTCCTATATTCTGGTGCAGCAACAGTGAACCACCGAGTCCCCTTGGGCTTGCCCAAAAAAACCTTACTTTTATTATCATTTTTGCTTCAGTCTCAGTAAGCAATGAGCCATCCCGTAAGGTATTTAAGGTCCAGAGCGGGACTGTTGGACAGCTTGTTTTAATCCATTTCCCCTAAGTAAACCCATCTTGTGTGACTCCTCCTTGTCCCTCCTTGTGCCCAAAGCCTGAAATTTAGGGCCAAATGGGTCTGCCCTCTCAGAAACCCCATTTTGAGGCTTTTGAGCCAAAAAGCATCCTGTCCCTTTCCCTCACTCCTCCCTCACCACTAAGAAGGGCATGCACTAAAGTGATGCTACAATCCCCATCATGGGCTTGTCTTGCTTACCTGAATGTCAAGCAATCAACCTACATGTCTTGAATTTGGGTCAAAACTGAGGTTTTTTTGCTCTCCTGCTTGCAGTTGTGCCTGCTAACCCAGCTGCCGGGAAAATTTGCATAATTCATCTTTCTTCCAAGGCAGAAAGCAAATACATTGCTGCTGGTGGGGGCGAAAAGCACGCAAACGAGCAAATGCCATTTACACCTTTGGGAAGGAGCCTCAAACCTGTGGAATTAAATAGAAAACTTGGCTGAAAACTTCCCCCGTGCCTGAATTTCACCTGTTTGCATCGGCGTGTGGTGTCTGTTATCTGTATTTCTTGCTGAGTGATGGACAGTGCTTAAAGTCAGCATCTAGAGCAGAAAACACACGTTCTCTTCTGAGATGGATGGATGTTCCCCGCTCCACAAAACATCTTATGTGCCCAAGGTGATACAGACATTGTAAGAGCTCCCTTGACAATATGTAAAAAATTTATAGTTGCTTCAAACCTGCAGATTTATGGGCTGGGGAGGTAAAGCTGTGTGAAAGCAAAGTGGGTATAGGGATGCTGGAAGTGACTGAGGAGGGGAACAGTCTGGATGATGCAGCTGCTGTAGGTCTGTTCCGGTGGTGTTAATACAGAGGGTGCCTTGGAGCAGAGGTGCGTAGGAATTGCAGTGACTTTGTCGGAAAAAATACAATTTTTCCCCCTCGCAAAGGTCAGGCTGGGTGGCTGGGGCAATCCCTTCAAGCTATGGATGTTAGGAGGTGACCTGCAAAGGGAAGCAAACCTCATAATATGGGATGCAAAGAGAATTTTTAGGAGGCACGGGTGAGATGTGAAACGAGATGACAGCCAAGAGAGGCTTGGGTGATATTGCTTTTACAGGAGTGTAAACAGCCAGGCGACGCACCCGATGGCATCTCTGTTTAAACAGACGTCGGCTGCTGTTTGCTCCCGTGGAGTTGGGCGATGAGAAGTGTCGAGAAGCCGCCCGCCCCGGGTGCTAGCCAGGATTGCACCGAGACGAGCCCCTCCACCATGGAAATCCCTCTGCAGATGTGTCGGGGATGTATTTGCCTTGCTGCGGGCAGGGAAACGAGGAAGGGGGAGATAGGAGCCAGCCACCCCCCTGTTCCTGCCATGCCAGGGAGACAGGAGAGGGCTGGAGGGAACCTGTCTTATCACATTTGGCTGGGTCCCGGTGAGACCTGCCTTCGTAGCCCTGGCTTTTCCCAAGATTTAGGGCATCCGCGGTGGAGCTGAGGTCAAAAGGGGGTGGAGGCAGAGCTGGAAAGTCTCCTACTACCATCAGCATCCCTCCTCGGTTCCTGTTTGGGGAGGAAACACCGTTCTGGGTATGAGCTCCCCTTATACCCAGTCATTTTATTAAATGACTGTTCCATGCAAAAATATATATGTTAAAATATATATATTAATGTCCCATAAACCCCCAAACTGTGTTGAATAAGCCCCCGATCAGCCCCCCAAAATACAAGCAAGCTCAGGCACTGCAGAGCAAGGCACCAGATGCAAAAAAGACCTGACAGCCTTTTGCAAGCGAGTGATAACGATGGGCATCGGTAAATAAAGAAGAGATCTCCATGCCTGAGATGGCAGCGGGGTTGGGTTCTGCTGACTCTGGCGTTGTTGCTACCTGAAGGGAGAAAGACTCCATAAAATTTTGGAAAAATTAAACAATAGGAAGATGGACAGTGTGAGGGAAGGGAGGTCCATGTGCTCCCCAAGTCACTGCTCGCTCCGTTTGCAAAGCAAACAGCCTCAAAATGTGGCAGCGTGAGTGAAGCCGCAACAGGGGAGATGCTCCCAAAATATATTTGAGCAAAATATATTAAAATCCCAATGGCTTATGGCCACGTGCAGCAGCCCTGAGCTGGTGGAGAGCTGCCCTCTGCTTTTAAAAGATGGTTGTCCCTCTGTTCACGTGTCTGTCCGTCTTCTGCTGCTGCTTGAAACATGTTGCATGGGTTGGATTTGGGACTGGAAAGATGTTTTGAGGGTTTTTCCCCATTGTGTGGAGCAGCATCTGGGTTCTTCTGGCTTTGCACTAAAAATTTCCCCCCATGAAAGCGGCCCTGACCATTAAGACAAGGAGATTTATGTCTTTTTAACAGCTGCCAGTTGCCAGCTCTACAGAACCAGTCTGGGGCTCTGCAAACACTTGGGACCACTGTCCCTCCTCCCCGCGATTCTGCCATCCCAAAGGATGGTGCATCCATGTACTGGCCCCATTTTATCCCCAGCATCCCCACACCAGCGCTTCAGTCCCTTCTCTCCAAGCAGAAATCAATCCCCCAGTGCTCATCCACGGGCAGACTGCTCTCCTGGAGCCCTCAATGCATATCGAGGATAAATTTGCAATTATTCCTCAGCCCCCAAACTATAGATATCTATGTTTAAATCCCAAATCCACCTTCCTCATCAGCACAAGAGCTTTGAGGCTTGGCTCTTTGGTGCTGCTTTCTTGCTAATAGCTCACTGTGCCTTGTTGCAACTGGGAAATATTGATTACCCCTTTTCCTACTCTTTTCTGGGCTCCCCCATTCCCTGCCAAAGCCACCATCAGACTCAAACAGCATCCATCTCCAGGGGCTCGTAGCTTGGCCAAAAAACCCCATGGGAGGCTGTAGGTAGCTCCAACCCAGCGCCAGCTCCATCCTTTACCCTCTCAATTACATGGTAATGCATGTTAAAATTACAAATTTATTTATAGCCTCTATTTTTTCCTCCCCCCTCAACTCCACGATTTTTTACAGCTCATCCACCGTAACAAATTCGACTTCATAAAGCAAAGGCGTGGGTTATTATTGCCTTATGGAAATAAACGGGAGCAGCCGATCTTTATTCCCGGGCCTGGCATTTGTCTCCCTGAATGCTTAACACGGTCTCGGTCGACACTTCGGATTTGTTCCAGTTGCTAAAGACGACGACAAGCTCGGCTTGGGAGGGTGTTCCCACCCTCTCCTCACTCTTTGTGTTGGGTATTGCTGGTGAACCCCCCTGTTATTTGTTCACCAGAGGGATGCTCCATTGCAAACCCCTCATTATTTTTTTGCTAGAGGGGTGCTCCTTCGCAACCCCCCCCCTGTTATTTGTTCAACAGAGGGACGATCCATTGTAAACTCCCTGTTATTTGTTCAGCAGAGGGTTGCTCCCTTGCAAACCCTCCATTATTTGTTCAGTGGAGGGATGCTCCTTGCAAACTCCCCGTTATTTGATCATCGAAGCGATGCCCCTTTGCAAACCCCCCGTTATTTGTTCGCCAAGGTCATGTTTCATCGCAAACCCCCTGCTATTTGTTCAGTAGAGGGATTCTCCATTGCAAACCCCTCGTTACTTGTTCATCAAGGTGATCCTCCATTGCAAACTCTCATTATTTTTTTTCAGGGGGATGCTCTGTTGCAAACCCCCTGTTATTTGTTCAAGAAGAGATGCTCTGTTTCCAACTCCCTGTCATTTGTTCAAGGAGGGGTGCTCAGGATGAAGGCAGCAGGAATGCATGTTAGCTCTTTTTGAAAAACTCTGAGCTTTTGGGGTGGTTTTCTTTCAACCTGCTGACGGAGCAGAGGGTGCTGCTCTGGATTTGGTCACTGCAAGGGAAACCCAGCTTGTGCTGGGAGAAGGTTTGCCATAAATTTGTGCCAGGGAAGGTTTAGACTAGATATTAGGAAGTATTTCTTTACAGAACGGGTAGTCAGGCATTGGAATGGGCTGCCCAGGGAGGTGGTGGAGTCCCCACCCCTGGAGGGGTTTAAGAGTCGGGTTGACCCAGCGCTGAGGGATCTGGTGTAGTTGGGATCTGTCAGTGCTGGGTTAATGGTTGGACTAGTTGATCTTCAAGGTCCTTTCCAACCGAGATGATTCTGTGAAATTCTGTGAAATTCTGTGAAATTCTGTGAAATTTGTAAGGGCTGAAAGAGGGATGGAGCCAACGGGACAGACACCGTGACATCTGTGCTGTGCCCCATCCGCTGGCTACCATGGGCTTTGGGACCCCAAAAGCCAGCAGGGTTTTGGGCATCACTTCACAACGTGGTCCCCTGTCCCCTCGTCCCAGAAACAGAGGGACGATGGGGGAAGTGAGTGACAGCTGTTATTTCTCCACTTGCTCATTTTTATAGCAATTTTCTTTTTTTATACCAGTCCCATCAGGGGAAAAACTGAAGCGATCGTTCGGCATGGCAGCCAGCATCAGATAAAGATCCTAAAATTGATGCTTAATAATTTTTTAACCCATTTTCAAGGCTGAGGGGCCCTGATTGAGCATTAGTGGGTTTTTTTTGGAACTGGGAATATTAGGGAAAAAGGGGGAAAAAGAAGCATTTTTGTCTGTATATAGCATTGTTCAGTGGCAATTAGTTTGGTGAAGATGAGGATGGATGTAACCCCCAGCCTAAGCAAAAAAAAAAAAAAAGCCACGAGGCTGGTACTGAGCGAGTTTTGAGGCCATTTAACCCATGATTTGCAAACAGCATCGTTTTAGTGCAAAAATGGGGTTTGGGGGAGACTGGAGAATGGTATTTTCTATCCCCTCTGCAAGATGTGTGGGGATGGAGGTGGGAAAAATGCCAAGGAAAGGGTGCCTGCAACTTTTAATCTTATTTATATGCACCCTGTGGCTGTCATCAGCCTATTTATACAGCTGGGAAGACGTCCTCTCAAACGTCTTATATGTATATATATCTATGCATGTGCACTTTTATATTTATATAGCTCCTAGGAGGATTCATTTAGCGATGGGAGATGTTTCTTGGAGGTGTTTGGAGGGAATTTAGGGTTGTGGGCTGATCGAAGTGTTTTGGGGATGAGCATGCTATTAAAAAACCAAAATATTTCCGATGGTGGTTGGTGTTAAAGCAATTTTTTTCCCTTCCAATTTGGAAATGCTGCAGGAGAATCAGGTACACTGGTTACAGCACAGCCCCCAAACACAGCAAATAAATTTGGGGCCAAATTTGGGGGAAAAGGGTTATTCTAGGATGGAAAGAAAATATTAAGGTTTCTGGCAAATCATGGGTTTGGGGGAAAAACAGGAGCAGCTGAGATGTTTGGTCTCAAAGGCAGCTGAAATGTTTCAATTTTGTTTTTTTCTAAGGCAGAAGTGAAGGGATTTCTGTAACAAAATGTTCTTTCCAGCTGAAAAACTGAAACCCTCCATTTATGGGGAGGGAGAGAAAGGCCACGTTAATCTCTTCAAAATACTCCCAATTTTTCTAAAAACATGACATTCAAGCCCCAAAACCCTCCCTAACTGACTTACAGGCATGAAATACTGCAGTGTTTTTAAAGAATGAGGGTTTTTTCACTCCCCCAGATCTTCATTTTGGTGGAAAACAGCAAATCCAGCCTTGCTATTGACTCACAGGCTCGGGAGAAGGACAGGACTGAACATATGGGGATCTATATTCTGAATTTTGCCCATATAGAAAGGATATTTCTCCCTCTCGTGTGACCATATATTTAGCTGTAGGATTCCATTTCAGTGCATAGATGAATGAAATAAGGACTTTTAAAATGTATTACCCACCAACATGGATTTATAATTATTGCCATAAATAATAATGGAATAATTATGGCCCCAAACACCAGCCCTGGGAATTAGTCAATGCATGATGGAGCTGAAACAAGAGGCTGGGTTGAATAATACCTTAATTTTGAGAGATTTGGGGATAAAAGCACATTTATGCACATTCAGGCTGTGGGTTTAGGGGCTCTGGGGTTTGCTCCTGCCCTTCTACATCGATGCCAGAGTGTGTTAATTATAGTTTATTAATTACTGCGTGCATGCTGTGAAAAGCCCCTTGCTAACATGATGATGCTCTTTTGCTCCTCGTGCTTTTCCACCACTCGGCTTGTCAAAGGAGGAGAAAGCATTGAAAAAATTGCTTTAATTCCCTCCCTCATCACAGGGCTTGGATACTTCACATTACCTGGCTGGAGCAGGCTCAGTTGTGGGCATTCAGCGCTCAATGATACGCTAAAAATAAATGCAATGAGATTTTTTAACCAGGGAAACGGCGCTTTGGCTCCAGCTGCTTTGCTAAGAAAAACTTCTGGCAGGAATGCCAGAAAAGCTGCATTTCAGAAACGTGGATGTTTCATTTTACAATGGGTTTTTATTGTTGAAAAATGGATGTTGCGGGTGGGAAAAGCCAGACTTTGGGCTACTGCAGCGTAGCAAAATGTTTTGGGTTAAATGCAGCATGTTGGGTCATCCCATGATGATGTTTTTTTTTGCTTTTTGACTGCTGGCGTTTCTGTTTTTGATGGAAAACTGCTTGTGAGGAGGAAAATGGGTTATTTGAAGTCAGCCACCTGTGACTTGGTTTAATTTTGCCCCAGGTTTCAAGCCATCAGGGGATGGAAAGAGGGATGAACTGGGGTCTGGGAACACTGTAGTGGGGTACATTTTTCCATGGGGTAATTAGCCAGGGATAACGCTAATGGGAATGACCTGCTGCTAATTGCCCCTTTGCGCCGTCACTTCGATAATGGCAAAGCGGGAGAGGGAGAGGTTTTGCTCTCCAGACAACGTGGGGAATATCTCCTCTTCCTCCCAGTGGCTTCGCAATAGGGACCATGGGATGCAGCCGAGAGCGGGCGCTGGGATGCCAAGGGGTGCTGATGCTCTTGGGTTGAATCGATGTTGGTTTAGCTCATAAGCAACAGAGCGTTACAGATGGAGGATCAGAGATGAGCACTCTCCGTGTCACCCTTTATCGCACACGTTAACTTATTATTTTAGCTCTGAGCAAGTATTTTCCAGCACTAGGGATGGTGCAGGAGCTGGGTGTTAGGGACCGGCTGAGATCCTGAATGCGTTACATGGAGATTTCCTACCTAAAGGGAAAATCTGGGTTATCCCAGGCTTAATGGGGACTTTCTCCACCAACTTGCTTTGCCGAGAAGCGTCCCCCCAGTTTGGGATGAGAAGCGTCCCCCCAGTTTGGGATTTGCCCCATTTGGGGAGGTGCTTAGCTCCCCATGAAGGGCAGGGGGGAGCCACGTGCTGCTCTTTGCCTGTTTCCTCATTAATCTTGATTACGGAGCCCTCACACCCAAGTTAATTTTCTTGTAGATGCGTATCAGTCATGTAGCTGGGAATCTCTCAAAAGCTAATGAGGAATCGCATCCTCGCCACGTTATTACTCGGCTAATTAGTACATGGGCTTCTTCTGGAAAGGTCAGGAGAGAGGAGCTGAGAAATTTTGCCTTTTGGAGCCTTTTTGTGCCAAATCGGGGTCACCGAGGACAGACAGAGGACACTTGCCTGCAATACTCTGCCCTGGATTTTAAGCTGCTCCCAAAGGATGTCGGGGATGAGGCTTTGGACCTAGTTTTCCAGGCTGGATCCATCCTTCACGAGGATGAGAAGGACAGGAGGACGACAGCTCCATCCCGAAATAGCGATTTTTTTCAGGGTATGATGCCTGGAGGAAGCGATCTAGCCTTTGGCAATGGGATAGGGCTGCGGGAAAACCCTTATTTATTAAAAAAAAAGATGGAATAACCCCCCTCACAGTCCAGATGGCTGCATTTAGCTGGGAAAGGAGCATCAGTCCCCATCGGCTCAGCTCATTTCATGCCTTTCCAGGGGACCAAAGCCCCCAGGGCTGTCAACTGAGTAGCTTTTACCAGCCGCTGATTTCACACGAAATTAAAACCCAGGCGAAACCCAACCGAGCCAGACACCCAATACAAACGGCAATATTTTTATCCAACAATTTACATCACTTACTGTCTCCTTCAATGTCCTGGGATCCGGCTGATGGCCCGCGTGTTTCTCTCTGGGTTTCCCTGTGCTCAAATACTAAATCTGGAGGCTGCCAAAGATGCTTTGCCATGGGAAAACAAGTCCTGCTCTAAATATTTTGGGATATTTAGTTTATGCTTCTCCCACTGGGTCATCACTTTTGCTCTCAGGGAAGGCTGTGCAGTAAAAAGACAGAGCTGGAGCTACAAGGAGCCAAAATTCAGGTTGAAAAGGCACGGGATTGTTTTAAATTTGAATTTTTATTTTGCAAGGAGATATCTCAGAGTGCAGCTATTAAACCTCCCTTTTCTCTGGACAACCTTTCTCCGCTTCCCAGCCTAAAATCTTCACCTCTTTATGCACCTCACCTATGGGTTACCGCATCTGAGGATGGAAAAAAATTGCTCCATGCACCTCCAAAGGAAAATATTCCAGTTTGTTTGGCATGGGAGTGAAAAAGGCGATGGTGAGCGATGGAGCCGGAGGGTTCTGGCTCATCACGGCGAAGAAAGAAGAGGAAAAAAACATATCTCAGCGGAGGCATCTCGGAGCAGCGGCTCTTACAGAAGCTGACAGCACCATTTGGGTCGAGCGAGGGCTGTTAACCCAGCAGACTGGCTTTAAAACAACAGCCGTGCGCTTGGCTTGGCTGAACTCAGTTTTACCTCAGGGCTGGTTAGTTAGGCTAAAGCTTTTTTAGGGTCCGCTGGGTTTGCTGGGATACGGCCCTGCAAGCTCCGGTTTTTCCTACTCCTATCAATTCTATTCCCAGGAGAGTAAAGAGAAGGCAATGTCTCTCGGGGGGGGGGTCTTTCAAATCCATGATCAAATAAAGCAAGATTTGATTTCCAGACATCTCCGTGCGAGAAGGAACCGTGGCTTTTCCCAGTGGATGAAAGGCAGAGGGAAAAGGGAAAGAAAATCCGGCTCGCTCAAAGGAATTTCAGCAACTAATTGATTTTATTTAAATTTTTTTTTGCACTGATCTACTCAGAGCCTGATTGCTTTCAGGCTGGTTATTTAAGAAACAAGCCATAACCCACCAGTTTTTATCAGACTGGTGTCACTGGTTGTGCCAAAGTCTCAGCACAGGGGCTGTTCCCCATCCTCATCCCCGGGAAATCTTTTGCCCTGAAGCTTTTTTTTATTTTGCAAATATAAGCCCCAAAAGAGGATGTTGGGCTTTTTTGCATGGGGGTGGCTTTGTGCAGCTGGAAATGAGGAACGTTCGCTTGATTTTGCGAAGCTTTAGGGTTAAGCTGGGTTTGAGGGCTGTAAGAAAAGGTGTTGGGGAGACAGGGTAACCACACGGGACCCAAAAAAAATCAAAACAATTGCAAAAAAGTTGATTTTGCAAAGAAAAGAGATGTGTTTTTGGGAAGCGCTGCTTCTAAGGTGGAATAGTAACAGAAAGAGGCCTCCAACCTCGAGGAAAAGCTTCCTTCAGCCCCCTAATCTCTTCTGCCGTGGCTGTCTGCAAGCCCCAGGCCATCCCACTCCCTGAGTTCTTCATAAATAATACTCACATCTTCCCCTATGTCCAGGAACTAGTTAAATCTGGGGAGTTGGAGGAAAACAAGGTCACCTGCGAATCAGGGCCACGGAGGGATGTGCATCCCGGGCCAGTGGGTGATTTTGTCGGGGACTGGATGGCTCCGGGGCTGGATCCTGCTGCTGGGGGTGCAGGGAGAGGGGAATTGCTGAAGGAAGGGGGGTCACATGGAAACTGCTGCCCCAGGGCTCCCTCTGGCTACCTGTGCCCGCACCCCACATCCCTGCCTGCATCCCACCCCCTTGCCTGCATCCCATCCCCCTGCCTGCATCCTGCCCCATCCTGGAACCCACATCCTTGCCTGCACCCCACATCCCTGCCTGTATCCCACCCTCCTGCCTGCATCCCACCCTCTCCTGGAATCCACATCCCTTCCTGCACCCCACATCCCTGCCTGCATCCTCCCCCTGCCTGCACCCCACATTCCTGCCTGCACCCCACCTCCCTGCCTGCATCCAGCATCCTTCCTATGTCCCCCCACCGCCGTGCACCCCCTCCCTGAATAGCCCTTCCCCTCCTGCACCCTCCCAAACGCCTCGCCCCCCTTCCCGCACCCCCACCTTAAATCGCGCACCTCCTCCTAAACCCCGCACCCTCCATACAGTGCCCCCCTCCTCCCGCGCCCCGTCACCCCCCCAATACACCGCGCACCCCCTCCCCATACCGCGTTACTCCCCCATACACCGCACAACCCGTCCTGCTCCCCCCTCCCGGACTGTGCATCGCTTTCTCCACCCCGCACCCCCATACACAGCGCACCCCCTCCATACACCGCGTTACCTCCCCTCCCTCGACACCGTCCTGCACCCCCCCTCCCGGACCGTGCATCCCCTTCTCCATCCTGTACCCCCTCCTGCATCCCTCTCCGCATCATCCCCCCCGCCCCGCCATACACCGCGCCCTCCCTCCTGCACCCCCATACAGCGCTCCCGCCCCCTCCAGCACCTCCCGGGGGCCGGGCCGGGGCGGGATCAGCAGCGGGGGGGGGACGGGGGTGGGCGGCCGCCAGCTCGCTCCGCTCCCGCTGCAATAAATCGGCTTAGGGCGGCAGCTCGGCGGGATCAGCGGCGGGAGCTGGGGCGGGGGGGACACGGAGCCGGGTTGAAACCCACCCCCCCCACCCCACCTCCAGCGCGATGCCCGCCTGCCCCCCGAATAGGGGGCTGGGGTGCCGGTGAACCCCATGGGGCTGCCCCCCCCGCGGGCATCATGACGAGCCCCCTGCCCCTCTGGCTGCTGCTTTGGGACCTCCTCGACCTGGCGCTGGGTGAGTGTCATCCTCCCCCCCCCCCCCCGCCTTCCCCGCGGACAGGGACCCCTTCCCTCAGCCCCTGAAATAATGGGGTGTCCACCTGCACCCCGGTAAGCATGCGGTGGCTCTGGGCTCTGCCCCTCCCCGAGGCTTGAGGGGTGATGGGGGGGGCTCCAGATGGTGCAGGGTGTGGGGCAGGCACCCCGTTTGGACCCGGTAGTGGGGCACCCGTTAATAGGACACTGGTTTTGGAAGGTGGTAATAGGGCACTTGTTAATGGGGTACCCGGTTTGGAGCCGTTATTGGGGCACCCCCTGACAGGGAACTGGTTTTAAACCCATTAACAGGGTACTGGTGTTGGACCCGTTAATGGGGCAGCCGTTAATAGGGGAGCTGTGAGTAGGGCAGCTGTGATAAGACACCTGATTTGGACCTGGTAATGGGGTACCGGTGATGGGGGGCAGGGTGAGAAGGTGGAGTGATGCCCGTGCCTCAACCCCGAGCCAGCATCGCGGGGGGGGCACCAGGATCCCCCTTCCCTGCTGCTCCGTGCCGGGGCTCCGGCTGCGAGTCCCAGCCCTGCTCACTCTGTGCAGGAGGTGTCTGTGTGCTGGGGACCCCCATGAGCTACAGCTTTGTTGGGGGGGTTGCAGCACCCAGAGGCACCCCAGCCCACCCTGCCCTTTGGGTATGTTGGGTATGTATGCCCCAAACCCTGGGGGTACCCAGCAGGCAGAAGCAGCCCCCCAAATCCCTGCTGTCCCAGGGGTTTGCACTGGCTGAGCTCCTAAATGCACACCTTGACTCCCCGCTTCACTCCGCAGAGGTTTTAATAAGAGCCCCCCCTTCCCTGTCCCCAAAAGCGAGGCTCCCAGGAGGTGAAAATTAACGGGGCAGGAAACTTTCCCCTCCTCACATCCCGGAGGCTGAGGGGTAGCCGTGCAATTGAATTTCTTGTGCATTTGAGGGTAATCTGCCTCCTCTTTCCCCCTTTTCCCCACGCATCCCCTTCTCCGTGCCCCCCCCAAATCACCCACTGTGGGGTCTCAGGTGGCCACTCTTTAATGAGCACAGCGAGACCTGGGGGGTCTCCGGAGGCTGAGAGGCTTTGCTGAGCACTGGGCGATGGAGAGACGAGCAGAGCTTGCTTGATACCTCCTTTTTTTTATTATTTATAATGTACTTTTTCCTCTCCGGAAAGCCGCCGTCAGCTGCTGCAGGGCGCAGGGAGGGGGAGCGGCGGCCGCGCTCTGCGGGGTTGAGCGGGGAGAGGTTGACACAAAGGAGCCGATTCTTCCCCGGCATCACGAGCAGCTCCAAAATCATCCCTCGGGGATGACCACTGAGGCTAGCCAGAGCCCGGCTTGGATTTGGCTGAACCAGGGTTGGGAAGGCACCATGCCTCTCCTGCATCCCTCTTTGCCATCCGTCGATGGGTTTTATCTGCTGTCGGGCTGCGGCTGCTGCTCTTTTCCCCCTTCCCCGGTTTGCTCCGAGCATCCCACCGGCATCGTACTGCCGAACACGTCGTCGATAATAAAACCTGTGTGGCTCAGGGTGGGGGGAACTTGTGCCAAACCCAGTCCCTGCTTCCCACCTGGGTCTCCTCTCCACCTCCACCATGGTTTTAAGGTCATGGGTAGATAATTTTCAAGGAACATCTTTTCCCCAGGGACAAGCTGTCTGTCACCAGCATGTGGATCATTTTTCCTTCCTTTCTATTTTTTATGGCAGCAAATCGGGGGATTGCTCTTCTGCTGCTGATTTGTGGGAGCAGGCAAGTGGTTATGGGTAAATCTGTGTTTGAAATGTGTATTTTTTTGGGGAAAAAAAAGAGGTAAAAGTTGTTCTGTGGTGGGTCTAGAGGAAGCTGGCGGCCCTGGAGAGGGGGTTGTGGATCATAAAGCGATGTGGGAGGAGGATCCCAGTGTCTGGCAGGGTCTCGCGGGCAGGTTGATGGGCAGCCCTTGGGTTTGGACATCCATGAGATGGCTCTTAAAACCATGCTGGGACTTTGCTGCCTTCCTGTATCCTGAGGATCAGCTGCTTTAAGTATCTCCTAGCCCTTGGCAGAGAAATGCTGTCCCAAAAAATCCAATTTGCGCTCTGCTTTTTCAGCAAACAGCTAAAAATCACTGCAAAAAGCCTGTTTGGGGTGGGTGCTCCCATCCTGATGCCTCCCTTTGGTCTGGGCAGCAGAAGGCTGCGAGGGCCGAGCGCTGCTCCCGAAATTCAGTGGGCAGATGGCTTTTCCGTGGCTGACGGCATCCTTGGCTGGAGCTGCCGGCGTTGTGGCGGTGAGGGAGGACATGCCCACAGAGGTCTGTCCCCTCACTGTCCCGGCACTTCGCTTGCAAGGGATCAAGCAGGATCCAGCCACGTCGCCTGGGAAGACACAGGGGGGCACGTGCCCAAATTCCTGCTGCTCTTCCCCACAAGTACATTTGCCCTTGGCCCCTGCTCTATGTCTCCGCAGCCATTTTGGGGGGAATCTTGCCTATTTTTATTGTCACCTTATATATTGCACGGTGCCGGCTCTGCGGGCAGCTTCCCCCGTCATTGCCACATCCAGGAGGAGCAACAAGGTCCCGCTGTCGGAGGAGAGCACTGGGGATCTATCAGAAGCGTTTCCCATCCTGGAAAGCATCTACACCTTCACGGGAGTGTTTTGGGGGTTTCCATCCATCGCCTCGGACTGAAAAGCCCTTTTATTTACCCAAAGGAAGCTGCTTGCTTCCTCGCTGTGTGGCAGGTCAGCTGGATCCTTCCCAATGTGTTACATGTCCCTGTGGGGAATATCACCCCTTGTAATACAGCTTTTTTCCTTATAACAAGCTCAATCTCTCCCCTTGGCCAGAAAAAGCTGCCTAGAGCAGGGCTAAGTGGGTTAAGGAGCCATCAAGATGAAAAAATGAGGGCGTGCGGAGGAGGCGAGCGGCTGGACCACGGATAACGATGGAGCCGTAGCCCCAGGCCCCCCCACGGTTTTGGGAAGCCCCATCTGCAAGTAGGGCAATGGCTTCTTGGCATCGCCAAAATCAGGGCTGGCTGATTAGCCAGCACTCAGCTTGTGGCCTGAAATATGTTCCCGTAAAATGTTCATCTGGGTTTGTTTTACAGCCGTGTAAAATCAGAGCTGTGTTTTGCAAACATGAAAGGGAGGGCTAAATATGTCGAGTTTTGATCTCGGCGAGATATTTCTATAGTCCTTATCTGAGTGGTTTGCTGTAGCTTCTGTATTTCCCCCCCACGGCAACTCCTGTGATGGGAAAAAAGGGGAAAATTCAAGTGTAGCTTCTTATTTGAAGCTGCTTATGGATTTTCTGGGCTTTGCCCCAAAAGGGCAGGTTTGCTGGGGCTGGGCTTTGCAGGGACCTGTCCTTAGGGATATCCCTGTGCCGCTTCTCCAAGCCAAAAAACAGCTTGGAAAAATCCCTTTACAGCTGTCATTTTTATCAGCAGGCTGAATTTCTCACCCCTCTCCATTCCCAGGGACCCCTCGAGGCTTTTTCTCGAAGGGATTTTCCCAGCTTGCATGCAACCCTCGGGGCAGCTCCTCCTTGCAAGCCTGGAAAGCTCATTTTGATCCTTCCTGTAGGAAAATAACAGCGTACATCTTTTTGCCGGGGTGATGAGAGCCACCTGCTCGCATCTCTGCTGAGCTCATTTAAAGAAAAGAGGTTTTGGTGGGAGTTTGTGCTGGGCAGGTGAGGGGAAAAGAGGAGCATCCTCTGCGCCATGTGGGAGCAAAACCTTTTTCTAATTCACCCGTAAATGCACAGCACCGACCTGGAAAGCTGTCCCACACTCCCCCCAGCCTTCTCTACTCATGCTTTTTCCCCAGCAAATCTTGCATTCAGCTTAGGGTCACCTCATTTTTTTAATCCTTTCCTATTATTTCCATGAATTCTGTGTTTCCATGAAGCATGTGCTTTGCTCTCTGGGTAAATCCAGGCCACGCAGGCGGACGAAGCCCCTTCTGAAAATCCTCCTAACAGTGCTAATTGCCCTTCCCCAATTAGCCCAATTTTTCTCTTCCCACCAGCTGCGTTTTGTAGAGGTTTAGAGCTGCCAGTTTGAATCCAGAGCTCTTTAAAAAAGCTTTTAACACAGGCAAGGATCTTCCCTTTGCCTTGTACTTTTCCCAGCTAATAAGCATCTCCGCGATGTGGAGATATTCTGGGCTTCATTTCTCTTGTGGAAACCCTCATACATTAAATCGTGGCTGGTCCCTGGCTATCCTTGAGCATTTCCAAAGCTCCCCCATATGTCAGAGCTCAGGTTTGGGCTACTTGCCTCCCAGATTCCCTTGCTGCAACAAGTAATCCCTCGGTATTATTAGCACACCCCCCCAAAAAAAGCCCAGGAACACTGTAGGAGTTGAGTTGGGGATGTTGCTCCCCTCTCTGCTGAAATTGTGTTATGGGTCCTGGGTTTGCTTCTTGAGCTAAGCAGCCCCTGCTGTATGCAGTGTGCTAAATGCTATATGCAATATGCTATATACATCACAGCCCTCGTATATGCCCTGTGGCTCCTCTGATGCCTCCAAGCACTTCCAGGCAAGGTCTACCCCGGCGTGGCATCCAGGCTCAAGCAGCATTGAAATGCAGCTCAGCTCCTGCATCGATGGGTTTTTATGGAACATCCAGACATGACGTTAACCACGCTCTCACAAGCCTCCCCTTCCCATGGAGACGTTTCAGGGCTTCACATGCCCCACCTGCCTTTTTTTTTTTTTTTTCTGGTTGTCATTGCAGAAATGGTCTTTTCTGTCAGAAAATCTTTGACTGGGAATGCTTGACCGGCACTCGTCTTGCTCCTTTCGCCAAGTGGTTTAAGATCTGCTGATGAAAAGCTCTCCGCAGTGTCGGGATAAGAGCAGGTTTTATTTAATCCAGATCCTAATGGTTTGGGAATGAGGCTGAGACAGGGCCAAGGATCATGCTAAGGCTCCTGCAACACTTGCCAAGGGAAAAGCCTTCCAGAGAGGTGGGGATGGAGCTGAAACCTCACCCTGGCAAGGATGGAGCTGACCAGGACCTACCTGGGACCACGCACAGGGAGGATGAAGCATCACCCCATTGGGACCCACCGGTGATGGGATTTTCTCAGAGTTTTGGGGTTTTCCCCCTATTTTCTAAGAGAAAACTTTGATTTAATTGATGCCAAGTCAGTCTCTGCTCAGACATCGGCGCAGAGGAAAATGAAGGGAAGGAGCCCCCAACCCCCTATTTTTCAGAGGCAGGAGGTGCAGCTCTCGCCTTGCAAACTTCCCCGCTCGTAAATCCCGCTGCACAGAGCCGAGCGGGGAGGATGCAGCTGATGTGGCTGGTTTTGTTCCCTTGCCAAGCTGCTCTCTTTGCCCTTTTGTTTGCTTTCTGCCGAGGCACTTGGAGTACTGATGGGCTTGTTTTTAACTAATGACTGGCGCTCACATTATCTCTCCCCAGCATTATCTCCTTCCCACTTTTCCCGTCTCCTTCCTAAAATAAACCGTCAATCACAGGCTTGTTTTCAGCGCTTTTGGGACTGGATTCACCGTGAATGCCAAGGGCAGGCGGGCTCATAGCAAAGTGCAGGGACAATAACCCACCACTGTGGTTCCCTCTATGGAGTTATTGTAGAAAATTAGGTTTTTAGGGTCTGCAAATCTATTTGGACTGGGGAAGGTGCGTGCCCTGCTTGTTTCCACTCTCAGCTGGCTGAGAAATGGGGTTCATCCCCCCTAAACACTGCGTCAGAGCCCTCCCCAATGTGCTTGTCTAGTGGGGTGACCTCGAGCCCTTTTGAGGTGACCCTTCTTGCTGCGTCCCTGCAATCTCGCAGGGTTAACACCTGGGGTACACGTGTGTTTGCAATAGAATCCAGCCCTGGAGCCGATCCTTTGAAATGCAATTAGTGCTTGTGTTCGCTAGAAGCAAAACTATCATTAATAGGGTCCTGCCAGACCTGGCAAGGGAGGTTTGAAGCAGGGAAGGAAGTTTTTCCAGTGCTGGGCTGAATTCACAGAAAAGCCCTGCCTGCTGGAGACCACCCGGCGGAGATTTTGGCTGCTGGCTTCGCAGAGGTTTAGCCCTCCACTCCAAGGAGGTTTGGGGAACATCAGGAAAAAACACGTTACCCAGCTGAGGGATGTTACGACCCAAAGGGATTGTGGAGGTGGAAATGTGGCATCGCCGAGCCCTTCCCAGCCTCCAGACCACACATTTCGTCTCTTCTGGTGCCGGGAGCGCATCTCCATCTGCAAAACCCTTCTTGGCTGGAAGACTGGGTGTCTCGGAGGCATTGCAAAACAGAGCAGGGGAGGCAGGGATTTAGTTTGTCTCCTGTCCAAACCTCTGTATAATTTCCTGTTTATATAATGCCTTCAACAATATACTTTGGAGGGGAGGGAGAAGGGGATTAGCAGCAGTTATTCCAGCCCTGCTCCACCTCCCTGTGCTTGTAGATAAATCCTGATGCTGCATCCTATCTGGCCAGGGCAGGGAAAACGGGAGCTGGAGAACCCTCCATTGGGATGCATCTGCTTCGCATGTGTATTTACCTGTATTTCTCTGCAAAGGGATCTGCAGCGATGGGGACGGGCTGGAATGATGCAGAGATGCTCCATGATGGGGGTTTACTTTTCCCCAGGGGAGCAAAGTGATGGGTGGGATGCAGGGTGGTGGGGGGCCATGGTGGGTAGCACTTGGGTTCGCTTCTAGGTGGACTGCCGTCCATGGAAATGTTTTTTTGGGGGATGCGTTGCATGGATAACCCTGGATTTGCTGGTAGCAGCGTTGCTTTTGATGGTGCTGGTGTTGGCGAGGACACCCGGCTGATCCCCAAGGTGTGTTTTGCCCTTGGTGCTGATTATACTTGAAAACAGGAAGATGATGAAAGAGGCAATTTTGGCTGGCAGTTGTCATCGTCACAGGTGCCAAACAATGGCTTTTGGAGCTTCTGGCTCCTCACCCGGGGGCTGAGATGGACCATAACAGCAGGAGAGGAAGAAAAAGGCTCCAGCTCCTTTCCCCCCAGGGGGAGAAAAGATACCAGAAGGTATCACCAAAAGCACCAGAATCACCCCAATTTTGAGATGTGGGCAAGCTGAGCTCCCTGTACCCCAGCAAGCCCTCTCATAAGCAAGTCTTCTTCATGACAAGTTGGCTGTGTCTTTCCTTCTGAAAAAAAAAAAAAAAATCCTTGGTTTGGTTGGAAATGGCCTGAAAGGGGATTTTAACGGCCAAGTGATTTAGATTTCCAACCCAGCTTTGTACCTCTGGAGAGCAGGGTTCAAAGCTTGGCTCTAAGTCATGCTTAGGAAGATTTCCAGCCCGAATTCAGGCAGTCCCTTGATGTACCATGATCTGAGATAATTTTTCTCCTCCATCAAGCATCTTTCTTGTATTTTTAAGCCCAGAAAAGCCCCCTTCCCTGCAGATTTAGCTTCTGCACAAGCTATTAGAAGAGGGGGACCACACACACAGGCTTTGCCATCCCAACCCCGTACCCTGCTTGCAGCACTGAGAACATCCCAAGAGCCGGTGTTTGATTTTGGCTGGTTTTCCTGCTTTTCTCCTAAAGATATACCTGCCAAGTTGTTTTGGAGAAGGATGTGGTGACTCAGAGCAGGGTGGGAGGATTTGAGCAACGTCGCCTTGCCCGGCACCCCAAAATATATACAGCAAGCTGCTGGGGAGCGAGGTTTTTTCCATGTAGGATGGATAACAGACTAGATCTGCTGATGGAGAAGCACCATGTAACAGGTAGATATTGCCCAGAATGGATGCAAAAGATGTATCGCCATCAGGAACAAGACTGGATGATAACGCTGCTGGTTTGGCTTCCAGACAGACCATCATTCATGGAGAAAAACCTCCAGCGCTTCATTTCTGCTGGGGCCATCCTCCCCTTGCAACTCGATAATGAGATATTTTCCGTAAGTGCTGGCCAAGGTGGCTCTTTTTAAGCTATATATGTGGCTTGTTGCGTTATTACGGCGCTTTTTTTTTTTTTTTGCTTCTCTAAGGAAGATCTTTGCAAGCAGTTGATGTATGCAAACAGGCTGGAGATAGTTGGGTTTCCTCCTGACGGAGAGCGAATTTACGCCGCTGTAATTATAGCAGCGGCGTGGGAGAGAAGCGATGCTCAAGGAAGTGCAGGCGAGCCCAGTTTCCAAATTAAACCCTTCTGCTTCTAGAAATGTGTCTTTATTTTATATTTTTTTTTTAGAGCAGGAAACCATATCTGGGTGACTTCATGGTGGGAAATGATTTGGAGGGGGCAGGATTTGGGCACTTGGATGGTAGGGATGCTCGTGCCTCTGGGTTTGTTTGCATGGACCACCCTCCTCCACCTCCTGATCTGCTGAAAGCTCCCCACCGCGAGAAAACAACCCAACTCTTTAAAATTGAAAGGGCTTATTTAAACAATGTTATCTCTCTGGTGAAGGAAGAGAGCATATTGAATGGTTATATTTAGTGCCGGGTGTAGGACAAAGCAGATGCAGAGAGATTTTTAACGCGGGAATGTTAATCACTTACGCCACACCGCCTTGGAAATGTGTGTATATATATGTTTCTTTATATATATGCAACATGCACGTGCTCAGACACCCATGTACTTGCTGAGGATGAGGATGGGAGTTGAACATTCCTCCTTGATTTGTTTTTTGACCTTTTTCCACCCTGGAAAACCCATTCCAGCAGGGTGAAGTGATGCAGCTCTGGATGCTGGGGACCCCCCAAAACACGCAGCAGGAGGGATGTGCTTTGGCTCTACAGGGGTGTGCAGAGCCCCCCTGTCTTTCTACATCCAAAACGGGATGGGGATGGGAAGGAGAGCACTTACGGGCTTGCAAATGGGCTGTTTAACAACCCCAGCAGTGCTCTCCCGCCGGCGAGTTGTGAGGAAAGCCTACCACATTACCCAGCCTCTATTACCCACCCTCGTGGGAGCACTGAATTAAAGGAAATATTTTATGATCCTACGCTTCGTTATGTTTTATTAAAAGCAGAGCATCGGCCTCCCCTGCCACATTCATCAGATCAGAGGCTCTGCTGGGTCTTTTTTTTTCTCCTCCCTCCCAAGCTCTTGCTGCTGTGGCTGTTGTTCCCAAAGCATCTGACTGCTTGGGTTGGCTTTAGGGCCGGTCTTGGGTCTCCTGGCAGAGGATGAAAATACGCAACGAGGTGAAAAATGTGGCTGTTTGGTTTATTTAAGGATGCTCCATATCCAAATGGGCTTGGGGATGCGGAGTCATGCTGCAGAAATAGCTGGTGGATGCAGGAATAAGGATGGACGTGGGAAAGTGGGGTCACAGGGAGATGTCACCCCATGGAGGTGTTTGAGTCATGGATGGAGATGAGCACTTCCCTTTGAAAAGATGCTTGGAAAAACCTACCCCCATTTTTTGGTTTCACTCCATCTCAGGTCGATCAAGCCCGGGGTAGGAGGACCCCCCTGTTTTGGGGGAAAAGATCCCAAAAAATGCCAACATCCCCTCTGCAGAGGTAAAGTAGCGAACAAGGCTGGGAGTTTGCTATATCAGCCTTCGAGATCAGCAGCAAAAAGCCAGACAAATATTGATAGCTGGGCATATCTGGAAGCAGTTGGGAGACAGAAAGGTATTAATTAGCAGTTATTACTCAACGGTGTGGAGATGGATAGGGATTAAGGTAACAGCCATGTGCATCCTCTCCGTGAGAGCGGCGAAGTAACGGTAAATCAGTGTTATGAATCGGTGCTGTAAGAGGGAGATATTTTTTAATCTTATTAGCGGCGCGGCATTACTGAGAGAGCAAAGGGATTATTAATCATGGAGCGTAAATCGGGGAGAAGAGGGTAGCTTCAGATTAGCAATCCTGCTTTGTACAGCGAGAGGGGTAGTGGAGATGGAGGAGAAAAGGCAGCGAATGGAGGCTGAGTCAGAGGGAGGTACCAAGGGAGAGGGCAAAAAGCCCGTGCCAGGGGATGAGGGTGAAGTTGGGACACAGCTGCCCCTCACCTCAGCCAAACTGGTGCCTGAGAGAGGCGTCTCTGGGCCAGCACCAAAGCCCAGACCTGAAAATCCCTGTAGGTTGTGTCCGTTATAATGTAGGATACACAGGTATTTGTCCCATCAACTCATCCGTCCGTCTGTTTGTCTGTCTGTCCCTCCCTCTCTCCATTCATCCCTTCATCCCTCCATCCCTTCCATCATCCCTCCATCCATCCCTCCATCCCTTCATCCCTCAGTGGAGAAAAGGAGCAGTGTGGCTTTGACTGCTTTTTAGCACCCAACTCAGCTAATGACACTGCTGATGTGGCTGCCCCAGGATCCCCTGAGGTTGTTTTTCGGGTAAAAAGCTGCGCATCACACTCTAAATTGAAAAAAAAAAAAAAAGTGGATTTTGTAGCACTTGGGACTTCTGCCTGTCAACAGGCTTTATTTCTTCCCTTCTTCCGCCTGAGGTTGTGCTTGTGGAGAAGTTGTTCAGAAGGAAAATGGGGAAAAAAAAAATTAATAATAATAATCCCTTTCCAGTTACACAGTGCAGGAATCGATGGTGCGGGCAGAGATCGCTCACAGCAGACAGCTGGGGAGGGAGGGGGAGAACTGATGGCTGCCTTGTTTGTCACCAATCAAAAATATGGGATAATTGGATTTCCTGCAAATAGAGAAATAAATAAGCAAATTCATCATCTGGATCACGGTCACCTACTTCTGCTGGGCCACCCTGGCCACCTTGGCACGGCAAAACCCTTCCAGCGCCTCGCCAGGACTCTTAACTTGGTGGGAAACCCAACAGCGGCATCTGAACCTAAATCCTCATACTCGTTCTTTGGTGAAATTAATTCTTTTTCCCGCTTCTGCCCACCCCAAGCCTGTGTATCTTCCACTAAAGCTGGAAGAAGAGAAGGTTTAAGGAGGGTGGTGGGGTTTCAGATGGGAAAATTCAAAACTGGGCTTATTTTTTGAGGAGTGGCATCTCTAATAACCCCTCGTTATTACTGCAGGATGGGATTTTTGCTGGATCTCAGATGGGTTTGTAAAGGATCTTGCTTTCCCCCTTGCAAGTGGGGAAACTGAGACACAGAGCTGAACTCGCTCTAAAAGGCATCCTTCGAGCTGCTTCCAGCTCCGCTAATTAGTCCTGGCTAAGATTATGCTCCAGCCTAGATTAACACCACGAGCCATGGTTTCAAATAATTAGCTGCCGGTGATGTAATCCTCACCCCAATGGAGGGCGAAGCAGTGGCAAAATCATCAGCTGCTGTCAGCAGGTCCCTCCCCAGTTCACCCAAGAAGTGGATCGGGCTGTGCCAGGGGCTCGGCACCTTTTTTCCCAGGTTTCAACATCTGTATCTAATCCATCAGCTTCAGTCTGGAACTCTAACAAACCAGGCTGGGTACAAATAATTTGCCTTTTTACTTCTGAATTGCATCTTTGGGATGGTTTTTGCTCGGCGGCGCTTTCGGTGCTGACTGGAGATGAGTCCCTTGATCCCAGGTGAGATTTTCCATAATCCGCCATGCTCGGGGGCAGCATCCAGATGTTGCATCTTCCTGATGCCAACATGGGGAGAGATGCCAGAAGGGATCTGGCTGATGGGGAATTTGTTCTGTGTCAGGATAGAAAGCTGAGCCTGTTGCTGGAAAAGGGGGTCTGGGAGTTTGCTGGTGGGGGAAAACACCCGTTTCCAGCCCTTTGCAGAGTGGAATTACAATACAGTATCTCCTCCTGTTACACTTAATTCCAGATTAAACCCCGCATCTGCACCGGGGGGGGTTTTGCTGGAGATCAGCAGATCCCACCACCCTCACTGTGGTGCCTCTTGATTAAAAATAATGAAAAAGCAGAGGAGGCGTGAATTTTTAGCACACATGAGCACTGGGGAGGCTGCTGAGGTTGCAGCAGGGTACCTGGGCATCCCAGCCCTGAACATTAACCCACATTGTGCCCAGGTGTCGGGGAGGCACCGTGCTCTATTGCAAGGTTTTTGGGGGGACGCTGCACCATCCCAGAGGCATTGCATTGAATTCGGTGGCCAGTGAATGCTCCTGCTCTGCAAAAGTGGGATCGTAGAAAAATTTCTTGTCCTGGGAGCTCAAGATTTGCTGGGGAAAGACAAGACCCCGTTGTAAGTCTTGGTGGAAATACATGCAATTACTGCGCTTGGAGGAGTGGACTAGAGTGCAGCATGGGAGAGAGCTGGTAAAGCGATAACTGGGTAAAATAAGAAAGATTTGGGTTTTTTTAGCAGGTCTCAATGTTAATTAGGATCTGAAATGAGGCACTACTAGAAAAAGGAGAAAACAAATCTCTCCTGGGAGTTATTAGCAGCAGTGGCACGCAGGAGGGAATTATTGCCCTGCAGTTGAGGCTGGAGGGTGGCAGCAGTCTTGAGTGGAAAGCTTGAAGGAACATCCAGCTGCTGTGGAGGAAATCTGCAGGAGAGTGAGAAATCCTGCAGGAACTGGGTTTGCTTAATTGGGGAAGAGAAAATTTGGGGCAAGAGGGGAGGGATGAGTGCTTAGAGCTGGTGCAACACAACGTGCATGGGGATAGGTGGCATCTCCCACCCATTGCACCTTGTCTTGCCAAAAATCTGTTTTGCTTTGGCTCATGGGATGGGAATGATATTGGGGTGCAGGTGGTTTTGAGGAGTCTGCCTTAAGTAGCTGGTGTGGGGTTTTTCAAACAGTACGAAAGGCAGGCTGCGCTGCAGGCAATCAGCCCCTATTTGCATATATGCATACATGCAAATGAAGAGCACGATCTCAATTTAAAAAATGGGGCATCAGAGGCCCTGGTTGACCCGGGGGTGTTTTGGGCTTCATTTTGGCATCAGCTGCTGCTTGCACAGCTGGGGAGAGGCCAAGAGGTGCCGGCAAAGCCATTGCTCCGAATCAGCAATGCTACTGGGGTTTGGGGGGAATTTGTCTCTGATTGACTCAGTTTCCCTCCTCTCCAAGGACAAGACATCATTTAGAACTCTGAAAACCCAAAAAGGCACCCAGGATGGCCAAATCCTTAAATAACCCTAAATGGGGATAAAAGAACAAGGCCAATGATCAATGTAATGATGACAAACATCCTCCCCTTCCAAAAAACCAAACCCAACGACCCATCACAGGTCACGGCCACCCATTTTAGCAGCTATAAGCTGCAGCTGGGCGCTTCAGCGCTGCGCTAAAACATTATATTTTAATGGCAATATCAGTAGTGTGAAGATGCGGTAGTAAAATATACTTACTCCTTCCCCCCCCAACACTGATAGGACATGGAGGTGTGCGTCGGAAGCTGTTGGCTTTACGGCGATGCACTGAGCACGCCAGCAGCGTGGGGGGGGAGAAATTATAAATAAAACTTTACTGCGCTAGAGTAAATGCTGCTAAACATACTTCACGTCTGCGTGGCGGCGAGAGATAAATATTCAATCTATAATTTATGTACATGGCTTTCCAGCCTGTGCAGGGCGGGTCTGGTAGCAGCTAATAAAATACAATATATCAAGAAGACTTATCAATGCAGCAAGCACAACCCTGCTGATAATCTGTGTGGGATGGTGAGACCCATCTTCTTCATGTTGACTGCTCTTTTTGGGGGTTGATTTATGGGGGTTTGGGGTTGGGTGGGTGTTTCCCAAGTGGCTGTTAGTTTTGGTTGGGTCTCTGATTTTTCTCCACGTGTGTGCGTGTAGAGAAATGCTCATCTAGGGGTAATGTCAGTCTTCAGCCTTGGGGGTGTTGAAATATTACCCAAACGGAAGGTATTTCCCATTCATTCCAGTAAGGTACCCCCAAAATCCTTCTGCTCCCAGTTGCCCAGTGCCTGTTGCTTCCCTCCAAACCTCCTTTTTCTTGCATTCACCCCCAAATTGGCACTTCTCCACCATCTCTCATTTTGTAGTTGATGGGTTTGGCTTTGCAGTGGCTCACATCTCTTGGGGTGAGCAGGATTCATCCCTTGGCTTCATGACTTCAGAATTTACACTGCCAATGTTGTGTCTCTGAGTTTCTGTCTGGGAAATCACCTGATTTTTAGGTTGAGGGATCCACTGAGCATTCAAATGATGCATCCAAGGTCATCCTGAGTGTTTGTAGCAGGGCATGAGCTTGCTCCAGCCGAATGCTCCGGCCGTTTTGCCTCAAAACTTCCATCTTTTTACTGGAACGACTAATTTCCTGAGGATTCTGGGCAAATGCCTTGACGGAGATGTAGTACAAGCACTAACTTGGCGTCATGAGTAAAAGAAGCTGAGCTAGAAATGGGCTTTCTCATCTTGTGCTCCAGTGAGCTGGAACAGCCTTGCCGATGAGCCTTCTCTTAGAAAAGGCACGATGAAGACGTTAAAGCGAGTTTTGTTTCAGTCCGTGCCCAAGCCGCGTAGCTGATATGGATGGCTCTATCTGCCACGGATTTGTTTGTCGGGAGACACGCACCAAAGGTGGCGATGAGCTTGTAAAAAGCTGGTGTTTACATCTATTTTATTAGCTTGCGCTTGGTGATGGATAGAGCTGGTGCTTGAGTAGTGATAGAAGGAAATGGGAGAGGGAAAGGTGGAAATGCTGTGAGGAGGAGATGGAAAAGAGGCAGGAGATGGGCACTGGAGAGGGAGAAGGAGACCCTGCAGCATCTCAAGGCTCCCATTACCCAAATCACCCATTGCATTTGCATGTCCAAAGTGGCCCAAACTCTCCTTTTCCGTGTCCAAGGCCATTTACCGTGCCGAGGTTGTGCTGATGTGCCTGAAATCCCCACTGAGCCGAAGCATTTGGAACATGTTTTTAGCCCAGCATGATCCATTTTGAGCCTCGCTCTTTGTTTCTCTGCAGCCTACGGTGTTGCTGCACCATACCAGGGTTTAGCTATAGGTACTAGTGTATAAGATCCAATCTGTGCCCTTAAGAATGTAACAATGACTGTAGTGTTCATAATGAGGACAAAACTGGTCTAAAAATTGATTTTTCTTAAGATTTATTGACATAACTCTTTGGGAAGCCCTTACATGATTGTGCAGTGTTGAAGATGCTCTTTGTGATGCTAGGACAGCTGCACACAAGTGATGCTGGTACCGTGGCATGACACAAAATGAGATGTCATTTCTTTTTCATTTTGTCTAGGATAATTTTTTTTCCAGGAGGAATCCAGGATTTAAGGAAAAAAGAAAAGCTGGGGATAGGGTTCAAAAGTCCCATCTCAACTGGATTTTGGCACCAGCGTTGAAATAGTTGGGAGTTGGTACTGGTTTTTGCATTATACATATGCATTATAAAAAGCTTTGGATTGGGACATGGTGATAAAATTTGACCAGTAAAGCTTCATCATTTTGTAGTTTTGACACATTTTTATCATGAAGTTCTAACTGAAGCAGACCCCTTAGGGTCCCCAGCAGCCCCAATGAAGTGGTTTCTCAGTTAATCTTGATTTAAAAAGGGTTGAAAGGCCAAACTGGCCATGCTCAATCAATGTATTGATTAAAAGTATTGATTTACATTACAAAGAGCTAACAAGATGCATCCATAGGATCTGTCAGCTTCAGTGCACCTACTGAATCCTATTTAGTTAGAGAAAAATGGACCAAACCATATTCCATACGTCCTCCCTATATTCTATATGTCTTCTTGCTGGCTCTGCAATATATAAGGATTTAGGGGCTGGTTTGGTCCAGCAACCCCCATAAAGAATAATTGGAGGTACAGCTGCAAAGTGTTTCCTCCCACTTATGCAAATGGATGAGGTAAGAGGCATCTAATTAAATGTTTGTACTTTAATACACCGCGGTATGAAGGAAGATGAATTTTAATTACCGGCTTTTAATTGTTTGGTCGGCCTGTTAATATCCTATTTACACAGTATTAATACAATTTGCTCTCTGCCAGCAGGGCTCTTCCTCGCGGCAGGTGATGCTGGGTTTCGTGGTTTTATTTCACGGAACAGCCCCGTTTTGCAAAAGCCAGCACAATTTTTGAGTGGGATTGGGGATGCTCAGCTCTGCTGGTGCTCAGCTTTTGGTTTTCTTGAAGACAAAACTGAAAATTCAAGGAAAACTCAAGCAGTTCATGCCTTTAGAAACACAAACAGGCTGCCCCCAACCCATTTTTTCCTTTGCAAAAGGACTGTCTCCTTTGGAAGCGTGATGCTGAGTCCATCTGTCATATCCCATTCCACTTGCTGTTGTTACACCTGTGTTAAAACACCCCTCCATTAAAAAAAAAAAAATATAAAAAACCATTGCAGCAGCTTTCTAGGAGGGAAAACTCAAGATTCAGCAAAATTTGGACACTCTGGATTGGGACAGATGTGACTTCTTCACTGGTTCTTGCCCCTTGGAGCCCTCCCGTGTTAGCAAGGAGAGGCAGAAACAAATTAGAATTGTAAATTGTCCTGGAATACCATAAATAAGGCATCACTGGAGCTGGGGAGGGAGGGAGAAGGTATTTGCTGTGCTCACAGGAATGGGAGCAACTGCTGGCATTTAATCTTTAATGAACAAGATGTTGCAAAGTGCTGCAAGTCAAAGTGTGTTTGCTTAATGCTCCTCAGCCCCGGCGTGTGGTGGGTGACATCACGCACGGCCATCAACCCTTGCACCTCCCCTGGTGCCGGCCATCATCCTCCTCTGGTTGAGAATTGGGAGCAGGATCACTCCCTGCGCTTTTTGGGGGGTGGTTTGCAATCCTTTAGCATCCCAGCTGGATCTTTTGCAAGGGGCAAAGTGCCTCCTCGAGCAGCAAATGCCTTAAATCCTGGAAAATGGTGAAAATCAGCCCTGTGCTGGTTAGCGGGGTCCTGGTCCCTTTCCCCTCCCCCCTTGTATTTGCACCCTGAAATACCATCCTGGCCCCGGCTTGGAAAAGTGGGTTCTGGAAGGTGGTGGAGGAGTTGGTGTGAATTATGTATAAGTCCCGCTAATCACAGGCTGATTAAAATGATGATGTATTAATATTATCTCTTCCCATCGCCTCCACTGAGGGGGATGTGTCAGCACCTGAAGGATGGGGGGGACACAGTGGGGGTAGATGGGGCAGCTGCACCCCCACGTGTCCTCTTCTCCGGCTCCATCCTGAGGCATCGCTCCGCTCTGATCCCTGGAAATGCCACTGGTGCTCCAAATGCCCATCCCCAAATGCAAGGATGGGGACAGGCTGAACCTTGGGGACATGTCCCGAAGGGGTGAAGTCCATCATTGGTTTGAGGTTACCTTTCTGAGAAGTGCTGGGAGGTGAGAAATTAGGGAATGGTAGTGATGGTCAATATTAATTAATTAATATTTAATTTAGATGTAGATTTTAAAATATCATGCATGTGGGGAAGACGTGGAGCGGTTGCTTTGTGCTGCTGGGAGACACTGAAAGGCTCCATCACCCTGAGGTTTTCAAGGGCACCCAGGGGTGCTGTGTTGGGTTGCCCTCGGGTGGCTGTCAGCCACCCACCCAGCCGCTCTCTTGCTCCCCCTCCTCAAGAGGACAGGGGGTTCTCAGCCCATTTGGGGAGTTCAGCCACACGTGCTGCATCCCGAGAGATTTCCATGGGGTGATTGGCTGCTTTTGTGTGCGAACAACCTCAGTGGGATGCTCAAATGGGGCAGAAATGGAGCTTTCTGCCAGCGTCTTGGTGGAAGCATCCAGCCACGTCCTCCACTTGCAGGGCCGGGGTGAAACCTGCCTCCTCCCTCGCAGCTATTTTGTAATTGAAAGCGCTGAGCATGTTACAATGTGCTCCTTTTATTAACGTGTCACTCCTGATTTAAAAGGACATTTCATTTATCTCTCCCTTCCCCCTCCCTTTGTTTTTTTTTTTTTCCCCTTAAACTGGATGTTGCAAGAATTCCCACCACTTGCTAGCAAAAATACTCTTTTCTCCCCAGGGATGCGATCTAATCAGAGGGCTGAATTTCCATAGGTGAGAATCTAATCAGAGGGTGGCCTGGCACAGCTTTTGCTATGAAATATGTCTTATTTAAAAAGAGCAAAGGGGAAGGAGAGGCGCCTTGGGGTTCAGAGCTGCCTTTGGGATGCTGTTAATGCAGAGGATGATGGAGATGTTGGGTTGGGCTCCTCCTTTGGAGGTGCAGATCTGATGTTCAGTCCTGTTTAAATAGTCCTTAAAATTCAGCAATACCCGTCACCACTGGTTTCTTCTCCCCAGTAAATCCAAAAAAGGGTCCAAACCAGGGACTTTGAGGACTAGTCACACTTTGTTGTCCTCCGCTGTCAGAAATCAAAGGGAAGGGGGGGACGGTGGATGAGAGTCACACGTCAAACACAGCAAAACAGCAGGTTTTGGATGGCTCCATCTGGATTCCTGCTTTATTTTTCGGTGCCTGTCTTTTTTTTCCCCTGCTTTTCCCTACACACATCCTTAGCATTTTGGGAGCTGGCTCCTCCAGGGACTGTGCATCTGCTTCTCTCTGCTCGCCCTCTCACTCATGCTCTTTCCCTCCTTCTTTTCCCCAACTTCTGGGGTGATTTTACTTTGAATTTTGGCAGCTGGTGTTCTTCAAGTGAGTAGGTTTTTGCCTTCCCTCCCCTTCCAGGCATTGCTGGGGCTCCAGCATCAGCCCTCTTTGGGGTCCCTGTCCCCACCCAGCACCGGTGCAATAAATCACAGAGCTCCAGAGTTTCAGCTTTGTCATGCTGGATCTGCTCAGGAGAAGGTGCAGGAGCATCCTGTGGTTACACTCCAGTATTTTTAAGGCTCAGATATCCTCCCAGCACAATTGAGCCTGAATTACTGGATGTAGAGGTGGAAGCTGGTGGGTTAGAGCCCTGTTGCCATCTCAAAGTGGTTTTGCAACACATGGAGGGAGCAGAGAAAAAAAAAAAAAAAAAAGCCCATTTTGGCTTTTTTTGACCCATCTAGAAGATGCAGGTTGGGGAAGTGTTTGCAGGGGGATTTGCTCAAGTAAATGCTTGGGCCAATGCGTTTGCTGCACGTGAATGGAGGCGTGTGGCTGGGGCCACCCAAAGCTTGGCCATTTTTGATTTAATAAGCCACCAACCATCACAAGATGGTCTAAGCACCACCACACCAAAACGCCTGGCTGGACTGGGATGGGAATGCTCCAGCTCAGGGTTTGAAACACACTGTCACAGGAAGAGCGGTGGAAAACCACCCAGAGATGCTGTGGTTATGAGCCAGGAACTCCTGTATCTCAATAATTCGTGGGCGCGAGGGAAAATGCAATCTTAACTCTCTCTTTGTCACCCATCGGTTCTGCCGCCGGCTTTATTTAATCACCCCGTTGATCCGTGCTGGGGGCTGGAGGGAGATGTAATCTTACCCGGAGGCTCCCAGCACTGGTTTATGAGGAGGCAGAGCTTTTCTGCACGCGTGAAGGCTCCGTCCCCAGCACAAATCCGTCCCCATTTTCTTTTGGGCAGATGCCACTGTGCTGCAAAACATTTGCTCATCCCCCTCCCTTTGCTTTCATGCCTGTTGCTCATCTCGCTTTTGGAAATGTCAAAAGCAAAGCAGGGGGAATTGGGGCACCCGCTGCAAAACCTCACCTGACCTTCCTCGCATCCCTCCTCCTCCTCCTCCTCCTCCCTCTCTCATCGCTGCCTCTCTATATCTGCAAAGCCCCAAATTCGAGAGGACCGCGTGCTGCGTTGGCAGCCGCAAGGAATTAATCCCCGCTTTAGCGTGCTAAAATAAACCCTGTCTGGGCAAGGAGAGAGGCTGGAAAGAAGCCGTCCCTGAATGAGTGTGGCTGCTGGCGAGGATTTGGGTCGCCATCAGCAAGGAGAGAGGCATCGAGCTGGGGTTGCAGAGGTGCAATATTAAAATCCATCTTGCTGTGCACCATTTCAGGGCTGAAAACAACCCTTAATTTAGTCCCCAGCCCTGCTCAGTGCTGCTGCCTCCCATTGCACCCGCTGTGCAACGCTGCAGAGCACTCTCCAGTACTTACCACCACCCAAAAAATCCACTTTTGTCCAAAATTTCTTGCATCCAGCCGATTGCAACAGCAAACCTGCTTTTGCACCCCCGCAAAAAGCAGCGCAAAGAGGGCTTCTTGAATTTGAGAGCCCCGTGCTCAATATGCTGGGCCACGCTGCCTTGCTATTGCAGCAGGCACGTGCGCGTGCAGCGTGCTCTCCCACAGGTCGTGGTTGAGATATATTGCAAAAACACCAGCAACTTGTTTTACAAGTGGTGTAAGCCTTGGATCGCTGGCTGTGGGACATAGAACATCACCTTCCCCTCCTTTGGGGGATCTTCTGCAAAGGAATCTGTTGCTGCAGCCCCATTTCCAAGCCCACTCCCATTTTCCAGGTGCTTTGCGTTTTTTCTATGTTGCTTTTCCACCTGACGCAAGCAGGAATTAAAAAAAAATGGATTTTTGCAGAGCGTTAAGGGCTGTTTTGAGGTGCCCTGGCTGCAGGCAGGGTCAAACGGGTGCTGTCAGGGCAAGGATGCTAAAGAAAGGCTCGGATCTGATGGGCTGTCAATCTGATATCTTCCAGTAGCCGGAGGAAATAGAGGAAAATAAAATAGAAATGCAATTGCCTGCCCTCCTGACCCTGGCTGCTCCATGCTCCTGCAATAGTTTTGCAACAAATCGAGGGGAAACAGGGAAAAAATGGTCAGATGGAGCTGCCCATGTTCTGATTTCCCCTCTGCTACGAGTATAAATCCTGCATCCAGCTGTGAGGTAGATGGGGCAGAAGGCGGCTGTCAGCCAAGGCTGGGCTTTAAAGCCACAGGTTGGGCTTTGCAAATCCTCTGATTAATCTGTTGGATCCATTCCCATAAGAAATGATGAATTTAGAGGATTTTAAAGCAAGCACAGGGCAGAGGAACTTGGTCTGCAATGGGGAGAGAACCACTGTGGGGCAGATGATGGTGGAGACAAAGTCAAAGCCAGTATCTTCGCAGAAAGGATGGGCTTGAGTTTGCAGGTAGAAAGGGTGGCCAGTGGGATCGGGGCTCTGTGTGTGGACCAAGGCAAGCCTCAAAACCTAAGCACCCAGGGTTTATTTGGGCGAACACGGGCAGTTTTGCAAAGCTGGGGAGAGAAACAGCAAAACAGTTGGTCCTTGCATTTTGGTGCCATAAGCTGGTTAATAAGGTCAGGAAGGATTTTCCCCAGTTTATACTTTTTGGGTGCATTGGGAGCAGCCAAAATTCATCACTTCAAGGGCTCAAGGTGCCACGCTGATGGGCTTGCCCATGCATTATCCCTATGTGGGATGCAGCCAGCATTTAATACCATAACACCATTTGAGAACAGTATTTTAATCCCCTGCCCCATCCTTCCCTGGCAGCTCACATCTCTTTTTCTCCTTTTTTTAACTTTTCCAGCCTACCTGACGGTCAGCATTGAGCCGCTGCCGCCCGTGGTGGTGGGAGATGCTGTCACCCTGAAATGCAACTTCAAGACGGATGGGAAGATGCGGGAGATTGTCTGGTACCGGGTAAGTGGCGCCGGTGCCTCTTCCCTGCCCTTGGGGACGGGGACATGAAGGCACCCGGCTGCTTTACTCCTGTACAACAGAAGGTCAAGGCTGGATGGCAGAGAGAAAGGCAGACGGCGCTCTCGCTGATGGGAATATCGATTCAGTGAAGCAGGCAGGCAGGCTGGCCTTTGAAAACCTGGGCGGGAGAGATGTAAAACAGCTATGAAATCATCCTGAGGGCTCCATGAGGCTTTCTCCAGGCATTTTGTTGCGTTTTCTGGGTGGATTTGGGGTTGGCAGGCTCGGTTCAATGCTGGGAGCTTTGCACCGAGGGTTGGTGCCGGTCGGGGTTTGGGAGCCAGGGACTCAGGTCAGCACTGCTGTGCAAAGAGGATTTGCGTGTTGGGTGTGAAATGATGCAAAAAAGAGGGTGGTTTTCATGCTACATGGGAAATTATGCAAAACTGAGGGTGTTCAGAGCTTGGGGAGCAGTGCTGGGCTCTTCCCACTGGGCTCTTCCCCCAAAAACCTGTCCCCTTCCCGTCACTGTCTCCAAAATACTCATGGATGTAGGATGCTGCTCTGGAGCAAAGCAAGACTTAGAGCATCTGGTTTTATTTGGGGAGGGGGGATTTGGGGGCTGTAGCTTTTCCCCCTACCAGCATCACTGCCATCTGCACCAAGCCTGGATCCAGCCTCATATAATCGTCCAGAACAGTGTTTTTGTCTTTCTCTGGGGAATTTCAGGATAAGCTGCCAAACACAAGTAAAACCCCCACAGTGGTTTGATCAGAGAAAACTCAGAAGTTTTCCAGGATGGGAAAAACTCAGCTCTTTGCTTGCATGTTTGCTTGTGGAAGAGGCAAAGAAAGAGCTAATTAGGCTGGTGGCATCAGATGAAGCAGCCACCCTTCACCAGAGGATATTTTTTCTTGGTTTTACCATCTTGCTTTTGCTCCCTGAACAAGGAATATCTCTGCCTTAAAGTTCTTCTTTGTACCCAGGCAGGTTTATAAATAGGAAAAGGTGCTCTCTGGACTGATACATATTCAGTTGCCAGAGCATTGTGCATGCACAGGAGTATTTCCATTGAGTCCTGGCTGTTATTTGCTAGAAATATGTGTATTTAGGTATGTAGGGAATGCAAGCAGAGAAATATCAAAATATAAACCAAAACCTGTCCCGAACCCTAAATTGTAGCTTGCAGTTGGCTTCATCTCCCCCTTATTTTGTGGAGGAGGCTTTTCGCATGGTGCTCCTTCCGCTGACGCTGCTGTCTCACCAGGTTTTTCCTTCCCTTTTCCACTCGGTAATATTGGATTAACCCACTTTCTCGTGAGCTGGGGCTGGATTTGCATAATCCCCCCCCTGCGCGGAGGGATGCTGGAGCCCTCGGTGAGAGGATGGCGCGCCGGGGCGGCCGAGTGAATTACAGTCTGAGAAACCACAGAGAGAGTGGGAGGGGAAAAAATAACCCAGCTTTTATCACCACAAATCCCCCTTTCTTCCAGGTTTTTTACACCCCCCCTTCCCTTTTTCTCCTTTTCCAGGGAGCTTCGAACATTCAGAAAGTTGGGTTTTCATAGAGCATCTTGGCATTTCCCAAATTCCCTCCTGATTTTAGGGTTTTTTCGCCTTTTTTCTCCCCATCTTGTCTCATTCACAGACTTTTGCAGCTGCCCAAACCCCGAGTCACAGCTCCTCCATGCTGGAGTTGATGGATGGTCTTGGGCGATGCTGGGCCTGCAGAACTATATTTATACCATTTGTAAATCATCCTAACAACATCTCTGTGCATGGCACCAGAGCAGTGAAGCGGGATGGTGTGGGGACTCTCTGGGGCTCCCGTTTCCCTTGGTTTATTTTACAGGGAGCAGAGTGAGCTCATTGAGTTTTAGGCTGCAGAGCTGCTCCAGGGACACATGTCAGGTTACGGGGGAGGAAAGAAAAAGAGGGGGAGTGTGGCAGCAAACTCAATGGCAGCAGTTTGGTGTAGGGCATGGGGTGGGTGTATAACTCGTGGAGTGGGTGCATAACCCATGGGGTGCGTGTGTAACTCATCAGGAGCATGCATAGTCCATCGAGGTGTGTGCATAACCTGTCAGGAGCTTCCATAACCCGTCGGGAGCATGTATAACCCATCAGGGTGCATGCATGACCCATGGGGTGCCTGCATAACCTGTTGGGGTGCGTGCATAACTCATCAGGAACGTGCATAACCCATCAGGGTGCGGGAATAACCTGTGGGGTGGGTGCATAACCCATTGGGAGTGTGGGTCACCCATGGAGTGTGTGCACAACCCATCAGGGTGCACATATAACCCATCGAGGTGTGTGCATAATGCATCAGGGTGCATGCATAACCCATCAGGGTGCACACATAACCTGTCATGAATGGGTATAACCCATCAGGGTGCACGCATAACCTGTTGTGAGCGGGTATAACCCATCAGGGTTCACGCATAACCTTTCATGAGAGGTATAACCCATCAGGGTGCACACATAACCTGTCTTGAGCAGGTATAACCCATCAGGGTGCACACATAACCTGCCATGTGCGTGCATAAACCATTGGGGTATGGGATGCATGTGTAACCCCTTGGTGTGCATGCATAAGTTGTCAAGAGAGTGCATAACCCATGGGGTGGGTGCGTAACCCATCAGGGTGGGTACATAACCCATGGGGTGGGTGCGTAACCCATCAGGGTGGGTACGTAACCCACGGGGTGGGTGCGTAACCCATCAGGGTGGGTACATAACCCACGGGATGGGTGCGTAACCCATCAGGGTGGGTACATAACCCATGGGGTGGGTGCGTAACCCATCAGGGTGGGTGCACACCAAGGCTGAAGGCTGTGAGGCGTAAAGTGGTTTCGTACCACGGGTCAGGCAGGTAAAATCCCACCGAGAAGCGCTGAGCTGCAAATCGGCACCCCCAGGCCCCCTTTCCAGCAACTCTCCTGGGAGCTCTGTGGCTGAGGGATGGCGAGCAGGGGTGACAGCAAGGGACAATGTTTTTCTCAGGTCAGAAAACCCCTCGGCATGAGTCGCCACTCTGGGTTGCTTGAAATGCAGGAGACTTGAGGAGACCTGGGATGAGCAAAGGGGCTTTTTCACGGCGTAAACAGGAACATGCACCATCTGTAGAGGTGTTAATTAATATCCAACCGCCCCCCTGCGCAGTAAATTCATCTCCAGAAGGTGTGATTTGCCCAAGAACATGTGCAAACATGGGTCCGAACCCCTTGCACATTAGGCGAGGGCCCAAAAACCCTTGCAGAAGACGAGGGTGGTGGCATCCTTGCAAACGAGCTTGTAATGAGTCCAGGAAGACACGAAGCTGTCAAGCTGCTCGCTGGCTCCCATCGCAGGCGTCTCGGGGGTCGCGCTCAAGACCTGATTAGTATGGTCACTGCCACACCGCAGCAAGGGCTGGGGAGGGAGAAAATTACTTTTTGCAGCAGTGCAGAGCTCAAAAAAAAAAATAATACAGAAGCAGGAGAGGGAGGGAAAATCCTCTGAGTCTCTGTTCTGGCTCTGTACAGACATCTGGCAGTGGCGGGGGATGCAGGCAGCCGGCAGAAGCCAGCCTGTACACACAGCCGGGGGCTCGGATGAGATGACGGTAATTGCAAAAAAGTGTTTTGCAGATTTTTGGTGGCAGGCGAGGGCTGGGCATGATTCCCTGGGGAGAGCAGCGCTCCCACGCTCACAGTCCCGCTGCCCGGCAGGGACCAGGGGCTTGGCCTGGGGATGTACAGCAGTGAGAGCTGGGAATAGAGGGGAGCCCTCGGGTCCGGGGGGAGTCACTCTGCCTTGATTAATTAGTTTGGTGCTCAGTCTAATTAGCAAGAAGGAGAATAACTCAGATCCGGGGCGGGTGTTGCTGTCTGCAGCACCCTTGCACAGGCATTGCTCTCCGTAGCACCCATGCACGAGCGCTCCTCTCCATAGCACCCATTAACGTGGCCTTTGCAGGCAAGGGGACGTACACCCTGTCCCCATGGATCTCCTTCACCCCTTCTGCAAGCTGTTCCCCCCACCTTTCATGCAACAACTCTTGTTTTTAAGTTCCCTGGTTGGGTGCACAGGGATTACAAAGCATTTTGTTCCATTGAGGGGCTCATTGGGCCAGTCCCTGCCCAACAAAGTCCAGCGGGGCTTTAAAACCTGTGGCCACAGCAAGTGGGGGCTGATGCATTACAGATGTTGGCGGCGCCGCTTAAAGCCGCCTGATCGATGGTGACAAAGCACAGTCCCTGCGGAGACTTCCTCTGCCACTGCCCATTAGGAGAAATGAGACGTTACAGCCCCGGCCGGCGGCTCCCGCAGTGGCTCCGAGCGGGAAATGTTGCTGGTGACAGTGATAAAGTCACTGCTCGTAGCAGCCTCAGCTCCAGGGGAGAGGGAAGTCAGGGTGGAGGAGCCAAGCGAAGGGCACCCGACGTGCTGAGGCTGTTGCAAACCCATCCTACACCGTATGACGCTGCTGGGAAAGCCCAGAGCCTCGGCAAATTTGGGGATGCTGGTTTGGGGATGCTCGGGAAGAGCTGGGCTGGAGACACCTGGATGCTGTTTTTTACCTCTCACTCCTGGAAAGCATCTCCCAGATATTTGCAGTTCCCTCCAAATTTTCAAGCCAACCCAGTTCACGGCAGGTTGTGCCTCTGATTTATAAACCTGCTTTCCTTTAGGGAAAAATCTCAAGTTTTACAGCTGCAGAGAAATTCTCTAAAATCTGAGCAAAGCTGCTGATGGAGAGATCTTGGGCCGGTAACTGCGAGAGGTCTGACTCGTGCCATTCATCTACACGCCGGCTGGGTTGTCTCCATGCCTCGGAGATGATAATTTAAATGTCAGTATGGGGAACTCTTTTAATTCCTCATGCTCAGGGGGGAGAGAAGGTCAGAAGCATCAGCGCAGTTTATTGAGCTCTCTATTACCGCTGAGTGAGGGCATCGCTCCGGCTCCAGGGAGACAGTGGGGAGCCCGGGCTGCACCTCTCAAAATTACATGACCCATTTGCAATATCGATTTGATCGTGTATGTGGTTTAGTGATGCCAGAAAGGGGAGTACCAGCACGGGTGCTGCCCTTTGGGGGATGGACATAGGTTGCGGTGCTCATTCTGGGATCAAACCATCTGAGTTTGGGCAAATAAGTCAACTGCTCTCTATTTTTGGAAGCCAAATTTGCCAGTGGTGGCATTTTGGGTGGATCTGAGTAAGGTAGGACTGAGCGCTCCAGCAAGCTCAGGGTGGGAGGAGGGATTTCAGCCAGCTGAGCTAAAGGTAGATGCTTGACCAAGCTAGGGAGGGACACAGAAAAAAAGCTAAAAATGGGGTTTTCCAGCATGATGTATTTCTCCCAACAGCTGCAACGTGGGCTTGGGTGCAGCCTGGGGATGCTGCAAACCCGGGTGCTACCCCCCAAAACACGCTGAGCATTGCAGTCACCCCTTGCAGCCCCTTTAGGGTATTTTCCCTCGTGCCATAGCAAGTGCTTGTTGCATTTGCTTGGAGAAAGGGTGTAAATTCAGCTCCGGGACAAGGGTAGTTGGAGGAGTCTGGACCAGAGCTCAGTGATGTCCTGTGTCCCAAGGTGCTACAGAGACCTCCTGTTCCTTTACAGCCCACTTTGTCCTCCAAAATCCCTTCCCCCCCATCCCCTTGGCCCCCCATCCATCACTCCCGGATACTTATCTAACTCACTGAGCATCCTGGCGAGAGGCTCCAGCAATATTAATGGTACCAGCGTATTTTGGGGACAGCAAACTGCCAGGTCACCGACGAGGTGAGAGTGATGGAGGGAGAGGCAGGAGGGGGCTGCCTCTGTGACAGTGGGAAGGAGCAGGAGGTTAATGTCTCCCTGTGCAGTGGCAATCGCCGGGTTTTTGTCAGGAATAAGATTTTTACTGGGGTTTATAAATAATGCAGCAGGCAGCCTCGGGCTGCCTGAGCTTGGCTCTGGTCTCTTAAATGTGCCTTTTCCTCTCCCTGTGCCCCTTTTCCTCCTGCTCCTCGGTGTGGGCACATAATTTGGGGTCATCAACATCAGATGCTGCCGAATTATCATCCTTTTTTTCCCCAGCAAGAAGCGTTGGTCTTGGCTGCTCCCGCACCACTGTGGGTTCACCAGCAACTTTATATGTAGCTCCTCTCCAAAAAAATTGACCCCAGGGCACAGATAAAAGGCTAAAAGTAGGTCTAATCCCTGGAGAGAGACTATTTTCTATGTGCCTTTTCATAGGAGCCTATTAACTGCCTGTAATCCCCTGAGGATGCAACTGGGCTGCAGCATCTTCCCTTGCTGTGCATCCTTGGGGGGGATGCGAGGGGTCCCGGGGGCCAAGCGGTAGTGTGAGGGATGCTTTGAGCTGTGATTTTCCTGTTTCCATCATCAGATCTAATTTGGTGCTTTCTTGCTTTGCCCACATCTGTCCAGATGCGCTGGGGAAGTCCTGTGGCTGGAAACTCCTGGTCCATGGGCATCACCTCCACCGCTCCCCATCCCCTTCCCCTGAGCATCCCTCCTTGCAGCAACTGCTCTGCTGCATCCCCAAAATAATTTTGGGAAAACCTGATATATGAAGAGCTTCTCGATCCGGGAGCAGCTCCAAGGTTTCTCCCCAAACCCACCCCAGGGCATAAATAAAAGTCAGGAAAAATCGGACGCGTCCTTGAAAACTTCCCCTCATTCCCAAGGCCGGAGATTTACAACTCCGATAATTCTTCTTGCAGTTCTTTATTCCGCGTCCGTGCCAGCGTGTATTTTCTTTGCAATAAAAGCCTCAGCCCTGGTGAATAAATTTGAAGAGTTGGTTTTAGTGACAGCTATTTTTTTTCCCTATTCCTTTTTACCATAAAAAAGGGGGGAAAAGAGAAAATTTGGAGTGAAAGCTGAGTTTTGCCGGGTGGGGAGAGTGGGGTGTCTTTCTGAAAGATTCTGATTTTGGGGGGTAAATACCCAAATCCCTTTCTCCCGTGCCTGGCCTTTAAAAAAAAGACTATTCTAACCCTCTGATGGATTGATCTGAGCTGTTCTAGCCCCAAAATGCCCATCTCCCATCTGCATTGCTTTCCTCTGCCTTTTCCTCCTTAATTTTGTACTAAACCTTGCTTCTCGCAGGAGAGGGAGATAAATCTGAAGGCACTGGGAAGAAACGAGTCCTCCCCGGTCCTAAAATGAGCCTTTTTCCACTTAAAAATTACAACCCTGGAGAGCGGCTGGAGATAGGAGTTGGCGACGCAGTAACTGGACAGGAATGCGTGGGTTTTGCTTTTAATCTCAGCAGGCTCATGATAAATAAATAAATAATATTTATTAAATCTTCATTAAAATATTGCAAATAAAGTTTTAAGAATGCATATATTAAAAAGATTGAAAATAAAAATATAACAAATAAAAATATTTTTTAAATTTAAAAACGGGTGCAAATCTGCTTGCGTATTTGCAAACGTGCCCACGGGATCTCATATACGGTTTGGTTTTTTTTTCTGCAGGTCACCGACGGTGGCACCATCAAGCAGAAGATCTTCACCTTCGATGCCATGTTCTCCACCAATTTCTCGCACATGGAGAATTATCGGAAGAGGGAGGATCTGGTCTACCAGTCCACTGTGCGGTAAGTCACCCCGATATTGCCTCCTTTGGCATGCCGACTGCTTTTTAATGCCTATTTTTAGGAATTTTTCCCATTTTGGGGCAGTTGAGGGTATTATGGTGATACTTGACATGTCCTCTTTGGCTGTCAGCGGAGATTCATTGCACTGCAAAGAAATTATCGTCCCTTAATGCGCAAATATCCGAGGTCTGACCCCATGATCCTACTTGTCCCTAGGGAATAGGTGACATGGGTGCAGATTTCCAGTGGTGAAAATAGGCAGAGAAAAACAAGGCTTGGGGGGGAAAATAAATAAATAAATAAGTAAATAAATAAATATCTATATAAAAAACAAGCGGTGTGGAAGAAGCTTGTCTTTGCTTTTCTTCCAAGTGCGAAATCACTTGCAGGAGTGTCAGCTTTATTACTAATTACACACTTGCTTTATTGCTGGTGTTATAAAAACAAAACTGGAGCCTGAAAAAAATGTCAGGAGGAGACTTAATTCAAGGCAAAGAGGCTGGGGTGAAGTATTTATTTTTCACGATTTTTTTGGTCTTTGTTTCCTTTTTAAATTAGAATTTGTTAATTGGATTTCAAAGCTCGTTTTTCCCAGCGTGGGGTAATAAAAATTCTGTGTATGGTGGGGAAAATACAGTTGTTTCCTTGATGTGATGTGATGTGATACTTTGCACCTGCAAATGTCCGTGTATGGGTTGGAAAGGGCTCAGCATCCTGTCAGATGAACGTGTATGCAAGTGGAAATTCTTTCTAATTCTTTCAAATTTAAATTTTTAGGTTTTTTTTTTTTTTTTGGCTACACTCAGAGCTATTTCTTATTATAAGCAAGAGCAATTGTGTTAGGTGGCTGCAGGGGAATAAATGCGAATATAGAGCGGAGAAGCAGCAGGAAATCAGGGCTGGAGAGGAGATGATCACGGGTTTCTCAGGAGATGCTCAGAGGATGCTCAAGAGTTACTTAGGAGGATGCGCAGGGGTTGCTCAGGAGGATGCACAGGGGTTGCTCAGGAGGTTGCTCAGGAGGATGCTCAAGAGTTGCTCAGGAGGATGCACAGGGGTTGCTCAGGAGGATGCACAGGGGTTGCTCAGGAGGATGCTCAGGAGGATGCTCAAGGGTTGCTCAGGAGGATGCACAGGGGTTGCTCAGGAGGATGCACAGGGGTTGCTCAGGAGTATGGTCAGGAGGATGCTCAAGGGTTGCTCAGGAGGATGCGCAGGCGTTGCTCAGAAGGATGCTCAGGAGGATGCGCAGGGGTTGCTCAGGAGGATGCGCAGGGGTTGCTCAGGAGGATGCACAGGGGTTGCTCAGGAGGATGCTCAGGAGGATGCGCAGGGATTGCTCAGGAGGATGCACAGGGGTTGCTCAGGAGTATGCTCAGGAGGATGCTCAAGGGTTGCTCAGGAGGATGCGCAGGGGTTGCTCAGGAGGACGCTCAAGGGTTGCTCAGGAGGATGCACAGGGCATGCTCAGGAGATGCTCAGGATATGTTCAGGAGATGCTCAGAGGATTCTCAGGAGGATCAGCAGATGCTCAGGGGTTGCTCAGAGGATGCTCAGGAAGGTCAGGAGACATTCAGAGGATGCTCAGGAGGGTCCAGGGGGCTGGTAAGAGGATGCTCAGGCAATGATCAGAGGTTGCTCAGGGAGATGTTCAGGAGATGCTCAGGGACTGCTTCACTCCTTGAGTTTTGTTTCCCCACGTAGCACAGGCTCCGCTCAGCCGCTTGCTCGGATGTTGTACAAAATTCTGACACGACTAATTATTGTTTAGAGGACATTTTGGCAGCTTCACGAAGAGATTACACATTCCCTAACTCAACAACCTTTCTTTCCTGCCATAAACCCAGCGGTTTTGCTCGGCGCTGAATTTAGCCATTGCTCTCCTTTAGCAGGGAGCACCAGAAAAGTTGGGGATTTAAACCAGAATAAAACACCCCCCTGTGCATGGAACAAGAGATCATGAGCATCCCTTGAGCAAGGGACAAGGACATGCCATGTTCACCCGGTTATGGCACATTGCACCGTCCTGGCGAGGCAAAGCAGCTGCTTTTTTTGGCTCAAAACCCTCCATTTTTCTCCCTTTCACCGCGTATTGTAGAACTAATAGAATTTGCAAGCAGAAAATTTCACCGCCCTAGGACCAAGTGCTTAAAAGCGTCGGTAATCGTCGGCACGGCACCGGCAAATTGTCCGTGGAGCCGGGGATGTTCGCGGTAAAAGTCTTTTCACGCAGTTGCCTTTTTTCAGAGGAAAACAGCAACTTGCCTGGGGGAAAGAGGAGGTATTTCTCAGAGGGTATGAAAAGAACTGTTGGCTTGATGCTTTTTTTTTTGGGGGGGGGGGGGGTGGGGTGGGGTGGGGTGGTCCTGCCTTATTTCAGACTCTGGGGAAAGGGAGCAATATTGGGAAGGGTTTGGTGACGGGTCAGTTGCTTCCCGGCTGTTTCCACTCAGTTTTTCTCTCCCTTTCATGTTACCCTTCTGTATTTTCTTCTTTTTTTTTTTTTTTTTTTAATCTTTGTAATGGCACGGTCACGTCAGTGCCGTCCCACGGAGCGTTATCCCGGGCGGCACGGCTCTTATCTGCACGGCGCAGAGGGCTGCCGGGGCTGCCTCTTTTCATACTGGCTTTGAACGCCGCCTGCTCAGATGTGAAGAGCAAAGCCGGGAGATATCCAACCCTGGATTTTTTTTCCCCTCCTCTGATTAAAAACCCACCCTCGTCGAGTAAGGCACTGCTTTATGAATATCTGTATAATTTTTTCCTTATTTCCAGCATGCTTAGAGGACGCAAAGGACATGATGGACAGTGTTTTAGTTTGCAGGGCTGGGGGTCCCCTCTCTCTCGTCCCTACCTATCACAGAAGCATCAAACTGACCGAACTAGGACTATTTTACACCCAAATCCACATGCAAACCCCAAGGGCTTGTCCTTCGCAGCGAGGGGCAGCCGCCAGGATGGACAGGGTCCCCAGCTTGGCAGGGACCAAAACTGCTCCTGCGTGCCGCTAACGAAGGGTGTGGATAATTTCCCACTCCATGCATGGGTAATTAGAGGCTGGAACAGATGGCAGAGGCTTAGTTGAAAGCATTGCAGCCATTAAAAGGAGCTGCCAAGTGACTGTTTCTTAGATGGGGGCTTGCTTGTGCTGGTGGGGGGCTCTCACAGTGAGGAGGAGGCGTGGGAAGGCAGCTAAGGGGCTTTTGGAAAGGATCTGGCAAACCAGTGCCGGATTTTTCCCCTGGCTGGGGAAGACGTGTGAGGTGCGTGTCTGCATTTGGCTGGAAAAGTGGAGGGATTTAAGCTGGGGGTGTCTTGCCAGGTGCTCAGGAATTGCCCTCATCCTTATTGCCATGGTGGGATGCTGGCAGCTGGCAAGGCGGGATGCTGGTGGCCGGCAAGGTGGGGTGCTGCTACCCAGCAAGGCGGGATGATGCTGCCTGGCAAAGTGGGATGCTGCCAACTGGCAAGGAGGGATGATGCTGCCGACCAGCGAGGCAGGATGCTGCCAGTCAGCAAAGTGGCTCCTTTGCAGCCGGTGTGAAAGTTTCCACCTCCAGTAGCACTGATCCTTTTGCACATCTCTTCCTCTCCTGCTTTTTTTCATGTCTATATGAAAAAAACTAGGTAATATATTTCCTGAAGTGTACTCTGGGTTTGCTTGGAGTTTGGGCTTTTTATGCTTTTTATCCACCACACTTTGCTACAACCATTCCATCGCCCAAGCAGTCTGTAACGTCCGGTGCTGAGCCTTTAACATCAGCATTTCACAGGCATTTAATGTCCGTGCTTTGAGGGTTTTTTCTCTCACCAGTGCCTTTACCTCCCGTACACTTCTTTCAATAATGCAATTACTTACCCTCCCGAGGAGCTGTCAGTGCCGGTAAACTCCAGCTGCTAAACCGCATTACACAGCTCTCTCCTGCAACCTTTGCAGTTATTAATAGTTTATTGATCCCTGTCGCTGGTGAAAAGCAACCCCATCTGACGCCTTGATATCCGGATGCTGACCACTGCATCCCCTGGGAAAATGGGATTGGGATGGAGCAGGGAGCAAGTGGTGAGCCCTATCTCTCCTCCCCAGCCTCCCCGAGGTTCGCATTTCGGACAACGGTCCCTACGAGTGTCACGTGGGGATTTATGACAGAGCCACGCGGGAGAAAGTGGTCCTGGCCTCCGGGAATATATTCCTCAATGTGATGGGTGAGTGCAGCCCCCAGCTGGGTGGGACCAGAGGGGAAACGACTGCAAGGTCTCAGGGTGGAGGGCAGCAGGGATAGGGATGGACATGATGGGGATGGAGATGATGGACATCAGGATGGAGATGATGGGCATGGGGATGAGGATGGGCATGGAGATAAGGATTGGGACAGGGATGGGTGAGTGTCGAGGACACTGTGCTAGCACCCTGGCTCTGCTCCCCGGCAGCTCCTCCGACGTCCATCTCAGTGCTCGCCGCCGACACGCCGGCGCCCTTCAGCCGCTACCAGGCGCAGAACTTCACCCTGGTGTGTGTGGTCTCTGGTGGCAAGCCTGCCCCGCTGGTGAGCCCCTGGGGGGTTTTATCTTTCTCATATATATATATATCCAGCAAACATAAAAATATAAATATACAAAATATATAATATATATGTGCTGCTTTTGGGAGCAAAATAAGGCAAATAGCTGCCTGCTACCCAAATCGTGCCCTGCAACATCTTTCCGTGGAGCCCTGGGGAAGAAGCTCCATCCAAAGGTCCCCAAGGGGTGAGATGCTGGGGATGTCCGGGGTGGTGGCTGTCCCCACCGGGCTCACCCTCCCTTTTGTCCCCCCGCAGGTGTACTTCAAGCGGGACGGGGAGCCCATTGAGGCCACCCCACTGCCGGAGCCGCCGGCCGGCGCCGGGAGCTGGGCACCCCGTAACCTCCTTCACCGTGACCTGGATGACACCAAGGTGCCAAAATCACTGGCAGCCGAAGGGGAGGTGGGAGGCGGGCGACTCACGGCCACTGCGGACCCCCCGCGGGGACTGGCAGCCGAGCGGGATCCTGTCACCGAAACCATCCCTGAAACGGTGGTGAGCCGGGAATTCCCGCGATGGGTGCACGTGGCAGAGCCCATCTACTATTTCCGCCACACGCACGCGCCCGTCAGCGATGGGACGGTGGAGGCGCGGGCCACCCTCACCTGGACCCTGAACCCCCAAATCGACAATGAGGCTCTCTTCAGCTGTGAGGTGAAGCACCCAGCGCTCTCCATGCCCATGCAGTCCGAGGTGACGCTTGGTAAGCACGGCCACCGCATTTTGGGGGATTGTGTGGCTTTTCTGCCTTTTTTTTTTCGAATTTTTTTTCATTTTTTGGCAACTTTTTTTTGCCTTTTTTTTTTCCCCTTTTTTTCTCCACTTTTTCAACTTTTGTTTTTCTTTTGGGGGTTTTCAGGCACCTGTGAGCCAAAGCGGGGTGCTAGGTAGGGCTGCACAATGGTAGGAAGCGATGTTGGGACTCCCCAAAAGTAAGGGTGAGGGCAGTGGGATTTTGGGGGGGAGTGGTCCATTAGGCGAGAGAAGGAGTTTGCTGTGTGTTGTAGGGGAGGCAGAGCATGGGAGGCTGTGTGGGGCAGGAGAGGGTACAGGAAGCAGGAGGACAAGGGCAGTTTGGGGGGGTGGGGGAGCCAGGGCTGGGTGTTAGCAATAGGGGTGCTGGGGGGGGGTGGGCCATGGGGTCTATGCGGTGCAGAGCCCCTTGTGCATAGAGGAGGTAAAGAAAGAGGCTGTGGGACTGCTGCACCCCCAAGACCTCATAGCCTTAGGGTGCTTTGCAAAGGGGAGTGAGCCTTGACTATGCAGAGGGGGGGTGCAGGGGGCCTCCCAGCCATGGGGGATGCTCTAGTGTGGGGTTTGCTGGGTTGACATAGGGCTGGGGTTGGGAGGGAGCTGTGGACTCAGGCAGTGGGGATTTGGGGTGATGGGTGGGGCTGGAAGGGGGAAATTTAGGTTCCTGGTGTATTGGAGCAAGGCAGCAATGTCAGTGGCAGGGGGTAATGTGAGCACAGCCCTAGATTTGGGGGGGACTGTGCTGGGAGAAGCTCCCTTGGTGAGAAGGAAATGGGTGTTTGCATATAGGGACGAGGCATAGGACCAGGGCAGGGGGGACAACGAGGGGCTGGTTTTGGCGGGGAGCCAGAGTTGTGCTGGGTGTAGGGATGAGTGGGGGGGGCAGGTGTTGGGATACCTGGTGTTTGGTGGCTTTGGTAAAGACCTTGGTTGCCTGCAGGGCAGGTGAGGAAGTTGGTAACCCCTTCATGTTACCTCCTATGAGGTGTAACTCTGGGAAGAGATGGGACAGAGGAGCTCCTCTGGACCAGGGTCATGTTGCAGGGGATACACACACCTTCACCCCATAGTGCTGTCACCTCCATCCACTTATACCCAGTCCCAGGAGACCGAAGGACATGCCACGACCCTTGTTGGCCATCACCACCCAACTCATCCCCATGGGGATTGCTGGGGATGGGCCAGGCTGTCCCCTGCACAGGGGCAGCCTGCGGGGCTGGTGAGGCCCCAGCTGCAATAGGGTGGTGGGATTGAAGCCAGGGCCTCCCTGTTGGCTCCCAGCATGCCCAGGACACTAGAAGAGCAGAAGCTCCTCAAGGGACCATGGGAGCCAGTGAACAGGTTGGTTAGTGGAGGTCCCTCCCTTTTGCCCCACAGTGTCCCACCCTGGCTGGGCAACTTGCCCCTGGCTAAAGCTCGGTCTCCCCTACCTTCTCCTGGTTCCCTGTCAGAAGAGGCTGAGCTCTCCACTGGGGTTTCCCCAGCTTCAGGGCATCCTCCTGGTCAGGCTGCTCCAGCCTTCCTCCCTTCAAGCTGGATGGAGATGTCTGGGCTTTGCTCCTGGCCAAGTAGGGCACTTGGCTTGCTGCATCATCAATGATGCACCATCTCCTGGAGAGCTTCACCTCGTTGGCTTTCCACCCATCTTTGGCGCGGGCTTCAGTGTGCACAAGCCTCTCAGTGCTGGTGCTCTGTCTCATCAGCTCATCAACCACCTCAATTAGTGGGAAGTTGGCGGCAATGAGGAGGTCAACAGGAGGTTGGCAGTCAACAAGGAGGGCAGCCGCTCTCTTGCTAATAGAAAACCCTCCATTATCTGTTCCTCCCTACTGAGTATTAAAGCTCTTTCCCAGCATATAACTGGACAGAAAATAACCTAAAAGTCCTGCATTTTCACATCTTCTGCAGCTCATCAGGCTTAGGTGCCCACTCTCTGGAGCTCCCCATGAGGCCAAGACCTTGATGACTTGCTACTTTGTCCCCAGTAACTCCAATACCTGTAATAGCAAATCTTACCCCACATTGTCCCCCGAATCGACAGCCCTCCTCATCCCCTAAGATGCCTCCACCCTCACTGGGTGCTGCCCCACCACCACCATCCACAGCTAGTTTTTTGACATCATCATGGCACATCCCCCATTAAACCCCTCCCTATATTGAAATATATATACACTATATATACCCTCTCAATAAAAGCCACACTGAAACAAAGACAAACCACTTGCTTCAGTGCCAAAAGATATTTAGGTACAGACCATGGTGTAATCACCTGCAGCCTATCACCCCTGCTCCAACACCAGAGGGCTGGATCCTGCATGGACATTGCTGTCCAGGTGCACAACCATGGTCTCTGGTGCGTGTCTGTGCAGAGCATCCTGGGGTGTGGATGCCCTTTCCAGGGGCTAGTGTCCATCACTGCAGACCGATGTGCTTTCTGGTGGCTGTTTGTCCCTTTGTGTCATGCAGGGGTGCCATCAAGGCTCAGCCTGTCCCATCCACAGCGGTGCTTGAAGGTACAAGGATGACACATCCCCTTTTGCCAAAGCACAACCTCCCTCCTGCCCATTTTCCCCTTTAAGCCTGCAAAAGGCTCCTTCCATGCAAAGACCAGGGGCAGCTCCTGGGACTGTCCCATCCCACTCATGGCCAGGAAGGACATCCACAGAGCCCCAACGCAGCTGGGAGCAAAGAGCAGACCCCACCACGGCTGGCTGCATCGCTGCTTCTCCCCGCAGTGCACCAGGGAAGGGTACCCCAAGTCTGGCATGGGAAAAGGGGTCCTCTCCTCTTTACAGGGCTGTGCTTGGTGTTTTGTGCCAGCAAGGCTTTGTGGCTGTTTCCCATGCTAACAGCACTTGTGCACAACTCACCGAGGCCACCTTGTCCTGGGGATGCTTTTCTGAGGTGTCCCTCTCCATGTCTTCAAACCAACCTGACCCCTCTTGACCCCTGCTTCTGAGCAGAGAGGATCTTGGTTAGGAAATATGTTCTTCACCATCAATGCATCTCATTACAGCCATCCATCAGTCTCCCAGTCTTCCCGTTCATCTGCCTTCAGGGTCCTTGTCTACCTGTCTATCAGTCATTTGGACATCCATCAGCCTGTCCATCAATCACCCAGCCATCAGCGCCCCCGCGCCCGGCTGGCACACACCATGCAACCCCCTCACCACGATCATTCATCAAACTACCATTAACACCAGCCAAGGGCACCCACGGGCACTGGAAACCCTTGGATGACATCCCTTGTCATTCCCTTTCCTTGCAGTTGCTCCCAAGGGCCCGAAGATCATGATGACCCCGACAAGAGCCCGCGTCGGAGACACCGTGCGGATCTTGGTGCAGGGCTTCCAGGTCAGCATCCCCATCCATCCCCATCGCCGTGGGGCAATGCCGTGCTGACCCACAGCCTTGCATCTGCACCAGCGCTTTATGGGGTTGGCTTGGTGGTCTTGGGTTGCCTCATGGTCCCTACACTGGTGCACCTCTGGGCATTTTGGCTCTACCCTGTCCTTGCTCCAGGTGCAAGACAGGGTTTGCTCATGCCCTACGCCCATCTCACAGCCCCCCATCTCCCCACAGAATGAAGTCTTCCCCGAGCCCCTCTTCACCTGGACACGTGTGGGGAGCCGGCTCCTCGACGGCAGCGCTGAGCATGACGGCAAGGAGCTGGTGCTGGAGCGGGTGCCGGCCGAGCTCAACGGCTCCATGTACCGCTGCACTGCCCAGAACCCCCTGGGCTCCACCGACACCCACACCCGGCTCATCGTTTTCGGTATGGTGGCACCGCAGAGGTCACCCATCCCTCCACAAATCCTCACTCATCTCCCCCCGAGTAAAACTGTTTCTCTGCTATTTCTTTCCCATTAGAAAACCCAAATATTCCCAGAGGAACAGAGGACTCCAACGGTGAGTGGCGGTGGCACTGGTATTTCAACCTGAAACTCCCCAGGGAGGGAAGGACTGTGCAGAGAGCATCTCTCCTTGCATCGCCCCAAGCCCTTGGCCATCTCTCCTTGCATCACCCCAAGCCCTTGCCCTTGACAGCAGGGATGTCCTTGCACCAAAAAAGGCCCTGCAGATGCTCCCCACAGCATCCCTGACCTGCTGCCTGCCCCGCACAAGCTCCACAGCAAGTTTAGGAGGGGGATCCCCCCCCAAAAATGGTAGTGACCCCATCCTGCTTTGAACCCAAGTGGCGAGACGCGGCTCCCTAAACTCCCCATCCCTTTTCTCCTCCTGCCTAGGTTCACTTACCGGCCACTGCGGCTTCAGACTAGTTTTGGCGCTCACCCTAACAGTGATCCTGGAGCTAACGTGAAGCTTCGCCTGCCTCTTCCTCCTCCTCCTCCTCCTCTTCCTCCGTACTGCTCCACCCGGCATTTACACCTCCGTCAATCAGTTCTCTCTCTCTCTCTTTTTTTTTTTTTTCTATACTATTTACAGTCTCAGTCTCTTTCTGTCTGTGTCTTGGCTTCCTCAGACAATTTAATTAAAAGGAAAAAGAAAAATCTCCCCCGGTAGAAGGCTGTGCTTAATCTTTTACCTTGTACTGGGGTACCCATCACCATCTTAGGGGACCCAGAGGCTTTGCAAGGTCTTGGAGGGGGCGGGCCCTGTCTATGATGCAAGGACCAGATTTCCCCTGGAAAAATCCATTTAAACCATTACCACTGCACAGAGCTGCTTCAGGTCTCAGCTCCCCAGGGTAAGGACCACATGTATCCCCAGAATGAAGGACACTGGGGACAAGCCCCACTCAGCCCGCACGCATGCGGACGGCGGCACTGAGAGCCCAAAAGCCGTGGATCACCGGCCTTATCCGGAACTCGGTCGGGGAAAATCGGCTTTACTGGAAGATGGGCGCCGTGCACAACACTTGTCCCGGGCTGGGCGGTCAATCTCTAGTGACAGACAGCTCCCAAACCAAAATGTCAGCACTCACACATGAGCGAGCAGCACACGTCCCATCAGGCAGCGCCGGTGTGGAGGCACCAGCTGAGTTTAAAGCGCTGCACCGGTGTTTGGTCTGTGCCACCCCTCCCCATGCCTCTTGGCTAATTGTTGCCATGGAAACAGATAATGGTCCAGCACAGCCAGATCCTGGCCATTCCTATGGTACCCCATGCCGCTGGGCACATCCTGGTACAGCATTAACCCTGCTGCAGGATGGCTCTTTGGAAAAACCTGGTGGTTTTGTCCCAATCCTGCCCAGTCCTGGGGGATGCCGGAGGCTTGCCTGGTGGTTTTCCCTCCCTGCGGTGCCTCGAGAGCATCCAGCCCAGGGCCAGGATCCCTGGGGAGTGGAAGGGGTGGGGAGAGGAACATGAGGATGGGGCACTCCCCTGCCTTTTCCTCCGGGAACTCTTAATCCTAGAGGATTAGGCAGCAGCGTGTGGTGCTTCATCTTTCCAAAGCCCCGTACAAGTGCTAAGCATTATTATTACTATTATGATTAATTATTATTAAGCAGATTCAGTCCCTACCATGCTCCATTGCCAACCTCTCTGCGAGTGCTTTCCCAGCCTCAAAGGAGCTGAACAAACACGCAGCAGCTCAGGAGTTTCTGCCTAGACACAAAAGCACACGGTTTTATAATTCAGGCTGGAAGCAACGCAGGGACAGATTGGGGCTGGCTGGGATGTAGGAGGATCAGCGGCTTCACTTTCATCCCAACAACAGCATCCGAGCATCTGGATCCCTTCAGACCAGCTGCCCAAACTCCTGCTTCCTCTCCAGCTGCTTTCACTGCTCCAGCCCATTGCACCTCTCCGGGTGAGAAGGGAACCTTTATTTTTTAGGGGAACCTTTATTTTTTAGGAAAATCCACATGACTCTGTTTACCCCCACACTACCAAGCAGGCAGAACCCCACCACCACTACGGTGTGGATGCTTCTCGCCCTCCTCACTGGATTGGAGATGCTCTGGGGGCCTCATCCCAACGTGATTAAACAACCATTAGGCCTTCTCGCTTCAAAAAATGAGGATTTACAGACGCCCAAACCTCCATTTAAATGCAAATGTGCCGGTTTTAGCCCGGAACCATGGAAATGAAGAGCATTACAGCAGCAGTGCCACCATCATTCAGCTCTGCTAGATGCCATCTCAGGAGTGACAGGATCTCCCCATCCAGTGGCTGGGAGAGGACCGGTGGGCTCAGGGGTCCTGCGTCCCAAATCCACCCCTCCATGAGTTCTTTCCCCAGGGATGCTGGCATGGTGATGGATCAGGCTATAGGCTGGGACCTTCTTGGCACCAGCACAACCACAACGATGAGTGAGGGGATGCAGAAACCTCTCCTCATTTTGGGCTGAGGTGCTGCCTGCTTTCCCAAAGTCCCTCCAAGGCAAGGGACACAAAGAGATATCATCCCACCAAAGCAGTGATCCAAAGAAAACCATCCATGATGTGCTGGACCCTGCCTTCACCTCCTGCCCCTTCTCATCCTTCACTCACCACTTACCAGCCCTGCCACCCCATCCCCATCCACCTTCCTACAGGTAATTAACAAAGGACATCAATTAAATCTGTAACTCCCCCCCTACCACACACCCTGTTGTTTGAGGACCTGGCAGTGAATAATGCAGGAGGCTGGAGGGGGAAAGAGCTGCTCAGGTTGTTTCATTATTGATGAGAGATGACAGATCCGTGGCTGACAACCTGCCTAAGAGATATGATTAGCTTGTAAAAAATTAATCGGGCTTCTTAGGGATGACGCGAGCTGAAAACCCCAAGGAGCAGCGTTATCGATGTTCCCTAATTTCAGGGGACTTTGAAAAGGTTTTAGCAAAATTTGGAAGAGGCAATTACATTCAATTAGAGTCACAAGCACCGAGACGTCAGTGCTGCTCAGAGACGCCGCGACTGCATCCCCTGCTCCTCTACATGGCCCCTCGTCCTTCTTACCGCAAGGCATAGATAAATATACATTTATACACTGGACTTGCATTTTTGCCATGGGGATCCTTCCTTCCCAACATCATCCCACACAGCTCAAGCTCAGCAGTTGTGCTCTGGTCCCCCCATCTTGCCATTTGTGAAGACAACAGCACCCAGAGCATGCTGCCTGCCAAAAACACCCTCACCTCCCCCGGCACCCCTTGTTTTGCCCTCCCAACGCTCCATGTTTTGCCCTCCCAACATTCATAAAGCCCCACAGATGACGAGGATAATCACACTCCTCCTGGCTCATACCCAGAGTCGGGGTTTTGGCAGCCCAGCCCTGCATCTCTCAAGGATGTGACACATTCAAGCCCCCAGCCTTTCGGGATATTAGGGTGGGGGGCACAAAACCAGGGATGCTCTGGCATGACGGGGCTGGGAATGCTGGTGGGAGCAATGGTGGGCTTTGCTCAGTGCTTCCCCTGCCTCCTCCACCTCATTACTGGGCACAGATACTGCCATGGCTGGGTTCACAGGGCCACCAAGTGCATGCATAATTCATGCTTCCCAGCTCACGAAAACAAGGTTCTTTGCAGATCTACCTGCAGATTAAAAACCACGGCAGTAAGAGATGAAGAAACCTGGGGGTCATGGCCGTGCACAGATGGCCAGACCCTTTGCCAATTAGCTGAGCCCTGAAACACGTGCCCAGCCTCGATGCACATCCCTGTTACCCCAGTTCCAGCCTCGGCTTCAGGACCCTCTGAGTTTGCAGGCAGAAGGGATGCCCCTTTCACTGAGGTTTTGGCCAGACCAAGCCCTCCAGTGGTAGATTTTGGGTCCCCATGTCACATGGGATGGAGAGGAGCGACTAGGTGGGTTTGGCTGGTTCTGCTTTAGCCCCTGGTGCAAGCTCAAGATGCACCTGTGGGATGCATCACACCAGCTCTTGCCCTGCTCCAAAGTCTGGCTTGTAATCTAAATATCCTCATTCCCCCAACCTCTTCCTTGATGCATTTCCCCACGCTGCACCCATACAAGGTGACAACTTGCTGAACAAACCCCCTAAAAACTGCTGGTGGGCTCTCCCTGTTCATAACATCAACAAGCCATACATTCATAACATACAAGCCAGTATGGGGAGTTTACCGCCCTGCTTCCTTTCCACCCTCTGTCTATATATATACAAGTATTATGCTATTTAGCATGTGGTCCGCCACCTAACAAGCATCCCTGGCAAGTCTAGTGACAGATATACAACCACCCCCATCTCCTTCAACACCACCACGATCCCTGTGCAAAGCCATCAGGTGAAATTCAACATCTCAGCATTGGCAGGGGGACATCTCAGCACTTGCAGATGTTGGTCATGGTGGGGAACGTGCCTCAAGGAGGTTCAGATGCTCCTCCCCATCCCAAAAGGCAGTGCCCAAGCTCACGCAATGGCTGGTGAAGATCAGCTGCTGCACAGGAGGTGGTTTGGGAGGCAGTGGACACCAGGTATGAGCTCATGAGCACCCACCACCCATTAAAGACCCATGGCAAGACCTCCTCCTACCACACACACCCATGACCCATGCATTTGGGACCCCTCACACCCACACATCACACAAGGAGTTGTTTTAGCATCACTTGGGTTCATTTCTCTGGCAAATCCCACCGGATTGGGACCAAGCTAGCAGGGAGTGAGTCCCTGCATACAAACAGGAGCAGCCACCCACCCCCACCCACATTTTGGCTGTTTCTTTGACACCTGGTAAGGCCTCATTTCTTTATGCATCTCTCAGCATGCGAGATGTTCCCCTCAGGGAAAAGGAAATTAATTTTATCCCTTTGAATTCAGCTCACTTAGCAGCGATTGCAGAGGGATGTCATTCCCCAGGCCCCCTCCTCTCCCCCAACCCCCGCCGCAGTCCAGGCATGGGGACCCGACTGCCTCAGGAACCACGGGGACAACAATTCCCCTAAATCTTTGAAATTCAGATCAGGACCAGATGCATCACTGAAATCATTCCAGGGGGAGAAAGAAGCTAGTGGGACACTGTCTGGCATCCTCCGTGCCTCAGTTTCTCCACAGTGACTCCAATCCCCACAGACATCCCACATGCAGGAGCACGTCCCTTGCAAACGATGACTTGCATCTCTCCCTTCCCATCCCAAATTTCTTCCTGGTCCCAATACTTTGGTTTACTTTCCTTAGTTCATCCCTCTCCCTGTGCACATGGATGCAGGTCTCTGAACACGGTGGCTACCAGCTGCAGTTTAACTCCTGCCTTTATTTTCTCTTTGGTGCTGGATTTTTCTCCCTCCCAAAGCCCTCAGCTCCTTTCCACCAGCTCTTAATTTCCCTGCCACTTCCAAGTTGGCCTCAAAGACACCCCAGAAGCTTTCAGGCTATTTCCCGTCACCCTTTGTTAACTAGAACACTGCAAACGAAAGCTACCGAGTTAGTCACCTGCCTCTGCCACAGAGCAGCCGCTCAGCGTCAGACCAAAGGTCTGCCCAGCACTAGGCTGCCTCTCCCTCCCTTCCCTGCACCTGCACCGAGGGATGAGGGACCTTTCCTGGACAAAACAACTTATTTTCACTTCCATTGCATGATCCCTTTTACATAGCAAAAGAAACAAGGAGGTAGCACCATCAGGCTGCTCGGAGGAGATATTTTTCCTCCCTTTGTGCTTCCTTTTGCTTTTCTCTGAGCCTCTCTGTTTACCAGGCTAATAAAGCCGGCTCTGTGCTGCCAGTTCTGGGCTGCACCTTTTCCCCGGAGCCCAGCCCATCCCAAACATGCAAAACTTGTCCGGAAATCTCCCGCCAGCTTTGCCCGCTCAAAGTCACCTTGCCCCAAACCTTCAGCTCCACGGTCCAGACTCGCTCAGCAATCATTAATCGGCTTCGCATTCCCGGCATGGAAAAATGCCCCAGCGGGTAACCCTGCTCTGGCAGTCCGACATGCAGCTGGCCGGCAAGCTGGTCCTCTCCGCCGCCGCTCTGCTCCTCCTGACTTTGGCATACAGGTTTTATAAGTCCCGCTCGCTTGCCGGGGGCAAAATCCCACCGGCTGATATGGGAGGAGAGCAGAGGGAAAATGCTGCTCAGGATGGGGATGGGGACAGTGCGGCGGGTCTGCGACGGAGGAGGGTGTTTGGTGGGGAGGCAAGGAGGGATGGTGGGGATGGACAAGTGAGCGGTCATGCGAGCGTCCCTGGGACACAGTGTACGACTCCCTGGGGGCATCCAAGTCTGCCAAGGGGTGAGGAGGTGGAGGAGGGAGGAGAGGAGATGGTTTCTGAACTGGGGCTGACTCGCGGGAGAGCAGGGATGGCCGGGAGAGGAAGTGAGCTGGGAAGTGACCTGGGAAGTGGGATGGGAAGTAAGTTGGGAAGTGAGCCAGGAATCAAGCTGGAAAGTGATCTGGGAAGCAAGTCAGGAAGTGAGCCAGGAAGCAAGCTGGGAAGTGAGCTAGGAAGCGAGCTGGGAAGTAAGATGGCAAGCGAGCCGAGCTCTTATGACCCTGGGGATGCAGCTGAAACACTGAGCAGCCACAGGGAGGAGGACACACTTGCCCCAGGCACTGGGCTTTCCCCCAGGATTGCTAATGCCCAGATGGCAGGTGATGGACATGCTGAAAGCATGGAGAAGGATTTGGCTGTCAGAGGGATGAAGCAGGAGGCCGAGGGGTGCAGGCGGACAATCCAAACCCTCAGCGTCACCTCGGACCTGGGTCTAACGATGATGGCAAGCAACGCAGGGTCAGACGCCTCCTACTCTTTCTCCTCGGTCGCAAAGATCCAGGTGGAGGAGAACTACATCGCTGAGCGGCGGGCAAAGGACGGGGCTGGGCAGTCAGTCCCCGGTCTCAAAGGCAAAGTCTATGACTACTACGTCCAGTCCATCTCCCAGTCAGTGTCCAAGAAGAGGTGTCTTCCTGACATCGCTCCAGGAACATCCTGCAGCCACAGCTTGGAGCAGGTCAATAAAGAGCTGCAGAGCTTTGCAACCCAGGAGCTGGACGCAACTTCAGCAATGCAGGCTCCCACCACCTCCTCCATAGTTCCACCACCTACGGGAAGCTTGGGGATCTCCCCTGAGCCACCATCTCCTGGCCGCAAAGACAGCCTCCTCCAGATTGCCAACAGCCCCCACCTCCAGCTGCCCATGGAGGGTTCTGGGGTCACAGCACCAGCCAGCACACTGCCTGCAAGCCCCCAAGCAGGGCTGGTGGCCAGTGCTGACCTCTTCCAAATGCCACCACCCACCCACCTGGACCTGGGGAACTGCTACGAGGTCCTCTGCACAGCCAAGGCGCAGAAGCTCAGCCATCTCCAGGAGGCCGCCTACAAGGTGATGAGTGACAACTACCTGCAGGTGCTGAGGACACCCTCCATCTATGGACGTCTCAATGCTGGCGAGCGAGAGCTCATCCTGCGGTGGAGGATGAAGGGAAAGATGTATGTGGCTGTGGCAGATGTCAATGTGCAGGAGCCTGGCCTCCACACCAGCCGCCTCTGCTACTATGATGACGGAGGGGACTGCTGGCATCGCCTCTGCCACGTGCCGCCTGAAGTGGTCTCCCAGGGGTGCGCCATGTGTAGCATGTTCAACTACCTCTTTGTGGTGGCAGGCTGCGAGGGCACGGGTCGGATGCAGAGACCCTCCAACCGTGTCTTCTGCTACGACCCCTTGACCAACATCTGGAGGGAGATTTGCCCCCTGAACCAAGCACGGCCACACTGCAAGCTCGTGGCCTTGGACGGCCACCTCTACGCCATCGGCGGCGAGTGCCTCTACACGGTGGAGCGCTACAACCCCCGGCAGGACCGCTGGACCTTCACCGCACCCCTGCCCCACGACACCTTCGCCGTGGCCCACACAGCCACGGTGTGCGATGGGGAGATCTATGTGACAGGGGGCACCTTGCGCTACGTGCTGCTGCGTTACTCGGCTCGCTCCGACAGCTGGAGGGTCAGCCCAGCCGGCACCAGCAAGGACAGGATGGCCGAGATGGTGAGCACCAACGGCTTCATCTACCGCTTTAACCTCCACCACAGCACGGGCATCAGTGTCTACCGCTGCAGTGCCAAGGCCAAGCTATGGTATGAGTGTGCCACCTACACTATGCCCAACCCATCCAGCTTCCAGTGCGCCGTGGTGGGCAGCCTGGTCCACTGTGTTGGCCGACACTTCCACATACGCTTCTTGGCAGACCACATCTCACCACGCTTCGGGACCAAGGAGCTGCAGCCCTTCCCATCACCCCGTGGCAGCCTCCTCCCGGCCGTCCTGGTGCTGCCAGAGGGAGGGATGGCCCAAACACAGGTTTGAGGGATCCATGCTGGGGGTCTCATGCAACAGTGGTGATAGCTCAGACGTGACATGATGGTGAAAGCTAGTAGAAGAAGCCACCAGCCCACATTGAACCACATAGCATGGGACCAACACTACCAGGGCAGTGTTACCCACACCTACCATCAAGTAGGTTTCCTCTCAGTCCCCATAAGTAAGGAAGGAGACAAACTGCCCTTGGATACTGCCAGTAAACCCAGCCTTGAAGACACAAGGAAGAGCAAAGCAGGAGCTGGGTGGACTTATTTACTTAGAGGTATTTAAACATAGGCGTGCTTGCTTGGATGCAAATAAACCACGGCTCGCTGCAGGCTCCCAGCTGTGCACTACCCAATAAGTAGCTGCTTTACGCACCGGGTGTTTAATATGGTGTTGACCTGAACACACAACACACAGGGGATTTTAAGGTGGAGGAACACAGCAGGGAGGTATCCCTAAGGAGGTATCACCCAAAGGTCAACCCCGTCAGCATCAAGCCAACATTGAGCCTTCAGGCTCACACATCATCCCAGGGCTGGAGGTTGGGGGCCAGAGGGTGCACTGCTCCTACCATCACCTTCTCCTCAGCACAGAATTTTATATATATATATATATTTATATTTATATGCACGCAATGTAAACAGGCACCATAGATTTATAGACAGCTGGTATTAAATAAAATTAAAGTGAACATTTGGTAAAATTAACCACGGGCTACTGTTGCACATCATTTCAAGCCGTAGCCAAGCCTAATGGGAACAAAGAGGCCGATGCATGTTTTACATTGCTAATTACTGCACAGACAACATCTCTGAGGAGGCAACCAAAAGCAAACCAGGGCCCTGGATGTGAGCAGCCAGTCTTTCATCCCCTTTTCCCCGAGCTCACTCTGCTGTCTCCATGTCCTGCCAAAAGCCTACTTTGGGTAATTGCATTTTCTTCCCCTCAAACGGCTTGTCATCCGTCATCTGGCAGCCCCAGATGGACAAAAACAGCTCCCAGACAGACAAAACCCTCCTGTACCTGCCTCCTCAGCGGCAGCATGTCACGAGTATGAAGTCATGGATGTACTTGAAGGTAAGAGACGTGCTGCAGCAGCCCATGGTATCACCATTTACACCTTGCATAGTGGTTTAGGAGAGCTTAGGTTCATGTTCTCTTACAGTGCTCACAAAAGTATTTATTACTTCTCTCAGTCACTGCCTGGAAGCCTCATGTTTCTGCCTTCAAGGGCTTCCTATGAAGGTCAGTGGCATCCACCCATGTTAGGAAACCTTGGGAGGCTGCGTTTGCTCATTAGCAAGGTTTGCTCATTAGCTGTAGCATGTTTCTTCTGCTGATGGAGGGTGGGTGATGCACCCTGTCCCTGTGCTAAAAGCTGCCACGGTCCAGCCTCTTTCACCCACCCTGGGGCCACCTCTTCCTACCCCAGGAGGACCACCCCATCGACATGCTGGGGCTGAAGCCTCCTGCATCCCAGCATGTCTCTATGCCGGGGTGCTTGGGCTGGTAAACTTCATGAGTCAAAAAACCTCCTTATTATTATTATTTAACTCCTTGTTATTTAGCTACCTCCATAGCCAGCGCTCAGAGCAGCAAGCTCAACAAGATAAGCTCACGCATATTGCAACACATTTCTGCTTTTTCCCTGGCAAAACCCAGGTACTGGATGTTTCACCTGAGCAGCCCAGACCCTTTGTAACATGCAAAAGCCTCTTGGTCACATCAACATCCTGGCTTCACGCCCTTCGGCATCCCGGCCACAGCAGGCTGTGCGCTGGGGAGCAGAGGACGTGCTGACTGGGTGGGAGCTGGGCAGCTGGAGCCCTTCCAGGTGACAGCTTTTTTTTTCATCCCCAGTAAAGCTTTCCTGGGATCCTGCCCTTCTCACGGTGCCTCTTTGCTTCCTCTTAATATTTCACCTTTTCTTTAACTCCTTGCTGCCAGGCTCCAGCCTCAAAACCCAGCAGCTTTTCCTCATTCCCCAGCCTGACTGTGAGCGATGAATAACAAGGACCAAGGGTGGGCAGCTCTCCCCTAGCTCCTGCACTCTCCAATATTAACATGATTTGCCTGGGGAGGCATTTTGGAGATTAAAAGCACCGAGGACATCCCGTGCCAGAGCACTGCTTGTTCTACAGGGAAGGACAACCAGGTTTGGAGCAAAAAAACATGCAGCAATCCTGTGGTTGACGGTGAAATGACTTCTGGCTGCAGTTAAGGGAAAGGACAAATGAAAACTGATACTCAGACCTGGATGATATTTTTTTTTTGCTCCCAAATACCTGTGCAGGGGAGGAGCCTTTGGAGGGCTGGCAGGTGTGGTGGCAATAGCAGTGTCAGCAGCCAACTCCTGCCACTACCACCAGATGCCAGCTGTTGATTTCCAACTGTGCTGGATACCCACCTCTGTGTTTCTGCTAACGGGCAACAACTTCACACCATGGACTTGCAGCTCTCAGGATAACCATAAGGCCATCAAGTAGTTTCAGTGCAGCTTGCGACATTAGGATATTATTTATTTTCACCGATCGGGTTGGCAAAGCTACCACAATTTACAGGAAAAAGCGTTGGGAGGCACACGGTGAATCCTAATAAAACTCCACAGCGTGCCCCCATGGAGCTACAAACCACCCCGAGCAAGTTCAAGTAATGATAAATACTTAGAGGTTGCAATAAACCCAACAGGGCTGGGGGTTTATCTGGAAGATCCTGCTCTAGGGAGCCTCTTCCCTTGCTGCAAGACTCGTCACTGCAAGCCAGGACCCTCACTGGGCCAGGGACCACCAGGACTGGGTGCTGGAAGAGAAAACACAACCACCACTGGCCTTGTAAGAGCTGGGAAAACCAATTTCCAAGCATCCACTAGCAGTTCTTCCATCCCTACAATTCCCTCAAGGGTGCCACCAAGGATGTTCCCCAGCAGAGAGCTCTTCATCGCCAGCACCTAGACCCATCGCTGCCCTCTGAGCCCCCCGTGACTGGTTTATCTCCCAAAAGAAGGGTGCAACTGCTAAACCGTGCTGCTCTGCAACCAAATATAACCTTTGCACTAAATTCAGTATTTTCTTCTAATCAAGAAGACCCATTATCTACCCCCGCCATGTTTATTTAGGCAATTACATAGCTTAATGTACATTGATTCAGATTCTTAATTTTTACATTTTTGATTATGATAAAAAACCAGGGAGTGACGCATTTCTTATTTGCTCAGTGCTCTTTTTTCCTTTGCAATGTGCCAGGCTGCATGCGAATGGAAATTGGAAGTCAATTAAAGAAGTGCAAAACCAGCATTTTAAAATCTTTTTTATTAGTTAAACACGGTTACCTTCAATGTGTTGGCTGCAGCAGGGTGGGAAAAAAAAAAACCCAAAAAGCAAAAAAGTGAGCTTATCCAGACATGTTTTGCATTTAAAACCGATGTGATACATGAAAGAAATATTAAGCGTAGCGAACTGACAAATTAAGTATCTCGTTCCTGACAAGTGGGAGCAAATTCAGTGTCAGTGGTTGAGGAGCCAGGTGGGAATTTAAAGGCAGGGGAAGGGAAAGACCCATTGCAGCATCTCTAGGTGCTGGTAAGGGAGGTGGCACCTCTCAGTCCCTGATCATGGTTTCTCCTAGACCCTCTAGAGAGTTGCCTACAGCAACATCTACGCTCCTATAGGTTACGTTGCCATCAGGAGAGCCTCCATGCGATAGTTAAAGCCAAGGAGAGATGTCCTGTCCTCTTCCACTCATTTCTTCACCCCTCCTGCACCTAACCCAAGCTGACCACCCACAGATGGCCACCAGCAACCCCTTGGTAGAGCAGATCCTGGAGGCACCAACCTCAGCCTTTCTCCACTCTGGTTTGCAACCAGGACCAACCCAGTTGTGTAGACAGGGAGCTGCACCCAAGCTGCAGAACCTCATTTACAAGCAGACACTAACGAAACAGCGCTCCACAGACCCCATTGCTTGCAAGACCCAGAGCTGCCTGCCTGGTGCCAAAGGGACATTTCTTGGCAGCATCCACAAGGAACTACTCTGGGAACGTCAGCCAGCTCCTTGCGAGCACGGAGAGGTCAGTGCTAATGAAAGATGCTATCGCAGAGCCGGCGTCCGGCCAGACAAACGTAATTAGCAGTATTTGCAGAAGACAAACCTTGGCGAGGACGGGGGGGATGGGAGCACATCCCCTTGTGATCGTTTTGGGGAAAAAACACGGCCATTTGGAGGCCTTCCAAGCTAGAATAACAGCCTTGCCAATGACTATTTAATTAAAACCCACACGGCATTCGAAGGGAGAAGGGCTGCGAGTGAATAAGCGCGGTGATAAAATATACATCTACTCCGGCATAAGTTCTCTCTCCTCAGCACAAGCTTTTGCTTAAACCGTTGATGGTTTTTGATTCACAAGCTCCAGTGAGGAGGAACATTTGCCAGCCACTATTTCAATCCCGCCGGGAGTTTTTTCCGGGGGTTATAGCCATGCTGTAGTTTAGGATGTGTCAGCACTGGCATCATAAACACAGATCAGAAACGCTATAAAAGGAGGAAAAAAAACCCAAAACCACACTCCTGGCTGGAGTTTAGCATCCTGCAAGCTCAGGCCAAAGGCAAATTATTTCTCTGTTACTGAAATAAAATCAATAAAGCTCATTTTTATTTACAGAAGAGCCAAAGAGGGGGAGAAGGGAAAACTCCTCGAGCTGCAGAAGGAGGATAGGGGTGTTTACAGTTTTCAACTGTTACGGTTTTCAGCCAAAAGCACAAGGCACTGGGCAGTGATTTCAAGGCAAAAAGCAGCAGCTGGTCTCTTCTCAATTTTCTTTCATAGACCTTACCAAAAATATCCCGAGGTCCCTTAGAGGTGCCAACCCTGGGGTGAAACCCCTCACCCGAGGCAACCTGGGGAGATGTTATCTCTCAGGAAGCTACCATCTAGCTAAATAAAACCAGATTTATTATTATATCAGCTATTTTGCTTCATTGCTTTCCTACAACAAGCCCTGGGCACAGAGAGGGGGTGAGTGTGTGGTTTGGGGACAACAGACTCTGTGCCAGGTCACTGCCCCACAAATACCTCAATTCCCATCAGGGCAAATAACCTTTTAGTTCATCACTGTTTTCTGAAGGGGAGGATTTTGGGCAACGCTCAAGTTGCTCCAAATCAACATGGTTTGTGCAATTCACACCTCCCGAATGCCAGGCTTGGTTTCTGGCAGAAATTGCCTTTTTGTCCTGAAATGAGTGGCCTGGCAAGGCAGGGCAGGGTTTGCACTGGTGCCAGGTCTGCCTGCCTTCCCCAGAAATAGTGATATTTTAAATTTAGTATTTAGTTCAGTCCCAGCTTGCAGTGCCTGCTCAGGGATCGAGCAGCAACACACCTCCCATGGATCGCTGCATTTGCATCACCCAAACCCTGCCCATGAGAGCACCCCTTGCTCCCTAAGAGCTCCTTAACCATCACGGGGCAACAAGGCACCCCACCAATCCCCATTGAGGATGGTGGAAAGGAGGGGACAGGTCATCCTGGATCCAACCCCAAGGAGACAATGGGCACCACAGCAGTACAGGGTGTTTGATTTCTTCATGGCCAAGGGGTCACCCAACAAAATGCCCCATCTCAAGCCAAGGTGAAGACTATCCCTTAAATCCTTCTAGTTCAGGATCTCAGACTCCTCCCAGCTTGCTGTTGTTCTTTCATTAAATCTCTGCATAATTTGTGGTGTCTTTAACCAAAGGACAGCATCATGCTGAAAGCATCCTCACGAGGCTAAGAGGAGACAGAGCAGACTGTGCCACATGTGTGGGTGGCTGGGAAGACCATCCAGCCTCATCTGCTATCTCACATCAGAGCCAAGCGTGAGGGCCATCCATTCCATGAGCGATCCAGGGCAGATGGGAGCAGTAAAGCATATCAGCCATGCAGGGATGGGGTGGCCAAGAGAAGCCCAAACAAGGGGCTGCCTCCCTCTGAAACAGCTCAGAACAGGCAGCTTGGTTAACATTGCGGGGATGCTGCAGTCCCTGGTTAATACTGTGGGGATGCTGCGGTCCCTGGTTAATGCTGCAGTCCCTAGTTGACACTGCAGGGATGCTGCGGTCCCTAGTTAATGTTGCAAGGATGCTGTGGTCCCATTCCCATCTTACTTCGCTTGAAAATGTTGTTGGGGCTGCCCAGGGCCATGCCCAGCATCAGGTCCAGGAAAAAGCAGCCTGGACACAAGACCAGAGAGGTCTCAGGGACTCACGCACCTGCAGTGAGCTACATCCTCCAACTCTGTGGCTGGTCTGGAGTCACCAACCCCACCAGACAGCCCACAGGAGCCACCCTGAGCAGATCACCAATGTGGCTGCCATTGCCACAAGTCCTGGGTTTAGTCCAGCTTAGTTTCAGTGAGGGATTTTGAAGACGTCGTTACTGGTTAGGAGGCACCCGTGGCAAGAAACCCTCCCTCTAAGCTGCACCGGCAGCCCCTGTATACAACTCACAGCACAAATACGGTCTGAGGAAATTCACTGGCAAGCCACACGAGGCCAATGTGATGCTTGTAGCAGAAAAACTCCTGGCCTTGCTGCTCAGACCCAGCTCATAGCCCAGGGATCACACCCCGCTTGAAAACCCCTTAGGTCCATCACCTTCAACTCCTCCAGCTCCCGCAGGCATTTTGCATCCCCACCGTGGTTCCTTTCATGCTGCCTCCCCATACCTGCTGTTTAAGACCTCAGCTCTGGGCATGGGAGGATTTTTCACCCCCTCCATCCCACTCTTCTACCTTATCTGTGGGCAGGAGGCGAGACACCATCCTCAGCATCAGCCCGTGATGCAGCCGAGCTCGAAGGCGCTTAGAGTGGCCACAGCTGATAAAGGGCTTAGGGCTGGTGCCAAGAGCCAGCAAGGCTCCGGGAAGGGTCCCAGGAGGGGGGACACTGGCTCCATCCCAGCCATCCCATGGAAAACTCAATCCTGCAGCAGCTCCGCTGGGTCCTGGGTTTCCCTTCCCAACAGCACATGCTTAGGGAGCTCTTCTCCTCTTCCTCTTCTGAGGGGAGAAAGAAGATGCTGGAGGATGTGGCGGGGGCATTGCATTTATTGCAATACTTATTGATACCTGACACTGCTAAGAAAGCAGTTGGAAAGCTGAAAAAAAAAGAAAAAATTAATATAATTATGAATCAATAGAGATGCCTTCCATGTCAGGAAGGAACTGAGTGACTGGATGCTGTGGGGAATAACATCCCGGTGCAGCCTGAGAGCTAAAAGCCATCGGAGGCGGAGGCAGGAACGTTTCAGCTTGGCCACATTTTGGCAGCAAGTGGGTTAATTCGCCACGGCGATGGATTTTCGGTGCCCACAGTCGATAAACAGGACAGTAATTATGTTGCATTTCTCTGATGGCTGCGGATCTTTAGAAAAATCAACACAATAGCAGTTCACTGAATCTCAGCGACACGCAAATTCGATCTATCATTTTGCTCACGGCTGAGGCTTCCCAACTCTGCCGCTTGTTTTTGGTTGGTTTTTCTTTTTTGTTTAAACCTTCAGTAAAAAGGTTTACACTGGTTTCATGCCACCCCCTCAGTTTCAGTGGGAGGCATCCAGGTTTACGCCTCCCTCTGTAAGAGCAGGACAAAATGCCAGCAAAGGGGCTTTTTTACAGCATGCGGTAGAGAAACAATCAAAATATTCACAGGGAGAATTAAAATCCTCAGGCTGGAAACAGGTTTGCACTTGGTTCAGTGACAACAGAGCCTCTTTTCTTTCTTTCCCCTCCCCGCCCCCCCCAAAAGAAACTTTACCAAAATATCATTTCCATCACAAATCATCACCATTTTCACTTCCAAAGGACACTGCTACCACTACAAACTGTCCTAAAACATCAAAGTCTCTCTTACTGTGGGTCAAATTATTCATCAAACCAGGTTAAAAAAAAAAAAAAAAAAGAGTTCTTCCTTTTTCCTCCTTTCCAATTCCTGGCCAGAAAATCAACATGAAATTCAAGAAGTCGGCAAGGTTAAAGGGAAGCCCTCCTGATTTTCCACCGCTTGAATTTGCAGTGAATTAATCACATTTCATTTGAGGCTGAAACTTTCTGCAAGCCCCAGTATGTGCTATCGATTCACAGCTGCAAAGTCTCTGGCCTGGCCTTTCCAGCCGCTCCGCTTGGATGTGGAACATCCTGGAGGATTTGTTTATATGTGGATCTTGCCCCAGACATCCCACCAGCAAGGATGGAGGATGCTTCAGGTGACCAGCACCAACACAGCCACCTCCATCCCTGCTATTGTGGTACCCTGCCCCCCCCGCCCTGCCCCCCGCTCCCTCCTTGCACTGTTTTACAAGGATGTGGATGTGAGATGCCAGCATCCCCATCAGCAATTACACTCACCCTTCGCTCCCCTCCAGCCTGGAAATGTCATACCTGCACCTCAAACCCACTAACTGGCACCTCCTCATTAAAAATAATTTCACAGATACGGAAGAGAAGCACACATGGAGAATGCTGGACACCTGAAACACCAAACCATCACTGCCAGCTCCATCTAGAAATCAGATTCCTTCAAATAACAGTTACACTCAAGGGGGTTTGACTCCACGCTGCTGTACATTGTAAAAATTTTTCATGAGTTCTGAAACCTGAGCTTGCCCAGACTGGGAAGGGCACGTTTGCATGCTCTGCCTTGGGAAAACAATCCCCTATGGATACAAGCACCAACTCCGGGGGAGCATCCTGCCTGCTGCACCCAGTTTTGGTACCTGGAGCCAGGAGGCTGCAGCTTTCCCAGGTCAGGAGCATCTCTCTGGTACCCAGCTGCTCATCCTGCTCCATTTTCATTACTACCCTCCTCGCCCATGCAGGATACATATCCTCCAGCCCTGCCAGGGGCCTGTCCCCAGGAGCAAGGAAGATGCACCTGGGCAGCTGGATGCTCCAGCTCCTGCTCCCCACATCAGCTTTAACCCCCTCAATTTGCACCCACAGAGCTCCCCAGCCCAGGGCTGCCAGCCTGACATCCAGACAAGGCGAGGATACGGCCACGCCGGCACCAGATGTGCTGCGAGGAGATCTCCCGGGTTGCTACGCAGCTGCTCTCCCCGCTTTTCTTTGCAACCAAATAAACAGCGATGAAGCCCTAACAGGCATTTGCACAAAGAAAAGCATCTGCACCAAGCCAAGCATCTGAAATTTTTTATTTCTGCACGATAGGCCTATTTGGAGAGCTTTTTATTTGTAATTAAAATACAGCCATTACAAGTATTTTGTTTCCAGCTAATTATTATTTTTTTTTTTACCTCCCTTCCTCATTTGGGATGATAGACGAGGGCTGAAATAGCAGGTCGGGATGGCTGGGAAAAGCACCCATAATAAAACCAACCCTTAATAAAGGAGAATCATGTCGTGATGATGCATGGCTGTACTTTCTGACTTTCTCCTCCTTTTTTTTTTTTTTTTTTTTTTTTTTCCCTTTCCCCAGCCTGTAAACACGAGCTTGTTAGGGCAGGGTGACTCATTAACAGGGGCCTGTCTGCCTTGATGTTTCCATCAGCAAAGCGAGGGCACCAGGCTGTTTAAGCCACTCTATCATCACCAGGTGCTGCAAATACCTTAATCCGCATCAGGCAAGAAACTTAGCTCTCCAGAGCATTGGCTTGAAAGATAATAAACAGGAGTAACATAGAAACGGCTACCTAACAGTGTGGCTCCCCATGAGCCAGGGCGTTTGCAGCCATCCCGACTCCTTTGAGCCATCAGCCCTCTGGTTCCCTGTGGAGTAGGGGAGGTTTTCCACCTTTCCCACCTTTTTCCCAGAGCATCCAGCTCATAAAAAGGGCCACTGAGCTAAAAAAGTGACGCATTGCAGCATTCAACTGCTTGCAAGGGTTATTTGGATGGGTAAAGAGTGGCAGCAGGAGGGCAATTCCCCGCCAGGACAGGCAGGGAGAAGCCTGCAGCCAACAGCCACTTCCATAAACACGAATTTTGGGCCAAGATTTGGGGTAAGCATATGCAGGGAGAGGAGGTGGGAGATGATTTGGGGTGAGCCAGGTGCATGGCAGAGAGCAACAGGCCCTGTTTGCTTCCAGCATCCTCAGTAAGTCACAGCACCTTGCTGTGATTTAGCAGCTGGGTGGGGAGCAAAGCCCAGACCCCACTCAGGAGAGTGGAACCGCAAGGTCGCTGCCCTTTTTGCTTATATGTCACTCTAGGCTATTACTGCAGACTTCTGACACCGACCCCAGCACTGCCTGGATTAACTGACTGTGTAAATGCATCAGCTGGGGAGATACTCCTCATTTGTTTGCTGCTCCAGAACAAAGCAACTACAGGGAATGAAAAAAAAAAGGGAATTTGACACTTTTGAGGTCTGCTCCTGCCCCAGAGAAAGCCTGGCCAAATTCAGGCCACCAAATCCCAAGGAAAAAGGCCAGAAACAGCCACCTAGATGCAGGAGAGTGATGGGTACAGAGTTTTGGCATCTCAGGAGCCCTGAAAGATGGAGAGTCCCCAACTTGACTCAGTAAATGGGACCTGGAAACCTCATCTCATCCCTTGGGGCCTCACGGTTTACTCCCTAACCCCTTACCTGTTGGGCTGGAGGGGGCTGCTAGGGCTTCCAAAAGCTGGGAACCAGGGAGCCCAGGCAGCTCCCGGTGTAAAGTTACTGCTGGACCAAGGAGAAGTTAATTTTGGATGGGGCAGAGATGTAGGAAGGGGCCTCCGCAGCCACCAGCAGCAGGAGCATCACCAGCCCTGTCCAAATGCCTTAGGCACTTCTGCCCTTAAATGGCAGCAAAACACCCTCAGAACTACCTCAGCACTCTAGTCACTTCTACTTTACAGCCTTTTTTTCATTTTGCTTTCTCGGCACCAATCCTTCCACTTTATTTTTCCTTGCTCTGCTGTGGGGAAGGTGTAAAGTTGCCTCTTGGGAAACATCACCAGAACCGAAACCTGAAGAGTGGAAGAAAAGCTGAGCTTGCTCCAGGTTAACCTGAAAAGTTTTGCAGGGTAAGGATGTGGCTCTGCACCCCCACTGCTCGTGAAAAAGGTCTGGGTGGATGCTCAAGGCGTGTCAGGGTACCTGGTCACTGCTACATCCCCCTCTCATCCATTGCTGGCTCCATCCCTGAGTACTAAACCAGCAGCTTGCAGCAAGAGCCAGCCTTGGAGAGTCATCATCCTTCTTTGCAAATGAGCCGCTGGAAGCAGAACAGGAAACTGAATGGGTGAGGTATCTCCAAAGACACTACACCAGGACACAAGGAAGGTAGATATTTCCATCTCCATCCTGACAGGCTAACGTGTATCTCACAGAGATCTACCAAGCACTGAAAGAGCTCCACAGGGAAAGCTGGACATGGGCAAAACCACCTCCAACACTCTCTTCCACCACTAAGGCACTGTGCAATGGCTGTGCCTCTATCTGAATGATCACATCTGGAGTTATTTACTCATTTCTTATTCCCAGATGTGGCCTTCGGGGTTTGTCTTCACCAAAAAGAAGAAAAACTTCCTCTGTGCTGCTGACAACCCTCACACATGACCCCAGAGCAAGGATGGGTGCCATAGCAGGAGGATACTTGCTCCAAACCAGCTCCCAGGTCTTTGCCCAGCTCTGTGCTCCTAAAAATCAGCCACTTGGGCAAACACCCAGCAAGGACAGGAGGAGAATGTGGAGCAGCAAATCCCAGGTCTGGTTTATCAGTGGAGGCTACAAACACCTGATCTGCATCTTCCCAGGGGCACCATTCATTTGTTCACCCCCCTCCCCATCCCTGTCATCTGCTGCAGCCTCCTGCTTTCAGCACAGTTCACTGATTAATTACTAATTAGCAACTGGTTTGTGTCACTTCCCTGCCCTCGCCAGCCAGCACTGGTGCGAAGGTCTGGCATGGTCCAAGCCATCTGTTCAGGCCCTGAACTCAGCACCAGTGCTTTCCATTTCTGCAAGAGAGGAAAAAGAAAGAGCCACCTTTGTGCTCAACCCCTCCACCCTGCAGAAGGACAGACAGGCTGCAGACAGATGGGAAACATCTCTCTCCCAGCCTTCTCCCTCTCCGGCTGCTGGATGCTTCAGCGATGGAGATTTGCATCCTAAAGCCTTTGAAGCTTTGCTGGAGCTTGGCAGAGGGAAGCACTGTCTGGGGCAGGCAGCACCACAAGAAGATTCATCTAGGGCAGCTGAGAACTCCCCAGCAACTAGCAATTAACAGCACCAGTGTCACAACCACGATGCTAGAAGGTAGTGGCATTTTGAAACTCTTATGCTGACTGGTTTAGCAGAATATCAGCTAGCAGCCGAGCATTCCTATCACCAAGCTCCCCCACACCACCTCTGCTATTAATTAACATCTTTGCCCATCACTGAATTATTTCATCACAGGCCCAAAGGGATGTGGGAGCTCTCCGGGGAAAGCTGATAGTCCTCATCTTAACCATCCTTACAGGTACCAATGTGGTCACCAAGGCCACCGCCCCGCACTTTGCACCACTGAGGTTGGTACAAGCGATGCTCCGAGTGATGGTGGAGCAGCGAGTGCTCTGTGGTCCTCCCTTCTCCCGGTCCCTTGCCCGGGCATCCCCTGCCTGCTCCCCTCCCAATCCTTGGACTGTGCTGACCCCTCCTGGGCTGCAGCCTGCACAAGCAGCAGCCTCTCCTTCCCACTATTAGAAACGAGAATGAGTCCCAACCTGCTCCCAAAAGCGCTTCCTCTGTCTCCAGACATCACCCAGGGGCTGCCTTCAGGCCAAGGCAACCATCCACTACTCAGCCTGGATGCTCCCAGCTTGCTGGCCACATCCCCGGGATGGCTGGAGCGCCCTTTGCCCAATAAAAAACATCGGGAAGACTATGGGGGTGGGCAAGATATTCATCAGGTTTTCTATCTCCCTCTTCCCAAAGCAATAATAAAAGGCAAAATAGGAGAACAGCATCCACAGATAACGGCCCTGCGCCACATCCCACCAAAACCACCACCAGATGCTGGGCGGTCCTGGATGAGCATCAGTTCAGGGGGGACTGTGGCCTCTACAGCGTGAAGCAAACAGACACTACAAAGGTGTAGAAGTTACAGGCACACAGGCAGTTTCCATCTCCCAAGACCCCCCACTGCTGCTTCCCTCGTCTCAGTCATTACCCTCCAGCGAGATAATGAACTCCCTGTGCAGCACAGAGAGAAGCAGGCACTTCAACAAGGGCTCTAACTGCGGCTGCCGGAGAAATCATTAAAAGCGAGTACCGGACTTCAGAGATCAGTTACAGAAGTAGTTTAAAACCATACCTGCAGCCTTTCTGCACTCACCAGTGAACTGCTGCTTGCAGAGGTAATTTAGTATCAGCTGGATGCCCAGCAGCTAAGCAGCTACCTGGAGATCCTGATAGATGAGTGCCAGGCGAGGACAGACCTCTTGCGTGCGGCACAGGGAAGCCCAAACCCCCAGGTCGCTCCCCATGGGCACCACAACCCTCTCAGTCCTGGGGCCCTCCAAAACACAGCTGCTTTGCTTCCCTCCTCCCAACCCTGGTGCCCCATGAGTTCTGCAATGACCTCATCTCCCTCTCCCGCAGCCAACACAAGGGATGGCAAAGCAGTTCAACAAGGCAGGTGTTTGTCACCTCCATCTACAGCAACGCATTTTCTTCTCCATGCACTCCCAGTTCAAGACCAAGCCCTCAGAGGTGTCTCCCAGTTGCCATTTATTAGCATTTGGACAAAGCTGCTTTAAGCCAACACCTGCATTTCCATTCCTTGGAGGCGTGTAAAAGGATGAAGGCCAAGAACTGGTGAGAAACACGGTATTTTAAGGGTTGTAAAAGGGGCAGCCACCTGTCTGCTTATGGTGCAATAAAGTGATGCAGTAGTGGGAATTTATGGCCAATAAAAAGCATGAAGCACTGATCAGAGATGTCTTCAGTAGTTTATAAACACATAAACCTGCACCATCCCCTTCCACACATCAGCGCTTGCCCTCGGTGGAAAATGAATGTGCCTTCAAGAGGAGATGCCTGAAAATTCAATTGCTCTCAGTGGTCCTGAAAAGGAAGAGCAAACTCCGAGCATCCCTGCGTTTCCCCAGGGATACGGGGTGGTGCAGAAGAGTGACCCAGCTTGGGGCGTACCCTCGGGGAGGGCTGCAGAGCACTTTCTTGCAAGGGGCATTGGGAAAAACAAAGCCACAAGTCTCCCTTCACTGGAGAAGCAGATACCAGCTGTAGTTCACTACATGCAGAAGTGCTTGAGATCCTGTCCCCAGAGTAACATGGGGCCTAGATAAAGAGCTACCAATCTCAAGGTATTTTTTTAACCAAACTCTGGGTACTTTTGTACCGCTCAGCCCTGGGTTGAAGATTCTGCCATGGAACTTTTGGAGCCAGCAGACAAGGCTGGGAGACCTGGGCTGATGCTCTTTTCCTCCCTCAGGGGAACTAGACTTTATAAACAGGGTATAACACTGAATAAATCCAGCCCAGCTCAGTCAGGAGGTCTTCTGCAGATGGTCACAACCCTCTTGACCTGTCTCTTACCCCAGACGCTCCCAAAGCCTTTATCAGGACCAGATTCATTAGCAGTGTTGTATTTGTGTTTTAAATGGAGGATCTTCCCCTAAGACATCAAAAATAGTCAAAGGAGGAAAGGAAAAATAATCAGGCAATCCAGGGATAAGCATGAAAAGAGGTTTTAAAGTTTGCTGGGACCACTGGCCAAGTCACGGACCATCCCTCCATCACTGCAGCCTCTACCTGCTGCAGCGGTGACAGCAAGCCTGCAGGATCTCAGCATCTTCCTTCAAGCACCTTTTTTGTCGGTGACTATGACAAAGTGCAGCATCAGATGAAGATTTCTGCCTGCCCAGATAAGTTTGATTGAGCAGAGAAGTTAAACCACCACTTTGCCCCAGCCCTCCCATGCACATGTTAAAGACACTAAAAATACCACAGCCCTAAGCGAAATGTCGCAGCAATGTGCTGGATGCACTCGAAGACAGCGCTGGAGGGGAAGAGACATCCAGACATCAAATGTGGCTCAGGATCTCCCCAAAATTCACCATTCTGAGCATCCTGGCAGTGCAGCCCAGCTGCTGGCAGGGTGTTCTTGCCATCTAGTGGCTCCTCACTTGAGTGCAAACATCAAAAAGGGGGATTTCCGCCCCCCCCCCCCCCCATCTCCCTCCACTATTTCCATTTTTAAGCAGCACGAGACCAGAGGACACATAATATTTTTGCTCTTCCATCTGCATTTTCTCCTACTTTATTTGCAACTCGGATCCTTCAGAAGTTTTCTTCTTTCAATCTTACTATAGCCAGTGTTTGCTGCGACAGTAATAAGCCTTAGAAAAAGGATTGCGTATTTCCACAGGAGAAACTTGAAGGTACAAAAAGACACCCTTGAGGCTCAGTTTGGGCCATAAAACTGTATTGCCAAAGATCTTTTAAGCCACGCAGTAATTTTTGTGTCCCAGCACTGCTCCCCAAACGCTTGGGCACACCAAGACCCTTATTCCCTCTTCCACTCTACGGTGGAGAAGGACACTCATTTCTTAATGCTCTTCAGCCCATATACAAAGGAAAGGGCAGAGTACAGCTGTAAAAAACCCGCTATCATTTCAGTGGATTTTGGCCAATTTATGATCTGACCCTTGCCTCTAGCAGGGTAAGGCTGATTTAAAGGACCATGAGACTCCATGTACAGTGCGTTATGTGATTTCATCCCTCCCAAGAGCCCCATTCAGCCCAGAAGTTGTCAGAAAGAGTACTTCACAGCATACTAATAAGCTTTTTCACAGGCAATAGCTTGCCTTAGTCTGCCATCATGTAGATTGTATTGGAAATCACTATTTGACAAGGCTCAGTGCTTACTCAGTGGCATATTCTTCCTATCAACCCACTCAAAACCATGTTTAGGAACAAGATAATAGTTGCTGCTGTTAAGTGAGCATGCAAGAATACTCCTCCTCCTTGGTGTGATGTATCTCTCTGCTCATTTCTCTGTGTATTTTCATTTTTAAGCAGCCAGAAAACAGTTAACCCCTTATACTCATCTTCCAAAGCTGTTGCATGGGGAAAGATAAGACAATGTGGTTCTCTAGAAGGAAAACAAGCACTAAAATAAATACAAGGAATGGAAAGCTTAGAGAAAAATGCAGCTTAGCAAATTGATGAGGCACAGCCAGATAAATGAGAATCAAAGGGCATCTCTATGCAACATGAAAGGAGAGATGGTATCACCTGGGGCAGTTGGGGGGTGCAGGGGGAAATCTCACAACATACTGACGAAGGCAAGAGGGAGGAAAAACCTCCAGCCAGTCTCATCTGGAAATTTCTAAAGGCCATCTCTTCTCACATCCTTCCTCTTTTGAATTGTCAGGGCTAGGAAATGGCCCAAATATCGAGTTATTGGTCATCTTGAAGGCAATGGTCACACTGGCTTTTTTCAGGCTTGATGGGAACCTCCAGTGGAAATCAAGCCTTGAAGCAGCCTCTGGCAGAGCAGCAGGTCAGGACAGGCACACGACATCTCTCTGTGCTTGTCCAGTGCAGAGGAGGACCCTGGGGAAGAGAAGCAGAAAACTCTTCAGGGCAGCCTAGAGAAGAGACCTCAGACAAGCTGCTACAAACAAGATCACCCCGTTAGCCAAGGCTATGTAGACATGTTGACCCTAGCTAGGATGCAGTGCTGGAAACAGCATCTTGGTCTGCTCCAGCAAGCCAGGAGTAACAGTGACTGCAGCCTAAAGAGGACCAGGAGAGAGAAGAGATGCTCCTATAAGCTCCTTTTGCGCTCCCTTGAGTGTCTATGCAACAGACTTCACTCCTAATTTCAGAAGTAACCCTGAAGGTGGCAATAGCTCTTCTCAATGCTGTAATGAAGTGGCTTTTAAATTAAGCCTAGGGAGAAGTTTTAGGTCCAGTTGTGTTTCCTTGAAGACAAGGGCAAACAGATGGGGAAGAGAGCAGTGGAGCCAAATATTGTAGCTTCTGTCTTCAGTCCCAACTTGCTTGCAACACAAGAGCTTGAGCAGGATGGCACAGAGTGATGTTATAGCTCTTCCCGAGGGCAGACACACCTACCTGGTGTAGGGATAACTTTGTACTGAGCTGGCCAAACACAAGCTGTGGGAGCCACGTCAATGCTTTTGCAAGCAAAGAAATCCCCGTCTCCTCCCTTGGGTCAAAGGGTCCCGCAGATTATTCAGGGGTATGTGGTCAGGCAACTGCTGTGCTATTTCTTTGCTCTGAGCTCAACACACAGGCTATATTGAGAGAGTCACCTCATCTTGTTAAAACAGTCCTCTCCGCTGTCCCACCTACCCTTTGGCTTCCAGGCTCTAAACTGTCAGATGAGCAACTCCAGTACCAGATCTAGACACCCAGACCTCTAAAACCCCTCCACTTCACAGTAGATCTTAAGCTAACATTGATCTTTATTACTAACCCAAAGCTTTTGAGGCAAACTTCTCTTCCTAAGGATTATGGAGACCCAGCTTGACATCCATAAGGTCTTGAGGCCAGCAGCTTCTACTGTAGCATCAACTGCAAATCCCCATCAGTGACAGGACAGATCTGGAGAATCACTGCTGGATACAGGAGGATCATTTATGTCAGGAGGATCCAAAATATCTATTTATAGGCTTCTAACAGCGACATCTGAAATAGCTCTGAGAACTTCCCATCCTCCCCCAGGGAGGACGTGTGCCTCCTGGTGTGCCTTTAATGTGAGATCGTTTGAAGAGATGAAAAAGCATGTTACAAGCTGGGAAAGTGATGCTAGCAGTATTATATTTAACTAAGCTACGTATTCTAAAGGTTAGAGAGTTCTATGCGTACGGAAACCAGCAGCTGCGTTGCCTCAGCACTACTGCCTACAAGGAGTAACTTGCTTGGAGCACATCTTAACCAGCTAACTCTTAAGTGATCCATCAGTTAGACATCTACTTCTGCTTTCTTTACAGAGTTCTTCCTCCAAGCACAGAGGGACCCAGTGCTTACACAGGAGCTACAGCAGCAGAGAACTCAAAAATAATCAGGATTTAAAAGCCTGCATGAATGGATAGCTTTTCCCCACCCTTTTCCCTACAAAGCAAAGCAGCTCTGCTCCTAACCAAAGGAAAGGGTCTCCTATACAAGGATGACTACGCCCTATATCCTGAGCACCATCAAGAAGGTTTTTTCTGCGCTGGATGAAACCTTCCTACCCAAAAGCACAGCTGGCAGCTTCTTCACTTGACATTTATCTCTAACCACCCAAGTGAAAGCAAGATTCAAGCAAGGGTGGCAGCACATGGCTGACCTTGGAAATTTAAAGGCCGGGGAGTTGTTGAAGAGCTTTTCTTCTGCTCCTAGGCATGCCTCGGTGACACCAGAGCAAAAGCGATCAAATCCAGCACCCTCAGGCTGTGGCATAAATCTGCCTGGCTCCAGTTCACATATTGGAGTACACTGCTTCACCAGCTAGCCAGTTTGCAAGCACAGCTATAATTTACAGCCCCTGAGACTCCGCTCCTTATCTTCCCTGCAACAATCGATCTCCACCAGCCGTACATGTAACAGCATGCTGCAATAAAGAGCCTCCCACAGGTATCCAGGAGGTGTGGGCATCTCATGCTCTCCAACTGAACAGGAGATATAAAGACATCTGTCTCCCCATTTTGGCTTTTTTTAGGGGGAAAATTATTTTATTGCCTGGATATGAACCTTAAGCAATGCACAGCAAAGTGATCTGGCCCTGGGAAAGGGGTCAGAAATAGGATAGAAAGCTGTAATGTGTTGAGAAGTATATAAAAATCGGTCTTCCCGTTTATTTGGGTGGACTTGAGATGGACATTACTGCTGGGTGTGGACAAGAGTACACAGAGCTGCCCAGAGTAGGAAGAAAAAGCAGACATTCCAGCACCCAGGTGGAAAATATGGTCATAAATAACAAAATGAGGTTTCCTGGAGCCACATGAGGCTACACTTAGAGACATTTAACCCAGTTGTCCATTCCCAGTGTTTTCCCCTGAAGGGAAGGGCTTTGCCTAAAACCACACAGGCAGAGGGGCTTCACCCCATCTGCCTCTGCCCCAAGTGCCTGCAAGATAGGGCCTGTTATCCCTCTATGCCCCATCATGTGCATCCCTGTGCACGTGTCAGCCTAATAACCCACCTCATCATCTAGCAAAGGCCCCTGTGTTCATGTTTTTTTCTACTACTCTGTTTTGTCTAATGACCAGAAAGCTTTCTAATTTATCTTGCCCATTTAAGGCTTCCCCCTTGCTGGCCCAAATTCATTTCACGTCAGTCCAAAGGACTCCATGCAGACAAGGGCTCCCTGTGAAAAACCAGCTTTGATGGTCTCCCTGACATCTTCCCATCATGTGTCAGCAGCATCCGCCGTGACCAAGGCACTACAATAACAAGTCTATCTGGTGCAGAGGCTGGGTCACATGCATGGCTGCAGGGAGAGGAGATGAAGAGCAAAGTCATTATAAATATCTTCAGATTGCTAATTATTCCTCTTCCTTACGCTTATGTATATGCAAGCTCCATTTATCCAAGCCAGACACCAGACCAGAGGCTACACATAAGGAAAAACCTGGGTCAGGACAACTTTTTATAGCCTTGAGTAACAAGAGGGGGGACAACCTTTTCCTATGGAGCTATTTCTCCTCATCACATGGTGTCCCCTCGTGACATACATGATCTATTTCCAGTCACTGACACGAAGCTTTTATCACCAACTGGCCCATGCACATCTGTCCCATAGGCAGCAACACAAGACTTTCTTCAGAATTTCCGACTGCTGAAACATCCACACAGCAACAAGTACTTATGCGAAGAGCAGGACTTGTGGCATTAATGAAACTACCTGAATATCAACGTCTACACCACAGGCTTTGAGTATTGGTCTGGTGTTTGTCCCTAGCTAGCCATGAAGTGCCTGAGCACAAATCAGTGCTGTCACATCACCGCAGCAGGTTTTAGGCAGGTTTTCTGCTCCAATCCTGCAAATACTCCGCTAAGCTCACAAGTAGTGCTGCTCCCTTAGAGCTAAGCACATGTACTTACTTACTGAATCATGGCTTAAAGAAATTAGAGACAGACAATGACTCGAGTTATTCTCATTTACGTATATAACAACTTCTATCGTACAGATAAATCAGCTGATTTCCACAGTGCAACCACAGACCAGATATGAACACGGCTACTGCTTCTGCTCTTTGTGCCATTAGTGTTCATGGGCATGAAATAAGCTCACACACAATCTCAGAGATCCTTGTCGACAGCTTCTGCTGTTGATTCCTCTGGACTCAACAGCGTTTCGAGTGGCAGCACAGCACCCGTGATGCTTAACCGTGATGGACTGCATTTCAGTGGCCATGTACTTGCCATGCATCCCTGGTCGTGACTTGGAGCCAACCACAGCTACCTCTGAGACTAAACCAGAAACCATTTCATTTGATAGATGTTCGTCTCCCACACCCCTTAGCTGGAGGCTGCACAACACAAGCCAGGAGAGACCCATGAGCTCAACGGTTGTTTGTTCAACAGGCAGCGTGCTTAATTAAGGGCAAACATCTCAGAGGCTTTCATGATCCAGCAACAGACCAGGGGGAGGAAAAAGCCACAGATGTGACATTTGTATACCAGCTACTCTCAACTAGTTTGACTGCCCTAGCCCAGCTCCAGCTGGTTTCCTACCCAAGATGCTTTAAACTGGTGTTTGATGTCCTCACTGCAGCACCTCAAAGCTGTTCAAGCCTCTGGCTCCATCAGCTTGATTTCCCAAACTGAGACTCAGGGACCCTCAGGGCAGGACATAAACCTTCCCTCCCCTGTCCACAGAGGCTGCTCCACATAGCATGCACAAGACTGATGATAATAATTTGGGCTAGAGCCTGGTTTACTGGTGATTAATTGTACAAGAGCTTAATAAAAGATGCCAAGTAAACCAGCCTTGCATTTCAGAAGAGTCAGAGCCCCAGGACTCAGCTTCTCTGCTCAGCTCTGCCCTGGGCTTCTCCAAAGCATCAACATCTTCTTTCCTATACCTCATCAGCCCCAAGGCACATGATTAGCAGTGGCTACCACAGCATCCTTGCCACCACTTTCCCTCTAGCCTATATCCTGTCTCAACCTGATTTCAGTCTGCTTGGCAGACATTTGATGGATTTACTTTGCCTGTTGAAGCTGTTCAAGAGGTGCCTCTGCTGACAGGAGGAAACAGCTGCTCTCTGGACCCTGCAGTTGGTGCTTACATCATTTTAGACATGCTCCATCTGCCCACAGCCCATGAAGGAGCACGCTGAGGCTTCACGGACTGTCCATCAGGAACTGAGTGAAGCAGGACACCAAAAACAGGAATAGCAAGAGGAAAATGATGGTTTTTGTCCTTTCCTTGTTTAAGCCACAGGTGGCAGTTAACAAGTGATTGCTATTCAACCCAAAGGTAATTTAAGTATTTGTTGGGGGTTTGGTTTTCTCAATGTAAGAACACCCCGGTGCCATCTGTCCCCCCCAAAATAGGAGGTCCAAAACCTCTGCCCACCTCCAGCTGCCTCCATACCCAACAACCAAAGATGCTACTCAGAACACAACTGCACATCCCCTGGTTGCCTGCTAGGCATTAGAGAGAGGTAACACCTCGTTAGGCAACCCCAGAGCATGAGGGACATGCAAATAAAACCCACTCAGACGCATGCTGTGGAACTGCAGGTGGAGGATGTTCCTCATGAGGCAGAGTTACTTCCACCCACCAGCCCTTGCCACCTCAGTTTCAATGCAAATGGTCCCTAATTAGCTCAGTTTCTCATGTTCAGCCAGCCCTGAACTTCACTTCTCCTGGCCAGACTGGGTGAATACAAAGGATATTGCTCACCAGAAGCTCATCACCTTGCCAGACCACTCGTGTTAGGCAGAAGACACCCATCCTCAAGCAACAGTGCTGCTTCCTGCCTTCAAGTGACCCTTATACTAAATCATGATAAATAAAACCCCAAACAGCAGCCCAGCACGCAGTGTTCATAAGCTGCTACGGAGCCGCTCCAATCCTTCTGCATCAAGCAAGCAGACAGTGTGACAGTGCCTTTTTCTTATGTCTGCACCTTATTTTTCTCCCCCTCCTTGTGTTTCCCAGTTTAATATCCATTCACACTGATCTCTATGCCTTGACACTAACATGACATAGCAGGTGAAGCATCTGTCTTCCAAATTCGCCTGCTCCCCTACCTCCCTTTTGACATAATCTTGGCACAGGAGACCTACCAAAAAATCCTCTGTTGGAGAAACAAATGACTCTGCCCAGGAACAAGAGCTCCGAGTAGGAATGAAGGGCATTTCTCACAGCAGCTGACAAACACCCCCAGCCCCTGTTTCCAGGGCTGGAGGTGTTGCAGGTGCTAAGCAGAGGCCAGGATTGAGTGGAGAAATGCGTGTGGTGAGCAGGGGGAGAACAGGGCTGTGTGTTAGTGGGATTTCACTTGTCATTATTCACTCCTGTGTTACAGCTACCAAGCAGGGCTGTCAGCTGGCTTCACCCATCTCCCACACCCCTCCATCCAGACAGTGATAAATGGCATGGGAGCGCTCTTACCAGCATCGCTATTTCACGCCCCTAACCGAATCCACATGAACCTCCCAGCAACACATCCTTGGAGACCTCGGTGCTGCGCCTTGCTACCTCCAGGCATTTCTGACAGCAAGGAGAGGAGATGATGAACACAGCTCCCCAGCTGCATCCATCCTGCGCCCAGTACCAACCTCTGCTGTGACCTGGCACAAGTCCCTTGCCTTCCGTGCACCTCCGTGACTCCCCCCAAGGCTTTTTGTTTCGTCTATTTAGACCACCCGCTCTTCTAAAGATGTGGCCCAGAGCTTTTTTTTCTTGTTTAAGCCCTTGCATGCCACTAACAACAACAAACACGGATCAGTTGAGCAAAGAATGCCAACACTGACTCATATGATTGAAGCCCTGTGTGCATCTCATTAGCAGTAAACATCCCAGGGCTGGCTATAAATACACTTCCAGTTATTCAGAAGGACCACAAAGCACTTTCCCAGCTCCCCTGAGGGATTTGAGCTGCCAATGGGAACCCCCCTGCCCCACAGCAGAAACACAACTGGCCCGACAGCACCGTGTTTCCCCCCCTCTCCATCCTACAGAGATGCTTCAAGCAGGATGCAACGAGCAGCAGGAACAACACGAGGAGGACTGTTCGTAGCCCAGCAGATAAAGTCCTTACAGATGTTTTTCCCTGACAGCACAAGCTATGAGAAGCTCACAAAGCACCCACCCCACGCGAAAGCCCAGCTCTGAAGGTGGCCAACTTCCCAGCGCCTGCCTGGTGCTTTGATGATGCCGAGCACTGCGGCAGATCAGAGCCTGCCGGGGCTTTGTGCATCGCAGTGATTTGAGGCCACCTGGTATGAAGAGACAGGACTCTCTGGGTGTCCTCCAAAGCCAGCAGCACCTTGATGGAGCCAGTAGCTCTTTCATGGAGCTGCCCAAGACAACAAGCCCTGCAGCTCCAGCAACATCTACCTCCAAGGCCTCTCTCCATAGTTGGTTGATGGCAAGTGGTGGAGATAGTGCACCAGAAGGCATCTCCTGGCCCACTGCAAAGGGAGCTCCTCCACCAGTTTGCCTCATCCCCCACCCTAAGGCAGGTGGTTCTCTTCCAGTCACTCCAGTCTTGGCTCAAAGCCCTTGCTCCTTGACTCGTGTCCTCTGCAGGGCTTCCAGTGCTTCACTTCTCCTGGCAGAGGAGATGCCCTTTCTCCATCACAGCCACCACCATCCATCCCCTTGCACCTACTCTCTCATTTACTCCTTCCTTACCTGAACATCCACACCAGTGGCTTGTGACAAGCTTTGAGGGGCTTTTTCCACAACATCTATGTTATTTCTTCACTGCACATGGGGCCACCCATCTTAAAAAGCAACTGAAACACACTGAAGGACACAGCTCCTAAATGCACTAGGTCAAACATCTCAGATGCACCGAAGTTGCTGAAATTTGGCCTCTTAGAAAGCAACAAGCGCAAGCCCAGTTTCCTGTGCTAGAGCACTTGTGGGTCTGGTAGTGTTGGTCTGCAAGCATGTACACATGTCATAGGGACTCATGATTTGTCTTTTGTTAAAAGGTCGAGTGGGAATGAAGGGTTTAAATCAATTATCATCTTATGACCCTCAAGGAGAAGTGTTTGAAGTCAGTCTGGGGAAGGGGTATGGGGTGAAACTTCAGCCTTTGACATTTCTCTCCAGTGTTTAGGACATTTCTTCACAGGATTTGAAAAGACAAAGTCATCATTTGAATGCACAGCACCAACTCTGAAGCGAGGTTTCTAGTAAGACCAGTCACGAGAAGACATCATTTGAAAGGAGCTTTGCCCTTGGAAACCAGTCCCATTTCATTACTATTCCTTTACATTTCTCTTTCCAGACTAACCCCCCTGTGAACCAGCCTTCAGAGAAATACCCAGATTAGAGCTTTTAATCCACAGTGCAAGTGGTAAATGGACAGTTATTCTGTTTCCACTCTTAACGCTCACCCACAATGAGATGTTTCCCACTCTGCCACTAACACTGGGAGCTTAGGCAAAAGTTTTCACCCCTTTAATTCATTTTTCCCCTGTACCTTAACACAAGAAAAGGTCTACCCAAATGAGGTGAATTCCCTTTTCCTACATACTATAATGTCCCTCTCAAGTGAAAGCCTTAAGGGGCACTTTTCATGCTCTGAGATCTCCCAAATCCAGGTGACCATACCCAGAATTTGCATGATGAAGATGTAGGTATGACTTGCTTTCACAGCACCAACGTGGACTTCCCACCCATTTTTAGTGTTTATAAGTGTCTCCATAGGAAGGAAGAGAGAAGAGCCCCATCACAAGGCATCCTTAAGCTTCCTAAAAAGAAGGAAGCAGGAAGAATGAAGAATGGAACAGGAAGAATGAAGAACTAGTGTCTACATGAGATGTTCTGGGTCTGACATTTGCTGCAATAACAGTGGCGTTAGGCACACCATTAACTCCAGAAGAAGCTGGAGCAATGAACCTGCATCTCCTCTAACCAAACCAGACTTTCTGGAGAGATTTGCTTTCCTCTGAGCCTCAGCTCTCACCTATAGATGATATATCTATTGGATCTTAAGCACTCTACACCACAAAGCTGCTTTCTGGCTTTGTGCATCTTATTTTACACTTGCTCTAAAATAATAATAATAAAACCAGTGTCTTAGTGTAACCTTTTTGCCATCACTTTTGATGCCTCCTGCATGTTGGTGCCTTCATTGCAACACTGAAGAGCTCTGCTGTGCCAGAGAAGTGAGGCTCTCCAGCACACTCCATCCCAGCTCTTCACACATGCAAAATCCAAAAAGCAAAGATAAGCCAGCAACATTTCACCTCTTGGTATCTGGACTTTGCTTTAAGGGATCCTGTTAGCTGGTGGAGATCCTGTTAGCTGGTGGAGGTCAGCCGTGAATCTGGAAAGTTCAAACCTAACCTTGACCCAGAAAGACCCAAGGACAGGCAGGATGTGCTCACAGTAGCTCGATGGCTCTGAAGACAGAAGGAACATGAGCTGGATGTTGCAGAGAGGGGTGGCAGCGTGCCCAGGGCAGGGTAAGCCAATAAACTGAGAAATGCAATGAGACAGCCTCACTACCCGACTCCTTCACCTTCAGCAGCTTGGCACAGGCTTTCAGCTTTGAAACACTGCAGGGCTGTTTTCACTGCTGCTGCAACCTTCCATGTAATTATTATTTTTTGAATGAACACAGATTTTTCTGGACTCCCATGCCTTTGAGAAAAATCTGTGCACAACTCTTACCATTGTTTTAACTGCTCTTGTATAAACAAAGCTTTGAACATTATAGCAGCTAAAGGAGGCACAAGCTGCAGAAGTAAGTCAGCTAAAATGGTTTAAGAAGGGGGTTGGGGCTAAGGTAAATAAAAGCTTGGTCATGCATCCTGCTTTGCCTCCTTCCACATTTATAAAGGGCCTGAGCAAGAACTGGGTCTGTTTTTACAAATCACCCACTAACAGAGGAGGGTTACAAACCACCTGCAGCACTTCAACCCTTCACACAGCTGTCTGGGCCAAGAGTAATGCAGCTAAGCTGGAACAACACGTCCCACGACACTCAATTCTTCACTTTGCAGAGGGTGACAACTCCGACAGGTCCTTCCCAGCCTCTGCTCCCTCCTGTGTTGCAAGTACATTAGACACTGATGCATGCTCAGACTCTGCTTGGAGCTCCTGCTAGAGGCCACAACGGCACTCAGCACCCAGTAATGCCTTGTCAGCCTTGGTATCAAGGTTTTATTACCTAGGCACAGGGTCTGAGAAGTCGAGGCCACACAACATGCTGTCCAGGTCCCCCAGACAAGGATGTCAAAAAACCTGAGGACTTAAGTGGCATTTAGCCCATCAAAACCAGGAGCTCTGTGCTCTGAGAAGAAGGATCTGAGGCTTTGACATTGCTAATTACACCAAGTCCAGCATCCTCCAGGTCTGCAAGGCAACTGGCACCAAAGGAAAGTCTGACAGATCTCATTCACACACAAAATACTAAGCTCTTAGTGCAAAACATCCTTTCTCAGGGCTCTCATGCATACCTAAGGCTACAGAGAGTATTTAAAGCATGCTCAAGTACCTTTCCTCACCATCACATCCTGCAATCAGATCCTCCAGTAATGACAATATTAGAGAAGGCAGAGCAAGCCTTGTTGCATACTGCACCCCATGGTCTGCAAATCCCAGCCTTCATTGCACATGGGTGTCAACCCATCCAATGGGGCACTGCAGGAAGGGTCTGAGTAACCAGGACCATGGTTTAGCACCTAAGGACAACAATGACAAACACCCAGGTGAAGTATCAAGGACACTGCAAAGTGCAAGACGGACCATCTCCCCATTGCATGAAGGGCTCAGCGACCTCAAGCTTCTGCTGCGGTCTTAAGGAGCTTCAGATTCAAGCACAGCAAAAGACAGGCTAAGAAAAAGGTAAGAAGCAAGTCACTGGTCAAGTCTGGATGATTATCTTGGAAATCCACTCTGTTAGAGTCGTAACTGTTCCCTCCTAGACCAGAACAAACTTCAGTGAGTCCTCAGGTTTGCCAACAGACTCCTGGCTGCAAGGAAAGTATGTCTTGTACTTTGCAAAATGCCAGTAGAGGAGGAAAAATGTTTAAAGCTGGTAGGATCAAAACAGGAATCAGAGCACATGCTTCCCCAAGCGTCAGGGTCTGCAGGAAACTGCTGACCTTGACCCCAGGCCAAAAGTTTGCCATGACCATCCTGTGTCATGCCCACTGCTCACTTTTTAAATGCACCATTTCTGGGCTGCCAAGGGATGAGGAAGGGTTAAAGACCCGCTTTTGGCTCCACTGTATTGCCCTGACATCGAGCAAAGCCCAAGCTCTGAGAGCCCCAGACAACCATACAGGAGCCTGTTGCACCAGCCCAGGAGCCGAGCGCCTCCCTCCCAAACCACCGGCGCTTCCAAGGGACACGTTTTTAAAGCCGTTTTGAAAGAGACCCCTTTCTCTTCCTTTCCTGAGGGTATTGAAAAATCATTATCAACAGGGGGGAAAAAAAAAAATTCCTCCTTTCATTCTCTAAAATTAACATGAGCTCCTCTAAACACTCATTGTACTGGTTCGATTTTTCACACACCCTGGAGTCTAACCATGACAAGGGGAGACACAGCAGTGGTTATGACCCAACTTTCTGGCTAATTAAGAAGCTTGTCAAAGAGCAGCTTCTCTCCCTGGAGGAGCCCAGGGCAGGAAATGAGTGACTTCCCACAGCACGTGAGCCAAGCTGCCAGCTCATCTGTGGTCTTGCTGCACTCTCAGCTCCTGATTTACAAGCCAAGGTGGAAGGAAAGGTGACCACCCCGTGCCACAGCACACCAGACCCACACAGAGCCCCTCTCAGCTGATTTTGGCAGGTGCTGGGAGAGGCATCAGGATCAGGGGAAGCCCTGGCCCTCCCACCCCCTATTCTGTACCACAGTATTTAGTTTGTTGCATCAAACTGTGAAGCAGAAAAATATAGAGGTTTTCTTCTGTCAAATTAAAGTCAGGATATAATTTAGCAAAACACATGAGCACCTGTTTTTAAAGCAAAGCTAGGAGTCAATATGTGCTCAGGTACCCCAAAACCAACATGGAACAGAAACAGACACAAACCAAACCCCTAAAATCCTTGGGGAAGAGAAAACCTTGTCACCAGGCTATTCACACATCCTTATTGCAATGGCCCAACCAAAGAGCAGTTGCATCCCAGTCCCATGGGTTATCAGCTTCAATTCCCATTCCCCCAAACTTGCTTGGGGGGCAGCTGACCCTGTTGCCACCCCAAAGAACCCGTTAAATACATGGAAAGGCCCCCAGACTGCAAGGGGAGGAGACAAAAGGAAAAGCTCCACCAGTCAGGAGAAAATCCAAATCACACAAAACTTTTAGGGGGGGGAAAAAAAAATAGAAAGCATCAAGTTACTTCCCTCCCTGTTTTCTTCCAAGTTTTCCAGACTGCAGGAGTATGCCTTGAAGGAACTGTTGATATGGGACCCCCAGACAGATCAGCTCTAAACCCAAGTGACACACACAACCCTGCTCCAAAGATGCCAAGAACTAAGTGAAATCCAACTTCTCCAAAACATCTCCCTGTCCACCGCTACAGACTCCCTTCACCTGGGAAGACAGAGCCAGCACCCCCCAGACCTCTGAGTCCTAGTGACGAGGCCATAACTGACCCAGGTCCAGCCTGGACCTGCCCAGGAGGATGAGGATGGCTGGGAGGAAGGCAGGGGGGGGATCTCTGCCCGAAACTTCCCGGCCGAGGCCACGGGGTGGCAGCAGGTATCTGCTGATGGAGAGCCGGGCACCCAGCCGGGGACCAGCGCCCCTGAGGACCAGCAGAGGCGATGCTCTGCTCGCCTCCAACTCTGCGCCCACCCCCGAAAAATTGCAGAGGTGAGACACCGAGGAGCAGTTTGCTTCGAGGAGCAGGTTTGATAAACTTCGTGCAGAGCAGAGTGAAGGTTTTCTCCCCCGAAGAAGGGAAGGCGAGCATCCCTTCAGAGCGCTGGTGGCGCACAGGCTTTGCTGCTCTGCACGGCTGGGCACTGCCGCAGGGGGATGGGGACACACTAGTGACCTCCGTGTGACAACCCCTTTCTCCCTAAGGGCTCCCAACCCCCTCCTCTCCCCGCAGATGTGCAAGCAGGGCCAAAGGCACCAGGGCCAGGAGGGCAACCAAGCCACCAGCCCCCCTCTGCTCTCCACAGCGCCCTTTTGGACTTGGTTTGCTGCCAAGCTCCTGATGTACCCAGATGCTTCATGACATGCTAAGCATGTACCATTAGAAGGACACTGATAGACTGTTAATGCTACAGAGGGACTTCAACTGGAGTCTTATCTTCACTGCTCAATGACCAGCAAGAATATGGCAGCCTACAGTTGTCCCGGGTCCTGCAAAGGACTGGCCTTAGGGGCAGGAGGCTTCCAAACACTCCTCCATCCCTCGATGGAGAGCTGTGGCCAAGCACACACCTCTTAGACCATGTGTTGATCCTGCCTGAGCTGTGCAGGGATGTGCATCCCCGGGATAATACGGGACAGGGCAAGGATGTTGCACTGGAGATGTGTGCAGTCAGATTGAACAGCGAGGGGCTGCAAACCTGCACGGAGAAGTTTGGTGGGTGTACTTGAAGGCACAGGTGGTTGAGTTGGCCCAGGAGACAGAGAGTTGGAAGCACCAGGAAATCTCACCCCAGGCCCCACATTGCTCATCCCATTCCTCCTCTTCTCAGGGCCACCAGTGGGACCCCAGCAACCAAGAGCCCAGCTGCGAGAGGGGAGCTGCCAGTCCTCCCCCTCCACACGCTTCCCAGCGGGACCACGCGGGTCCTGCCTGCCTGCACCAGCGAGCCTGCTGCTCACCACAATGCCGTGTTTGTTGCACAACAGAGACCTTTAAACATCAAGGCAACATGACATTTTGGAAAGGAGAGATCTTAATAAGACATCTGAGCTTAATCATTCCACCCCTGTCAGAAACACGCTGTAATTTATCACCAAAAGCAAGTGTGGGGACAACATGGTGCAATGTCATTGAAGTCAATAAAAACGTATGCCAGGCTCTATTTCCATTCCCATTCACACGGCATCCCCTAGAGTTTTTATTAGCAATTTATTTTCTCCTCCACTCTCAATGCATTGGTTCTAACAATGTCTTTTGGCTTTGCTGGAGCTGGGCAGCTGCTGCTGTAGGGGAAAGGAGCATCGCAGCGACTCCCATGCTAAAACCAGCTCTATCCCGAGACCTCTTTGGGATTACAATATGGTAAATATACTTCCAGATTATTACTTTTTTTGCTAGATGTTGTTCTTTGACCCAGTAGGTTTTGTCCCATTCAGGAAAGCATCTTTCCAGGGAGGTGGGGGGAATTAAGTCTGCACTTCGGGGTGCTTTTCTAGACTTATTTCCAAACACGATCTCAGGAAGAAAAGCAGATGAAATGTTGGATTAAGCTTCTGTCTGCAATAGAGCCAAGCCAACTGATAGAAAAGCAACCCTACTTTCTCGATTTAAAAACTTGGAAAAAAAAATAGATTTACAGGGAGCAACTGGCTATCCTGACTGCCCTGGTCTGCCTACATGACTGTTTCCTCCCACCAGCACTCTTTTTCATGCCCCGAAGCCCTGAAGCCACAAAATACCTACCTCCCATGGGCTCCCTCCTCTGCTTCATCAAAATTGCTTTAAGCACAGCTTAAATCCCCCTGAATTTCAGAGGACACCCCGGAGGCATCCACAGCTGCTGACTGAGCAGGGGTGGAAGTAAAATGCTCTGCTGAGCCAGCACAGGGAAAAGGCAGGGCTCTTAGCAAAGTTCTTCAGCGCCCATGCAAGGTCTATGTGATTTCACCAAGGCCCAGGAGCCAGTTTTAGAAGGCTCAGATTAAAGCTATGCTATGGGTTCAGCTCTGCCAGCCTCGCTCAACAGCAAAGATGAACACAGCGAGGTGCTGGGTGCTTTTTGCATTGACACAGCCCAGCAAGGTCAGCCCAAAGACACGCTCCAAAGCAGCCAAGGGCTGCGATACGGCTTTGCATCACCTCGCCTTTCTCACCTTCATTAGGAGTGCGTTTCCAGGGCCTGATCCATCAGAGCTACTGCACAAAAGCTTTAAGTCTTCAGGGGGAAAAAAAAAAAATACTTGGCCAACCTGAGGCTTTCAACTCCCCAGGAACAGAGCAGGACCAAGCACAAGCCTGATTTTAATTCTGTACAGATCCCAACCCCCCCTCCTCCGAGGATTTCCACCCTTTAGAAGTTAATTCCCCAGCAACTTTATTTTAGAGCAATTTTCAGTTCCTATTACACCCGCTGCGCTGGGTGATAAGTGTGCGGCTCGTCTACTATCTAGCTCTCTCCAGCCTGGGAAGATAGCTCTACCTCTCCCCAGAAGAGCGGAGGTGATGTTAGGAAAGTGGGTCTATGGATTATGATAAGGGAATGGGTGGTTTTATATGCTGAGCAGACTTACTAACTTCTCTCCCTTTACCTGGCCTTGCGCAGGCTATTTTCCATGCTGCTCTATCTCCTATCAATAGGAAACAGTCAAGTGCAGCCGGCGCGTTAGAGCAAAAGACCCTTCTTTTACAGATACTGCATCATCCAAGGCTAATATAACCATGGGCTTAAAAAATTATACAGGTAATGGCTAAAAAAAAAAAAAAAATCCAGAAATCAAAAAAAGGTGTCTTGAAGACAGAAAGATTTTAGTTTTAAGGGACAAAGAGGGAAAAAAGTAGCAATTTTACTGTTCCAGGAGAATAAATCCTTTTGGAGGCTTGTTAATTTGTTTTTCTTAACGCTGAGAAGTAACCTGTGAACGTTAAATATCTGCTTTTCGGAGGGGGCCCCCAACCCTGCTTCCCATTACACTGGGCATCTATCCAGCCAGAGTAGCTGCACTGAAGTCAATGGGTTACTTTGGATTTGGGCCAAAATAATTCAGATCAAAATCTCCTCCCGTGTTTGTCTTATGGGGACCTGATCCTGCACCACTGCCGCCCGAGGAGTCGGGTATTACCATTACCATGCCCCCCTTTACATGGGCATGACCCTTCTCCCAGTGCAGGGATGACATCTCCGTAGGCTTTAATGGTGCCAGAAACAGGAGGCCACTCATCAAAGACTTAAGCGTGTTGGAAACAAAACAATTAAATTACCTGCTTTCAACAGTTTGTCACCTATGTCAAATATTAAAGCAAAACAATTGATTATGGAGAGGAATTAAGAGGAAAGAAGAAAACCTCTCCCCTCCCTTCTAATGAAAATTCAGGAAATTAGAATTGACTCTTGGAAAAAATACCCTCCTGCCTAATAAGGGTTTTTCAGTGGATTTTTTTTTTCCCCAACTTTACAGTGCATTAGTGACTAGATTGCCTTTCATCTCAGGCCCCTGAACTGGTCTCAGCTAAAAGAAATTATGTTTAAAAGTCAGCACCAAATTAAAGCAAGCCCCCACAAGCACCAAGGGGCTCTTCTGAGCCAAAGTTGATCCTTTGCTAAATGTTTAAGGCAATATAATGTTCCCTCTCTTGCTGTTTCCAAACACTTTTTCAGACTTAAAGTCAGTCTGCAAAGGATCTCGTGGACTTTATACACAGTTGACATCTCCGCACTAGACTCAACTAAGTCAAGAGCATCTTCGATGCGCTGTGGCGGATCAGAGACCTTGTGTCCAGGCTTCGCTACACACGAGCAAACCACCGATATATGGACTCGAGATGAATTAAGAGGATTTATCCTGCAGATTGCTCAGGCAGCTGCAGAGCTTGCATCGGTGTGAGGGGTGGCTGAGGGAACTAGGGTTGTTTAGCCTGGAGAAGAGGAGGCTGAGGGGAGACCTCATCGCCCTCTACAACTACCTGCAAGGAGGGTGCAGAGAGCTGGGGATGAGTCTCTTTAACCAAGTAACAAGTGATAGGACAAGAGGGAACGGCCTCAAGTTGCGCCAGGGAAGGTTTAGACTAGATGTCAGGAGGTATTTCTTTACAGAACGGGTTATTAGGCAGTGGAATGGATTGTCCAGGGAGGTGGTAGAGTCCCCATCCCTGGAGGTGTTTAAGAGTAGGGTCGACATAGCGCTGAGAGATATGGTGTAGATGGGAACTGGCAGTGCTAGGTTAATGGTTGGACTAGATGATCTTCAAGATCCTTTCCAACCTAGTTGATTCTGTGATTCTGTGATTCTGGTGCAAACCCCACCACTGCTCTCCAACTCCAGATCCAGGTTGTTGCACCCAGGATGGGCAAAACTCACCAGGGAAAGCTCCCCTTGACTTCTCTCCCCCAGACAGCGGTTCACATGTTGATCACCCAGGGTTCCTATTAGATTTCAGTGACAGCCGATTGCAATTTTAATATCTGTTTAATTATTCTTCTGCCAACCCAAGCAGCAGCGATTATTGCATGAGATTAAGCACTACGAGGCTGAGCCGCGTGCAAATTTCTTTCTGTGTTTCTGAAGACTTATCTCCTTCAGACAAAAAAAATATGCATTTCTTAGATGGGGATTTTTTTTTTTCCCTTTAATGTCTTGTCTCACTGTGAATTGGTGTAATCACTATTATAGGATGAGGAAAAAATGGCTAGAAAAATACATTTTAAAAGGAAGACAAAACACCACTGAGTCTCACATTAGGAAAGCAAACAGCTTCATCTCAAATTTCACAAGGTCTTACAATAACACTCAGAGAAAGCATCTTACAGAAAGAGAACGTACCGCTACTGCCTGCATGGGAAGAAAATAATCGCTCATCCCAAGCACTTCTGGGCACAGATGGAGACAGAAACATAGTTTTCAAGCTCCACATGCAGCATTACTACAACCACGCACAGCTCCAAGAGCTCCAAAGTGGAGAGAGCTGCTCTTCTCCATGCAATACTGCCCAAGCTAATGGCACTGCATTAGTCTAAATCAATACGGAAATCACAACTTAGCAGTCAAGTTATACAAAACCAACCAATACAGGGACTTTTTTTTCCCCACTTAAAAAAAATACCTGGCCATCAAAGGTATCACCTACAAGAAATAGCTCAGCATTGCTGAGAGTCTTAAGCCTGCAGAGAATAGCAGGGTGCAGGGGTACGCCTGGGCAGGGGGTGGGAGCCCTTAACTTAGTAGCTAATAAAACATTTTCCTCCCTATTGTGGCAGCCTCCTCCCACCTCCTGACCTTTTTCCTCTTGGAGTAATTAGAAGCTACCTGGTGGGAATGAAAGAGAGGAATTGGAGGTTTGCTTGGTGGGATTTAACCTTTTCTTCCCCTGCGCTTGTTGTTTTTCTCTTCCTCAGTACTGGAAGAATCCAAAATTTAAACCGGCTTTCGGGAAGAGATGCACAGCCTTAGGCAAATCACACCAGGGAAACTGCAGAATTGTAACTCTTTGGAAACTCAGGAGCAGCCCCAGGAGGATCTGCAAACCACCATTGTCCTATAGAGCTTGTGTACAAGACAGCAAAGAGATAACAGAAATATTACCCTGCTTTTACTAAAAGGTCCCACCAAAGTTAAATAAAGAAATCTCTAGCAAAAGTAAGAATTAAACCAGTTATTTTAAGGATAAAGGCAAGTCCCTCAGCCAGAAGGACTCTCTCCTACCACCACAAGGGAAGTTTGCAAACCAGCCCCTTCACAAACAAATCACGTTCTGCAGCAACAGCTTGCTTTGCTTCTAAACCAACTTGTTTCAGGCTCACAATACTCACCCAGTGATTTTTTTAGATAAATATTAAAAATACATAGCTAATACAGGAAATATCCTCAGTGAGCTCAGTCTATTCCTGCATCCACATCTTTATCTGTATTGCTGATACTCAGGGACACCCTCTCCCCAACTCCTCCGTCAGCACAGGGCTCAGAGCAAAGAAAGCTCTTCCAGCCTGTCTGAAAGCACCTACAGAGCTCTGACCTCACTTACTACTACCTTACTCACTGTAAAGTTACTTACTACGGTGTATTCCTCCACCTGAGCTGCCCTCCCAGCACTAACCTACCACCACCCACCTCAGAAACCTGTACAAGGGGACCCCAATAAATAGTCAGTTCAGCCACATAAAATTAAGGATAACCAAAAAAATACGTTTCTTTTGAAAAAAACACCAATCTTTTTTAAATTACTTTAATAGAATTGCTATATAAGATCTACCTTGAATTTGAAGACCAAGAACGCAAACAGCAGAACTACAAAACTATCAGCTTTTAGAAGAAAAAAAAGCCAAGCAGTTACATAACACTTACCTTGAGGTTGGAGTAGCCAGCCCAGAAAAAAAAAAATCCTTAAGCTTACCAGAGCTTGTAAGACTTGATCATTACTGCTGCTTTACGTATGCTTTTTCCTAAACCTTCTACTAACCTTAGAAATAAATTTGAGAATTATATCAAGCACCCTCGAAGAGCTTACTTCATCTACTTGCCCTCATTACAAGCCCCAAAGCAACTGAACCAAACCCTGAGCACCTCCCCAACCAGCCCCCCAAGCATTCCCATATGGAGCTTATACAGCCCAGGTGGCCGTGCCCTCTCCTATACGACCCGTTCCCGAGAGAACTCCAGTGCTACAAAAGTTAGTGGTTCCTGAGCATCCCTTTCCCATCCTTACGCAGCATCCTGGTCTCCAGCCCTTAGGATGTGCTTTACTCTATGCTATCATATATTTCAGAAAAACAATATTATGGTGTTGCTTTGCTATATATAATGCTGAGGTTTGTTGGCCATAGTTAAGCTGTGAAGGTGTGTTGTGGGATTTTGAACTCTCAATACTATAATTAAGCATTAGAAAGAGGGCTTCCTGCTATCTTGTTTTCTCTTTTTTTATTGCTAGAGCAATGTATTTGTGCAACATTATAGTTGGCAACAAAACAGTTCCACTTATACAATACTAGAGCTAAATACCTGACCTAAACTGAAATGGGAATAAAAAGCAGGTTTTATACTGGCATGCCAAGCAATTTTAAATGAAAGGCTTTAAATGAGGAGGTTTTGAGTAACTAGTCTGAATAACGCTGGGGTTACGGCAACAAACCTGATATATTTATGTAATGTTTCATGAAGGCTGATATGGTCTATGTGAGTCTTATGTTGTTGTTATCTCTTGATTTCTATCAATAAGTTGGTTAGCTGAGTTGTTCTTGCTGTTTTCATATAGTATGGTGTAAGGATGTGCTGGTTTCAGGGTACCACATGGCTACAGCTGCCTTATGCAGGATATATAGATATGACAAAGCACAGTACTGAACTTCTTCCTTTATTCACGAGCTGTCCTGAATCACTGTCTGTGTATTAATTCCTCTTTCATTGAGAAAAGCCTTTCTCCATCAGAAAGGGAAGCATCTGATACAGTCAGGGAAGCCTTGCTTGGTTTCTCTTGTTTTTTCTTGGTTGGACTAGTGTTGCTAAAAATCTGTGTGTTTGAAGTTTTTCCTTAAATCTCTCCATTTCCTTGCCTTCATCCTCTTCCTCATGGAAATCCTGGGTTCTGCTGTTGTCTCAGCTTTCCAACGCAACTGGGGCGAGGTCTTACTCAGTTATAACTCACCTGGTGGAACAGGTAAGCTGTATCTGCAGCTGGTATCAAAAATTAACTTTATTAATCCCAGTCAAGGTGAAATACCCCAGCTGTGAACTGTGAGGGGGGAAAAAAAAGGGCTTCTCCTGTCCATCCCTTTCTTCTCTGCAATGAGAGGAGCTGGTGGTGAATAGTGCCATGGCTTCAAATTCAAGTCTTTTCAGGACACAGGTGAGCTGGAAACTATAAGGGAGAAGGGGAAGAAACCTTTGCAAATGTACTTTTTGATCTACCTTAACAACTGCTATAGAGAATTAAATGGAATTCATTTCTGTGATGAAGGAATTAATGGCAATATGGAGAATCAGGCTCAGGTAGGAGACTTGAATCCAAAGAAGGGAATAAAGCCTTGAAATTCAAATGAAAAAATTATTATACAAGCATAAAGGGAAGCTATTTTACACCTGTAAGACTAAATGTATAAATATGAAGCAACTGCTCCCTCTGGGAAGAGCGGATTGTGCTTTTAATTCACCCAGACAAATATGCAGCTTGGCTCCATCTGATTCCTTACACTTCAGGAAAGACCAAACCAAACCCTTTGTGTTTTCTCCCCTCCATGTTCATTACTTCTTCCAGGGCTGCTGCTTGCTGCTGCCATGGTCTTCTCTATGCTGGCAGCCTCCTGGGGCCAGGCTGGGGGGTACAAGCCCTGTGCTCTGGTTTACCTGCCTCTCCAAGGGCCTCATCCAGCTTGGTGTTCCCCTTTGCCTACATAAAGGACTGTTGCTACAGTAGATTCAGCTCCCAGAAAATTCAGACAGCTGTGGAAGCACTGAGAGTAGCTGCGCTGTTTGATACAGGCACCTGGGTGTGCTTTCCTCACCCCCCAGCCTAAGGAAGGAAGAGTGATGTCTTTCTGGGGGTGAGAAATGTCCTGGCCCTTAGTGCTGGAGTGGGACTAATCTGGGAACAGGCGAGTTATGAGCCAGATAACAAGGGGTTTGGATCCAGTGCAGAGGCAGCTTGAGTTATTTGAGGGCAGGTGCTCTGCTCTCTTTTGTAAATCCATCTTTAGCGTGCCTGAAGCTGAGCATCCTAAAAAGAAAGGCACCCTAAAATCCCGATTCCCCTTGCTCCCAGGCTGTCCTCTTTCCTCTCACAGCACGTTGGCCCCTAGGTGCCCAGGCTCAGTGTTTTCCCCCTGGGATCAGCTGTGTCCCCTGCCACCTTCTCCAGCAGCCTGTTCCCATGAAAGTTGTTATTTTGCTAAGCTCCAGGAAGGTACCCGTTAGGAAAAATCCCCTCTTCCACCCTTATTCTGTTCCAGCAGCATCTCTCAACGTGGTTGTTCTCCCCGCATGGTCAGGTCCTGTTTTAGTGTGTTGTTTCTACTGCATAACACTGAACGAATCAAACACATGGAGGAAAGTGTTCTCCCTGTCTTGAAAAGCCACACGAAATGGGAAGTGGGACCGGTAGTGGGAGTACAGGAATCCCGTTGTATGCAGGGAAAACCCAATTAGTCTGTGCACCCTGACAAAAGTAGAACTGAGCCTTTTAGCAAGGAGTAGTTAATCTTCTTTAGAAAAACTAAGCAGGGACTACCAGTGGAATAGAAGTTGGTGTGGTACTGTTGAATATCTCTAAAGCCACTTATAGGTTCAAAGAATGAACAAGGCCATTGCCAGCCTTATTATTTTGATTTGTTTAATGCAAATACTTCGCTCATTCCATAGATGTTATGCTTTGATAAGGTAATTGTTCAAGGGCGCAGCTTACATCCTATTAATACTGCACCCTGGGCAAATTAAACCTGACCCAGTGGAGAAGCAGATCCAAGGAGCCCGGTGGTGTTGTGACACTCTGCCTTTTGTTTGGCATCCTGACGGGGAGCAGAGTTGGAGGAGTTTTATTCTTGGGTTTGGGTCTCGGCTTCCCTGGGGAAAAAAAAAAAAAAAAAAAAGAAGAAATTAATTCCTGTTACACACACACATTAACAGCATGGCTAACCCGGTTCCTTGCAAAGCTGCAGGGTCAGTGTTGATGGTGTAGGAGCACTCTGCATTTAAAAAAGTGCAAACTTCTCCTTTGGAAATAGTCCTGGAAGTGGAAATGGTTTTCTCCCTGCTTTAGGGCTTCAAAACCCCCATGGTCTGATTGCATGGAACTTTCTTCCCTCTTCAGCAAGGAAGTTAAGAGCATCTTGGGCAAACAAGCAGAGCCTTGTTCCCCTAAGAAAGGGGAGGAAGGAGGAGAATTAGAGAGCAGCAGGCAACCCGAGAGCCACGCTCTGGAGCTGGGGGAACCAAGCAAAAGACCTTAAATTTCCCTTCCCTGCCCTGTCTTTGCTTCTTCTAACCCACCTGCAACCAGCAGCAGATCTTCGCAATAAATGCAGTTCATTTTTTGCCTAAAGCTCCCTTTGAGGAGCTGCCTTGCCCAAGGACCTCTGATACCTGGGGACACTTGGGGTCCTGTGGGACGTGGGAGGGCTCTTCTGCATCAGCAGGTCAGGGATGCTGCGAGAGGCTTGAGTGGGATCAGGCACCAAATAGCTGCACCAAATCCCATCTGTTTCCTTTGGCAGCTCCTGGGCTTTAATGTAAATAAGAAAAATTAATTTTTTTGGTGATGGTGAGGATGGGTGGACTTAGCCTCCCTGATCCTGGACCAGGTGCTGTTTTTCCAGCTCTCAGTCACCTTTTTAACCAAGCAGCCTATTTTTCCTGAGTCTGCCTTTGCTGCAAGTATTCCTTCTCTCCTTTCTGGGTTTTCTGAAAAAAAACCCAAAACACTTCAGGCTGAATGTGTTACTCTTCCTTTGACGATTTTTTCAATGGTCATTTAAAAAAATGCGGAAGTCCCTCAGAAATATTTTTTTAAATCCCCGGTTTTCAAGGTGGATTTATCGTCCTTTAAAGAGAGATTTATTGGATAATCGCTTAAAAAAATAATGCTTATTACTCCGGGATCTCAATGGAAAACCTTCCCACATTAGTAATCTTCTTGTAATTGCAGAAGGTAGCAACTTTTCATTAAATAATTCATCCTCGGGCGGGTGGTGGGTTTTTTTTTTTTTTTTGCATCTTACTTGTGGAGCGGGGGGGGAAATCGTGATCAAATTCTTCAGGTTTTAGCTGACCAGATGAGACGCATCTGGCTTCTAAGGAGATTTCTCGTTTCTAGATCGGCATCGCTCTAGAAATGGGATGGCATCCCGAAAAAAAAAAAGTAGGACTTTCCGTTGAGGAGAATCATAATTAATAATAATTGATGATAGGGGCTGCTCGCCTCCGGCGCAGTGCTCATGCCCCGGTGATTTTTCTGGGCAGGCTTAGCTAACCTGTGTGCATCTTTTTCAAGCCGAGAATTGAATATACAGCCCTTTTCCTCCCAGCCTGGTGGTGTTAGCCCCCTCCAAGGGGACATCTAACACCTCGCCCTTGAAAAAGCCCCTTCCTCTCCCGGAGGATGCAGGGGATGGATGCTGGGGGCGAGGGATGATCCTAAAAAATTTTTTTTTTTTTTTAAAAGAAAAAGCCAACCCCATTCCCTTCTGCTTATGAGTTGGCTTTCAGCGCTGATTTACAAGCCGTTTCTCCAAAGGGAATAGCGATATACGGCATTTATCAACCAGAAACATACCTTAGGAAACCATGGAGATGCGCAGGGAAAGGGGAAAGCGGGGAGGAATTCTGCCCCTGTTTCTTTAAGCAGTTACTTGCTCCTTTCCTGATTGATGCTTGTTTTAATCTATTGCTCGCTGCTCCCAGGAGAGAAAAGAAGGGGTCTCTCTTTTGTGAACATGGGTAATGAAGCAAAGCACTGGGCAAAAAAAAAAAAAGGAAAAAAAATTTAAAAAAATTTAAAAGGGGTTCCTTCTTTCTCAGCTGGGTGCGCAGGTAACACCCCCCCCCCCCGGGCCCCCAGACCCTGCATGTGAAATCGCCATTTCACCCCTGCACACTCCTTAATTGTTAGAAAATGATTTGTGAAATTGCTTTCCAGCAGGAGTGTCCCCCCCTCCCCCGGCTGTGACAGTCCCCTGTCACCCCCTTATTTCCCCCCCCCCCCCGCCCCGAAACAAAATTAGGGGCTGCTGCCACATGCCACCGCGCTGCTTAAATAAAAATAAATTAATTTAAAAAAAAAAAAAAATGTAGCTCTTTGCTTAGTGGCTGCCCGGAGCTGGCAGCAAGTGCTGGAGGAGAAAGTGAAGTTTTTTTTGCCTGAAAGTGTCAAATCTTACCCCAATTTGAAGGGGGGGTGAGGGAAAACAAATGCTGTGTTTGATGTGAGATATTTTTCTCCCGGCGAGGTAACCCTAGAGCGGCGGGGAAGGCAGGGACTCCGCGCTCGGATCCTTTAGTTTAATCTTCCCCCGGTGCTGGGAGAGCAGAAACATTTAATTTTCAACTTTATTCCCAGGCTTTTCCCCCCCATCTAAGCAAATGAAAGGCAAATAATTGAATTACTGCCGCGCTGGAGGAATGCGGCTGAGAAGGGGCTGCGAGCGGCTCCGAGCTGGTCCCGTTCAGCTCTGCCCGTTATTTTTCTGCCTAAAACTTCAGGAATTGGCATTTTGGGGGCGGAGGGGAGGAGAAAGTCTTTATTTTCGTTTGCTGGAGCCCCAAAGTCGGGGCTGCGCCGGGATAAGGAGACTTTGGGAGCAACTTGACACTTTGGAAAGAATTTCAATATTGCATTTTTTTTCCCCCCTGTCCCGTGGTTTTTGGGGGGGTTTGGGCGAATTTTAGGCTTGGAAACGTGAGGAAAACCAAATCAGGGCTGCGCAGAGAAGTGGGTGCGGGTTTAGGCTGGGCTTTGCGGGTGCGGGGGAAGAGGAAGAGGGTGAGCGATGAAGATGTGGCCGGACTGGGGAGGGGTCCAGCCAGGGCTTTAATTTCAAAGCAAAAGCCAGCCCTGGAGAAGGGGGGAGATTAGGGGTGGCGATGCCCTCGGGGGGGGGGGGGGGGGGGGGGGGGGGTGGGGGACAGGGAGGAGATTTAGGGACCGCATTTTGGGTCCAGACGGGGTCAGAAAGTGTCGCTGGTTGCTTTATTCCCCCCCCCCCCCCAGGATGCTTTTAAGGGAGGGGGAAGAGAAGTTTCCAGCGGTTTGCACGGCAAGTCCTTTTTACAGCTGCAAACAAAAGGGTTCGTGAGCCCTGGCGTCATGCCCCGCTGCGAGGAGGATTCCTGCCCCGCTCCTATTTTGGGGGGAAAACATTGGCTATTTGTTCAACCCGTCCCGGGTCAACGAGCGAGCGAGCGGGCAGTTCGCGGGAGAACCGCGGGGAGCACCGGAGTCACCCCCGGAATCTTAACACACACACACACACCCCCCCAAATGGTACCAGCTAGGCAGCTTGGAGCCTGTCTCTTAATTAAAGATGTGATGTTAATGAGGGAGGAGCCAGGGAGCTACCTGGGGCTGGGGGAAGGAGGCGGCGGGGCTGCTCAGCTGCTCCCAAACCCGACCCCATAAAGCGGGGCTGGGGGGCGCAGGGGGGGGGGGGTGTGATGCGACCCTGGCCCAGGTGCGAGCGGGGCAGGACCAGCCGCCTCCCATCATCTGCTGGGAAGGGGGGGAAAGCGGCTCCAACCCCCTCCCGGGGCTGCCAGGCAGTGGGCAGCTAAGAGGGGTATTTTTTTTTAATTTTTTTTTTTTTTTTTTGATCCATGTTGCAGCTCCTGGGCCGGGATCAGCGCCCCGCCACCGCCCCCCGCTCCAAAATGCCGGGCCGGCTTTACCCCGCTGGGACCTGCACAGATGCCCTAGGCGCACCCAACTTTCTTACGGAAAAAAAAAAAAAATCACAACCAAAAACCCCAAACAAACAGAAAACACCCTTTCCTAAACTTTCTCCTCGCTTCTTTCACCCCAATGTATTTTCAAACTGGGGGAGGAGGACCCCAGCTTTCCATTAAAAGGAAGCCAAGCCTAGTAATGAATAATAACATCTTAAAAAAAAAAATAAGGCGAGCCCATAGCTTTTCCTGCGCGTTGGGAAGCTGCTGCCTCTTATTGGTCCCTCGGCCCCGCCGTGGTACCCCCTTCCCCGGCCATGAATAAAAGAAAGGAGCCGGAGCCTATCACAGCTCGCTCGTCCTCACCCACGCCCCAACTTTAACAACTTCCAAACCCTCCATCTGACATTCCCCCCCCCCGCCCCAATTCTCCTCCTCCCAGCCCCCCCCCCCCCCCCCCCCATCACGAGCATCCCTGAAGCGACAGGCACCAACCACTTTAAAAAAAAAAAAAAAAAAAAAAAAGAAAAAAAACCCGCAACAACAAAATAAGGGGGGAAAGTCGGCTCCTCCCCCCCCCCGGCCCCCCCCAGCCCTAAGCCCAGCCCAGCACCGAGGCAACTTTGGCTGTGTCTGCCTTTCCCGGCAGTCTGGGTTACATTCCTCCGGAGCGCCCGCTCAGGCCGGTTGTGACATAGCCCTAAAACTTTAAGAGGAATTTCTGGTGGGTGATTTTCCCCTCCACTCCCTTTTCCCACCCCCTTTATTATTATTATATATATATTTTTTTTTTTTTTCCTTGGAGCAAAGATTTCTCCCTTGTTTTGCAGCCGCGGGCTGGAAGAGAGAAGCGCTTCGGCTCCGAGGAGAGGCATCCCCGCAGCGCGTCCCCCCCCCCCCCCCCTCCCCGGTTCTCTCGGCTCTCCCGGGGCCAAGGGGTGCCCCCCCCGGTTTGGACCGGACCCGCTCCACCACCCCGACCCCCCCCCCCCCCCCCCCTTTACCATGGCAGCTCTGCCCGGGACGGTGCCTCGGATGATGCGTCCGGCTCCGGGCAAAACTACCCTCGCACTGGCTTCCCCTTGGAAGGTAGGTCTGGGGAAAAAAAACCCACCCCTCTAAATCGCTCCTTCCCCCAGCACCTCGGGATAACCCGGGGGGGGGCGGGGTGCGCGGTCCGGGCTGCTCCGGGGGGGATACAGCTCAACTTTGCAGCCGGGGGGGGGGTCCCGACCTGAGCATCCAACTTCTCGCCGATATTTAGTTCCTTCCCTTCCCGCTGGAGCTGCTCGGTCCCCGCGGAATTACCGGGTTTTGGCTTTTTGGTTTGGATTGTTGGGTGGGTTTTTTTTTCCCCCTACTTAAAGTAGTTTCAGGCATCCTGCAGATTTTTGGGGGGCACAGGTTCTCATGGTTTGGGCTTTTGCTTTTTTAAACCCGCAATATCCCGACGATTTCATCTCCCCGAAAAAAGTGGGGAAAACCAACTAAATTGATTGTTTTCAACTTTTCTGGGGAAAATAAGAAAAAAAACCTTAAGCTGGGAGTATCCTCTAGCTGCGGACAGTCGAGGTGTCCTTGGCCGGGGCTGGCGAGGGGAAAGGGGGGGGACTTTGTAGCTGTCACCTCGCTAAGTGTCATCCCCACCTCGCAGCGCATCAACTTCCCCCGTCATCTGCTTTTTCTTTGTGTTAGGGGGTT